>NC_062267.1:13087881-13404511 GCF_916048215.2 Malus sylvestris
TCGAGGAATTTGGGTGATCTAGTAGTGGAAGTGCTTGAGCAACAATTGTGTTTGTGCTAGATATGCAGCCATGAAGCTATCCTTAGCGTCAAAGTTGTTGGTGACCTGGTTAACCACCAATTGGGAGTCACTGAAGATATCAATTCGTTTAACCCCAAGGTGTTTGGCCAAACGTAAGCCTGCTAAGAGGGCTTCATATTCAGCCTCATTGTTCGACGCCTTGAATTTGAAACGAAGAGCATACTCCATCGCCACTTTGTCAGGGGTCGTAAGGACTAGTCCTGCTCTACAACCTTATTGGTTGGACAAGCCATCAACATATAGACTCCATGCTGAGGCTATTGGTTCTATTTTCTGAGCTTCCGAGGGTAATTGAAACCACTTCTTTAGGCGTAGAAACAATGTTAACAGGATATGTGAAGTCGGCGATGAAGTCTGCCACTGCTTGGCCCTTCTCAACTGGCTTTGGTTGGTAGGAGATGTAAAACTCACCCAATGCTATCGCCCATTTGATCATTCGCCTAGAAGTGTCAGGACTTTGGAGTATCTGTCGAAAATGATGATTGGTAAGCACAATGATGGAGTGTGCTTGGAAGTAAGGGCGAAGTTTTCGAGCAGACATGACCAATGCTAAAGCTAATTTCTCAATGTTAGAGTATCATGTCTCCGCATCTTGTAAGGCCTTGCTAGCGTAGTTGACAGGCCGTTTGACATTACCATCATTTCGAATGAGAACGGAACTTACTGCTGAAGCTGATACCGACAGATAGATAATGAGAGTGTCACCAACCTCAGGTTTGGAAAGCAGAGAGGCTTTACTCATGTAGTCTTTGAGGTTCTTGAATGCCTTGGCACATTCATCAGTCCATGTAATGTACTTCTTACTTCCCTTAAGTGCTTTAAAGAAATGAGCACATCTATCTGTGGCCTTAGAGATGAACCTAGTTAAGGCTGCCACCTTGCCAATAAGGCTCTGGATGTCTTTTGAAGTTATCGGTTCCTTCATGTCGAGGATTGCTTTGATCTTCTCGGGATTAGCCTCAATACCTCATTGGCTTATCATGAAGCCTAAGAATTTGCCAAAGCCTACGCCGAATGCACATTTGTTGGGGTTCAACCTCATTCGATACCTTTTCAGAATGGTGAAAGTTTCAGATAGGTTGGTGATGTGTTAGTCAACATGTTTACTCTTGACTAACATATCATCAACGTAAACTTTCATGTTCTTCCCAATCTGTTCGGTGAACATTGAATTGACCAGTCTCTGATAAGTTACTCTTGCATGCTTTAGGCCGAAAGGCATGACTTTATAGCAATATAGTCCCCTATCAGTAGTGAAGGCTGTGTGTTCTTGGTCCGGAGGGTTCATGAGGATTTAGTTGTATCCTGAGTAAGCATCCATGAAGCTCAAGAGTTCACACCCTGCCGTAGAGTCTATAAGTCTGTCTATGAGAGGAAGAGGAAAGCTATCCTTTGGGCATCCTTTGTTTAGGTCGGTGTAATCGACACACATTCTCCACAAGACCTTTTGGAGCATGAGACTTTCTTTGGTAGGATTTTTCTTAACAAGGACCACATTTGCTACCTATGTTGGGTAATTGACTTCGCGGAATAAGCTTATACCTTTGACTTTTTCAACTTCTGCCTTTATTGTTTCATATCGTTCAACGTCATAAGATCTTCGCTTATGTCTCACCGGCTTGGTCTTGGGGTCAATACTCAAGCGATGACATATGATATCAGAAGAGATGATTGTCATGTCCTCGTATGAACAGGCGAAGACCTCAGTGTTCTCTTGCAAAAAAGAGATCAATGTCAACCGAATGGGTGGTGACAAGGTGGTGCCAATCTTTACCATGCGATCTGGATAATCTTTTGAGATCGAAACCTTCTCCAACTCTTCAGCGGGTTGTGCTTGCTGGGTGAAAAAGTCATCTCAAGGATCGTCAGGTTGACTGTTGCCACCATGAAGATCCAAGTTGGCTTCGTTCGAGCTGGTCTTTATGACTTGGTCATGTATAGAAAGGGTTTCCTTGGGCACAGGCATGTGTTGTTGCTTGACCAAAGTGTTGTAACTTGACCGTGCACTAAGTTGATCTCCTATAATGTAACCATTGCCATAAGGGGTTGGAAATTTCATCAATAACATATGTGTGGATACCATGGCCTTGAGATCATTGATGCCTGTGTGCCCAAATATGACATTGTATGCCATTAGGCAATCAACCACCAGGAAGTTAGTGATAATGGTAGCTGTGTAAGGGCCTATACCAATGGTGAAAGGTAAGTGTATGCTCCCTAAGGGTTGCACGATATCACCAAAAAAGCTTATCAGAGGAGAAATCGAGCGATCGAGCAAGTGTTCAGCTACATTAAGTGCCCTGAAAACTTCAACAAACATGATATTGACCGAAGCCCCCATGTCTACCAGGATTCGTCGTACTTCAAAGTTGGCTATGTGACCTTCCACAATCAGTGGGTCATTGTGAGGGTAGATGATACCTCTTTCTTCCTCAGGGTAGAAACATATTGGATCCTAGTTAAGCTTTTGATACTTGCCTCCCCTGATGTCTTCCACGTGAAACACTTGGTGACCAGGCCTTAAAGCTCGTTCGCTATTTTTCATGGCTCTGTTGAAAGATTCAGATATAGGTATGCCGCCGCTTATGGAATAAATCACATTCACTTGGCGTTGGTTATGGTTATCCCTTGAAGGATGAAGGATGAATTGATCAATTTCTCCTTCACGCGTCAAAGCTTTAATATGATCAGGAAGGGTGATACACTTCTCACTGTCATGGCCATTATGCTCGTGGTAGTAGCAAAATGTGCCCGTGTTATTCGTGGGCTTGTAACCCGACTGCCTAGGTATTGGCTTCGATATTAGGTGTGTTATGCTGGGGTAAATGGCCACGCATGTGGCGTTTAAAGGTGTGTATGTCTCATACCTCGGGGTAGGGCTGTCCTAACACGTGCTTGGCCCACTGTGTTGACTGCCAGGGGGCGGGCATTATCGTGGCAATACCCTTGGTTATCGCAATAGTGTCTCTTACTCCTTTTACTAAAATGAGACTGGTGAGGATAGAAATATTTCCTTTTGCTCTAAGGTTGATATGTCTGTTGACTTGGCGAAGTATTAAGTAAGGCAGGGGGAGGCACCACTGCCGTTTGGAAGGTCGAGGTCTTCTTATTTGGTTGGATCTGGCTTCCATTCCCTACTTGCTGATAAGGGGTGGCTGTGAGGGGTTTCCCTTGATATGTCTTTGCCTCAGCGGAGGCATAGTTGTAAGCTTGTGCCATCACCTCAGAGTAAGTCTTCCAAGTGTTGGCATTGATCATGTACTTGAAGAAACAATCACGTAGGCCTGCCGTGAAAGCTTTGAAGGCAATCTTATTGTCTGCCTCGGCACAACGGGAATACTTATGGCTGAAGCACCCAGCATACATACGTAATGACTTGTCTGGCTTCTGGGGAATAGTGTACAAGTCATCCGCAGAGTGAAAGCGATCGGTCTGGAAAATGTGTTGAGAAACAAACAGTTTCCTCAATTCCTCAAATGAGTCTACCGTCTTAGATGGAAGACAACAATACCAGTTTAGAGCTTCGCCAGAGAGGGTAGAGGGGAAGAGAATAATCGTTTTTCGTCGGTGCGCATCTGGTATGCCATTATGGACTCAAAGAGGTTAAGGTGTTCAATCGAGTCCTCATTTCCAGTACAGAGTTGCAAGCCAAGCTTCTGCTTTGTCTTTGCTTGGAAAGGGTGTCGAGGATCCTCCTTATAAGAGGGCCAGGCCTAGGTTGGTTCCAATCAGGTATCTCAGCTTGTCATTCGGCCTTCAAATTATTTACTTCCTTAAGGAGCTGTAGGACAAGAGGGTCCTGAGTGGAGTCATGTACCACTGGAGCTTTCTTTTGTAAATCTCCATCTCCTCTTGGAAGTAGGAAGGTTTGATCAAGAGCATGTGATTTTTCCCTGGACTCGTCATACTGACTTCTAAGGTATGTTTGTCGGTACATCTCTGAGTCCCCTATACCTTCGTGTTTCTCTAGGACTTATTGCCCCTTCCCTAAATTGGTAACCGGTATGGGACATGGGAGATGACTGAGTCTTTCAAGGACCCTTGGGTCATTGATCTTCGAGCTTACATGGATGGGATTGTCTTGACGTTGCTTTAGGAAGTCTCGACAATCGCGAAAGACGGCTTTCGATCCTTCCACTCCTTCTGTAAGGAGATGCCTTCCTCCACTCCTCCTGCTTCGCGTCAAAGCAGCTGGGTTGAAAGAAGTCTCATGTTGGTCGCCATTTTGATGAGTAGCTCACTCCTCAACGGGAATACCCATGTCGATGGCAAATGACCCTCCATGTTGGGGGCACCCAGTTGATGGTTGACTTCCACCGGGGTGATGAGCTCGTGTGTTTTAGTATATCTAGCCTCGTTGAGCATTTCGAAGACCTTCTCATATTGCTTTTGGAGGATCTCATTCTTTATCGCCATCTTGTTGTTCTGAGCCTCCAGCTCATCAACTTTAACCTTAAGAGAAAACTTCTTTTGTTCCTTCTTTCGTTACTTCGCACCAGGTGCAAGAGGGGTGTCATTCTGTGTGTTGTGGCTTCCTTCGCTCCCCATGTTGGAAATGGATGCCTGGTCAAAAGAGAGTGTATGAATGGTGGAAACCAGCTTAACAAAGCTGAAGAGAGTGGGAATAAGTGTCGTTCCCAAAGACGGCGCCAAATGTTGATGCACAAAATCAGTGAAGACTTTGGTACAACAGAAAGTGTCAAGTTTGTGACCTTCGCTAGATTGCTCCGGTCACTAGTGTGGATAAGAATGCAAATGGATAGAGACAGGGAAGCAAACACAAGATGTACGTGGTTCACCCATATTGGCTACGTTCATAGAGTAGAGGAGTTCTCATTAATTGTGAAGGGTTTACACAAGTACATTGGTTCAAGCTCTCATTTAGTGAGTACTAGTGAATGATTTAGTACAAATGACATTAGGAAATATTGTGAGATAATGATCTCTATTTATAGAAGAGAGTTTCTAGTTTCATTCTGACATTGACACATGTCGTGTTGTGATTGGCTTCTAATGTTAACACGTGTCGTGCTATGATTGGCTTCTGATGTTGACACATGTCGCGCTGTGATTGGCCTCTTGGTTGGAGGGAAACTCTTCTGGGTCCTTGACGGTATAACGTTGACAGGTGCTCATTAGTTTCGGGATTGGTTAAGTATGGTACAAACAGCATGAATATGTAATTTTTATTTAATTGCTTATGATTGATTGCATGCACACTTTGAATTATTGATCACTTTTTTTTTAAACTATCTAATTGTCTTGATGACTGGCCACCATTAGGATGTTTAGACAAGTAATTGGATGCAATTCGATCGGAATATCACCGGAGGATTGAGTATTGCTTCTTGTGATTAATAATTGTAATTTCATCTAAGGCGAACATCACGTTCTTAGGGGTTGCATGGTTCTTCAAAAGGTTTTCATAAAACTTAATGAGTCTTGCATGTTCATATTTGATCTGAATATCATAGACGGATTGTATGTTAGATACACGTTCTTGCTTTAATATCACGAGGAGAATGTATATTAGGAAAACCTAACCTTCGAAGTGGCATGTGTAAATCATAAGTAATTGGTATAAATTCATAGGATTGATAGGTGATGGTGGAACCCTAGTGCCTTTATAAATTGGTATTTAAAACCCTTTTCTTTGATTATATTAGTTTTTGTTTAAAATTCGTTTTTAATATTACCTAATCTCAAACTCTCTTTTCTCAAGTTTTAATTCTAAGTATTTAATTAGGAATTGTTTCTACACAAATTATCCAAATAGTCCTTGAGGAAAACGACCTTGCATGAGCATCTATACTACAACATCCTTGTATTCTTGCAAGTATCTCATGTGATTTTGACCTTATTTGCATAGACGTTAAAATTCCTATCAAGACCCTACCGTTGATCTTTGACCGACGGTTGACTTTTGGTCAATGGGTCTCAAATCATTCTAGAACGTCATTGGGATGTGTTTTATGTAGGTTATGTGTTCTATTGATAAGCGTTCTAAGACGTGATTGAATAATTGTCCTAGGATTGAATAATTGTTCTAGGTGAGGATTGTTCGTGACATCTCGATGTTCGTGCTAGGAAGTCGTAGCTCAGACCTTAAGTGAGTGGGTCTTTTCCTTTTTATCATATGTATATCATTGATAATTCCACAAACGCTTTTAAATTGATTTATGCATTTTATGCCATGTCATATATATATATATATATATATATATATATATATATATATATATTTGCATATTATAAAATACTATGATATGGTTGAGTTTTAGATTGCATTATGGTATAACCATATGCATATTACCTACATATCAATGTTGTGAATGCCTTGAAGTGCCAAGGTGAACGCGGGACGTACAGGTAAGTTCAGGTGAGTTTATAGTGTTATTTGAAATGATTGATTGATGGCATGACTATATTTATGTTTTATGCAACTTCGACACTGTCATACAGGTTGTAATGATAGGCAACTCCGACACTGTTGTACAGGTTGCAATGACAGGCAACTCCGACATTGTTGTACATGTTGCAATGATAGGCAACTCCGACATTGTCGTACAGGTTGCAATAATAGGAAACTCCGGCACTGTCGTTCAGGTTGCAATAATAGGTAACTCTGACACTGTCGTACAGGTTGCATTAGGCAACTCCGAATCATTTGTTATCATAGATTGATTTATGAGTAGTACAGGTTGCGTTAGGCAACTCTGACTCATAGGTTACTATAGATTGATGAGCACTTGATTATTATGATATTGCCGATATGTAGTGATTGGAATATTCTTGGATTTACTGTTGATTTACATTTGATTTCATACTTATATGTAGTATGATTTCCTGGACCCTATACAGGTATTACAGGGAGGGATTATATATTTTAGAAGGTCTTTATTAAAGTTTTATTTTCAAACCCACTCACTCTTGTTTTTATCCCTCCAGGTTCTAGAAGTAGAGTTTTCGTATCGATGAGGATTCATGGAAAAACTTGGTATTGGAGATTACCTTCGATGGTATGATTTTCAATCCACTCTACTGTACTTTACTTATGTTTTGACGTCACGTGTGAAATGGGTTCATTCCCGCTCACAATGCACTCTCATATTTAGGCATTTTTAGGTTTAAATTTATTCACATTTTCCACATCACTACACTTTATGGCTTCGTCACCTTCCAGGTGTCAGCCAACACAGCTCGATTCGGAGCCTTAGTGGACAATCCGGGTCGGGGTGTGTCAGTGGACCCCACAACCAATCCCCATTTTTTTTTTTAAACAAAGGTACGATATTCATTAAGCAAAAGTAGAATACGTACAAACTGAGGATAGTGTGCATAATAGGCCTCGATAAAAACCTTATTAGGGCTTTCAACCCGGTCTAAGGAAAAGAGAGTCCCACACAACAGAAAACCTATCCTCAAATGAACAATATATAAACTTACAAACCATCCTCAAAAAAAATATCTTGAATTAAATATGGTGGCTCCTTAAACCACAACACCTTCTGATCACAGCTAATCCCCATTCGAGCTAACTAGTGTGCCGTCGAGTTGCCTTCGTACGGAGTATGATTAACCATAGAATCCGACCAACTTGCCATGAACCACCTTAAATCATTTATTATTGGTCCAAACCCCGAGCAATCAGTTCCTTGCCCCTTCATGGCCGCTAAAACCAATGTGGCATCACCTTCAAAGATAACCTTTAGCCCCTCAGGGAAATGGTGTCTTGCCAACACCATTGCTTGGCGAGCTGTAGTGAGCACTATGCGTAGTGCAGATTGTGGGCTCACAATTGGATCGGCGGCAGCAACTAGAAACTCCCCCAGATGGTTAAGCAACACCACCCCATAACCACCCCGTCGACCACTTTGATTCCAGGCCCCATCAAAATTACACTTAACCCACCCCTCATTTGGATTTCTCCACTTTTGCAACTCTGGGGCAGCCCTCATTACTACTGGCTTATGCCATTTATGAAATTCCTACATCCATCCTTCTGTTCGAAGCATAATTTCTTGCAGGTGTATCACCTTGCCTTCCCAAAGAACCTCATTCCTATGATTCCATAATGCCCAAATCATCATCAAACAAAATTCAAACCTAACAGTTGATACCTGTAGTTTTAAATTTGCTAACCATTGGATGAGAGATAAACGTTCATTGTCATCCACCCTTAGGCCATGGCTGCGAAACCATGATGCGAAAATTAACTTAACACACAAATTAAACCCTCTTTTGACAATTGTAGTATATATGTAAGTAGGGATCGTTCTTAAACTGGGGATTAAGAGGGATTGCTAAAACACTCTAAACTGACTCAAAGACACAAAAACAAACTAAAAACGTAAAGATTCAAAACAAGTTCACAAGACTCAAAATAAGCTAAAAACACTCAAAACTGCCTAAAAACACAAACTAGGCAGTTTCTGACACTAAACACAATTTTGGACGAAAATTGGTTTTATCTTAACTCAAAACACTTAAAAACACAACTAGGACAGATTCTAACTAATTAGACACTCTAAAGTAAAGGGGGATTTGGTAATGGGACACTGAAGATGATGATAGCGACGATAGTGAAAGTTATTTTAGTTCAGATGAGGATTAATATTAATGTAATATAATTTTGAATTGCTTTGTAAATTAAATGCAATTGTATTTATCATAAAATAATTTTAATGAAATATATGTAATTTTATGTATTTATTTAAAGGAGTTTTAACAAAATACTCCCGGTACTATTCACTTTTAACAAAAAACCATATTTTTACCTTTAACTGGCACTATTCACTATACCTTTAAAAAGGGCTTTACATTAAAAGAGAAGATTTTTTGAATTTTTCGTTAGTTTACCTTTTATTTAAGGGAACTTTAACGAAAAGCACCCGGTACTGTTCACTTTAACGAAAAACCACATTTTTACACTAAAAAGTCAATTCTGGTACTATTCACTTTACCCTTTATTTTGTCCTTATCATTAAAACTCAAAGTTTGCAAGCCCTTTTCATTAGTTTTCCTTTTATTTAATGCCGGGTTTTCCAAAAAAATTCAATTTTTTTTTAATTCAGGCCCTTGCGCGACGAAATATATAAGTTCAGACACTCATGTAAGGGTTTTAATTTTTGCGGGGACACCATAACAAATTCATTTTTTTCCTAAAAATATTTTTAGGAAAAAGTTCGAATTTTTTTAAGTAATACACATTCTTGCGCGATGAATACAAATAAATCGTCACACAAAGCCTACTTGCGCGACAAGTATCCCTGTTTCGTCATGCAATATCTAATATTTGGCACATTGTTAAATTTTTCTTCAAAATTTAAAAAAAAACGCACGACGAATATATGGTTTGCGTGGCAAAGTTTTGCTTCACGTGTAAGGAAAAGCGACGAGTGCGCAACGAAGACTGCGTCGCACAAAGTTGTTCGTTTTAATTATTTTTGAATTATTATTTCAATTTTAATTTTATTTCATTTTTAATTTTGTAGATGTCTCACCTTATATCTACCCGGAGTGCTGCGAGTAGTGGGTCCCCCACACCTCCTCCACCACCTCCTACTGTGTGAAGCGTTTCACCAACAGTGGAGCATCCAGTGGTTGCGTCAGGAAGACTCGACGTGGCATAGGTGCTGGCATCATCGATAACTTCGATGGCGCTTCCGCCTAGTGCACGTCGTACTCACCGGCGTGCCTAGGCTCCCGACACGTCTAAACAAAATGAAGCTTTTTGCTACTTTAACAAAAAAATATGGAGAAGAAAAATCTGAACCTAGCTAAATGACTCGTTAAATATATTTACAAAACTTGATTTTTATCTTAAAAAATATGAGTTTTAGATTATAACCTTGAGTAAGATTTAAATCTAATTTTCGTCCCTTATAAAATTGTTCACAATGTTGCTTGACTGTGCTTTATTATTTGTTATTGTTTGTAGGTTTTGGGAAATGGTATAAATGTTGGGGAGGTTTTGCCGAAATTTCGTAAATTTTTAATTGTATGTTTGACGCTTGTTTTTTTTTTTTTTTTTTTTTTTTTTTTTTTTTTTGCAGCTAAGAAAAACACCTGGGGACCCTGCCAACAACCGAAGACGGGGCAGGTCACCTGAGTGACAAACGATCCTATACGATGAAAGGCATCAAGATGCACCTATAGCGAAGTAGCATAGTGCATCAGTGCACGACGTGGGACATGTTGTTAGGTCCAAGTGCCCTATGTTGTGGAAATCATGGCTCGAGATCCTAGTGGAAACGAAGACCCTGGTCCGTAACTATTTATCGGTAAGTTCGTAACTTTGTTTTATTCAATTATATATCAAGTTCATATTTTTATATTATTTTTTTTCAACTTTAACTTTAATTTTATTTTTGGTTTTTTTATTATTTTAATTTAATACTCAGTAAATTGTAGACAAATTACAATTTTGACGACATAAACGAGTCGATGGACAGCTACCTAGACAGGTTGTTTTACAAGCGATACAAGCAGTGGAAGAGCGACCTCCATAGACATTTTGAGTTGTTTGATGATCCAGCGATCGCTCTAGAGGAGGGTTGCTCGCTGAAGTTGGAGGATCGGCCGGACGAGTGGGCGTGGCTATGTGGCCATTTTCATGGGCCCGCCTATGTGGTACGTTTTTATATATGTATTACTTATTTAATTTTAATTTTTTTTTAAATTATTGCTACTTTAGGTTATGCGTTTGTTTCATTTTCTTTAAATATTACACTAATACATTTATTTTATATTCACAGAAGAAGGCAAATGCGAACAAGATCAACCAAGAGAAGAAGACGTTTTTATATATGTATTACTTATTTAATTTTTTTTTATTTTTTATTTATTGCTACTTTAGGTTATGCGTTTGTTTCATTTTCTTTAAATATTACACAAATACATTTATTTTATATTCACAGAAGAAGGCGAATGCGAACAAGATCAACCAGGAGAAGAAGACGTTTTTATATATGTATTACTTATTTAAATTTTTTTTTTTAATTATTGCTACTTTAGGTTATGCGTTTGTTTCATTTTCTTTAAATATTACACTAATACATTTATTTTATATTCACAGAAGAAGGCGAATGCGAACAAGATCAACTAGGAGAAGAAGACTTTTCTCCACCATTCTGGTTCAAGACCCTTCTTCTATAGGATGGAGGTGTGACGATAGGTAATGAGTGTTTAATATTCGTGCTTCCAAGTTAGACGTCCAACATTGTCTTTATGTTTTTTTTTTCAGGGGGATTTTAAATTCCCTGAGATAGACGTCTTTAAGTACATTTATGTTCGCCCCGGGGATGAGCTCACCAAGCAACTACACATAAGTACAACTTCATTTGAAATTAGTATTTTATGCTTCCAAATGTTACAAAATTTAATTTAATATTAATTCTACTTATACACTTCTTGTCTTATTGTCATAGGCGACGATGGTGGAGAGGAGCCATATCGTACTTTAAGAGTCTGCCTCCCAGCTTCCCCTAGACACTCTTATTGAGTCCTTGGCTCTGCTCGAGGATGTGGGGTTTCAGATATTGACTAAGACCTTGGATGCGACCCTTGGGCAGAGGCCAGAGAAGTATTGTCAGGGGATGGGGCAGACTCGTCAACATGCTAATGGGGCCTCATAAACACAACCACAGGGTCCCGGCGCCACTGAACTGAAGCATGAGGTGCCCGAACTGAGGAGTAAGCTCGCGTTGATCACCCTCAGCTTGAATGGCATCCGTCTCCCACCCACGTTGTTGTCCCCTCCACCTCCGAGCAACAGAACTCGTCGACCTCCGAGTATGTCCACCATCCTTCCCAGCATACCGACTCGCCGCCCGATTTGCAACCTGTCCAACAGCCCGACTTCCGGACCCACTTCCAGCCCGACCTGCACCCCAACCCGTAAACAACCCCATTTAATGACCAAATATATTATAGGTTTCTTTTTCCTTAGTTTTAAACTTTTTACTTGTACATACATTTCTCTTTGATATATAAATGTTATTTTTTTCCTTCATTCATTATAGTTGCAATTTTAATTAAATAAATTATGTAACCAGAACCAAAAAAAATGAATAAAAAATTAATTAAAAATTGATCCTTACACGACAAAATTTTCATCGCATAAAGTAATATCGACAATTGCTTAATATTTTTTATGTTATAATTAATTTAAAAAATTGACCTCGGGCAACGAAACTTTCATCGCGCAAAGTTTACGTCAACTAGTGTCCTATGCCATATGTTCGTCGCACAAACTTAATGGCCACAAATGCCAACCGTCCCATGTATTGTATCATGCTGAGCTCACTTTGTTGCATCTGATGACATAATGTAAAGAATATCCAAGTGCATGCTGAAGTGTCACAATTATATTGAGACTCTACTTCGGTAGACTTGGTTATCACGAAACTCACCCCTATGAATCTAACTGGTTTTGCAACGTAAAGGGACATTCAACTGAACACACAAACAAACCCTTTATGTGAAACCCTCTCATACTCTGTAAAAATATTTCATTAATTCATTTGTCAACACATATTTAGTTTGGATAAAAATCATTAGGTTGACAAACTAGTAACATATTCAGTTTGAGTGAACATCACTGGAACGGTGTAATCACTCAGCTTGGAATACCTTCAATTTGGTTAAACAACCTTAGTTCTAGTTCGGTTGGTTATCTGTCCCAATTCTCAGCCAGCGAAGAGTCTTCGATTCTTTTGCCGAAAGAGGTCACTTCATCAGCCTCCCCAATTAAGTGAGGTGTTCTATAATCGATTACTCACAAGTTCATTCCATAGTTCGGCATTTAGACGGCCGAACCACTTTTTCCGTAGAGCCACTCATTTCTTTTGAGTATATATGTCCCTTTAGTTTGATTATTGTTTGGCAAACTTATAATATTTTCACAAATATAGTTGAAGCAGTCAAATTCAGTGCATAATATTGAACTTCGCAACCGAAGGCATAACATTATCTTCAGGTTCCAAAACCCTAGGCCGAGAGTATTCCTTCCTCGGCCAAAGTCTCTCGGTGTAGAAGTTAGCATCGCGTCTTATCACCACACTACCACATCCATCTCATTCACCCAACCGAGCTCGATGGCAAATTGGCACGCCCTCATCAACAACCATCCATAGAAGAACATAGTTAGCTCATTGATTACTCGGCTTGTGCACCACGTAAGTCTTGTAGTTTTTAGAGTCTACACTTGCATACAGTTTCATGCTTCTTCAATTTGAAATTATCTTTAACTACAACTTGTGTGATTAATTTGCGCATTGTATACAGCTGCAAACTTATATACACGACAAACCATGGAATCTTCTTGTCGTGGGAAAGTTAGTTGTTTTACAGAACCTACATTATGCTCATGAGTTATCATGGATGACACAATACTACGGAAATCAAGACTTTAATATAGATATTGAATTCGTTATTCATTAGCCGGACGATAATTTATCATTGTTGTCATAGGCGTGGTCGCTTTGTTCACGATTAGAGACATTGTTTGAGGTTCAATTAGTGAATTAAGTAAGTTTTCGATTAATATAGAGCTCAATTATTCTTACTGGCTACAGAATTGACCAACTTGAATACTCAGCCAGCTGGCTGTTTGTATTACAAACAGAATTTGATTGATTCAATATAACTGCCATTTAATATGAGGTAATCGCGATGATTAAGTGTTTAGTCAAGTTTTGTTAGCGGTAGAAATAGACTGTTCATCACCAAAATGACGTCGCTTCTAAACAAAAGTGGCCACCATTAAACGTTGTTATTGATGGGTACACAGAAAGCAGCTATGAGAGTAATCCTACTAGTTACACCTCATCTTATCCCTATGATCATTTAGGTTATTAAACTCTGCAATCGGGGCTCAAAGATGCAGTTGCGTCAGTAGTCCAACGGTTGATGCAATTTTTTCATTTAACATTTCATTTAATTTAAATTGCTTACTCTTTTTCAGGCCACTATATATGGAGCTGGTTGATGAACCCAGAAAATATAACAAATTAGTAAATAAGCAATTTCTTAGCGAGCTGCTGACTAATAACTATACCTTTCTGGTTCATATATATAGTTAAAGTTCTTTATATTAGATTTAGCAAGATGTTTTGATTAAAACAAGAGATTATGTAAGATGTAAGATAAATAAAAAGAATAATGTCTGCAAATGTGTGTTAGCTAGGTCAAATGAGTTTGTATGCCTTCTACGCACGAGTTTAATAACTCATTTCGTAAATATATTAAAGTAGTTTAAAATATAAATTTCGTCGATAGAAATTCAAAGTAAGTGGTCCTAGCTAGTACTCCTGAAGATACGGCTCATCAAGTTTGCGGCTTTAAAGTTTTTCCACCTCTAGTTATATAAATATCATAAGATCAGCCTTCTTTTTTAAACTTTTTTTAGGTCAATATATATAGGTCAGTCTGTTTAACTTAGCTTCATGTCTTATTCATTTGTCTTTGGATTTGGAAGGCGTAAATTAAGCTCAGGATATGGAGAGAAGATGGCATATTCAAAACTCCTAATTTCCAAACAAGTAGATGTTCCTTCAACTGCAACACCAACTAGATTATTTAAGCTGTGTTTGGAGAAGTGGCACATCATAGTTGCAGTTGCAGGTGCTGTCTGCATGTCTCGTTCAAAATATTAGTAATTTCAGGAAACTCTGTCTTAATATGGTATTATATAATCAATTTTCCTTTTGAATCAGGGGCATTAATTAACTCGTTAATTAAGTTTAATTCTTTTGTATGGGCTTTTGCTTTCTATAAACTATTCTCTTCTAGTTCTAAAAGTATATGAGTATGGCCGGATGATTGGTGAACTGAATGCCTCAATACTTGGATTTATTCTTGTTTAATAACATCCGTAGATTTGAATTTTAAACATCCTTTAAAATAGTGATGCTAAATGTTATTAGATTGATTAGATTGCCCAAATGATCGCAGTTAGTTTAGGGTTAGGTATATAGTTTAGTCGCCATACATAATAAAATAAAGAGAAAAATAAAAACAACTAACAGAAATACTAGAAAACCAGCATTCGAAACCTTTCTTTATAACAAAAAATATAAATAAATACCAGTTTAATTTACAAATACATTGCATGTAGCCTGCTGTGGTAGAAATATATAACACGTCATGCTGTGGAAATGTGGAATAGAACGATGAATTGTGAGGTGGTATATATTCTAAGGAGAAATTACACAATATGTTACAAGAAAAATAACGAAATTGGTGGGCGGATTTGATAAAATATTGCATGCTTTCCATGCTACGGCTATCCTTTAATTAATTGTGAGGAGCAGGTAAAACAATATATTCCAATTGCACTAATTTAGTAGCAGCATGAAATGTGTCATTTTCATGGGTTAACTTATACTGCTTTATACTGCTTGTCACAATCTTTACGATCATAAGCATCTTATGGAGAGGAATTTTTGGGTGTATCTGAAATATAGTCTCGTGGTATGTATTATACTTCAGTTGTTTTTAGTGTATACGAAATACGGCCTACAAAATTTTAAAAAATAAATAAAAACATAAAAAAATAAAAAGTTGAACGGTTTGTCATAAATGTGTATTATTTGACACTCAGATAAATTGTACTGACTACTAAATCAAATTATGACCATGGATTATCATTTTAGCGACATTATGTATTGGGATTCTACTTAAAGACTAGCAATTGTCAATGTTTATTGGGAAACAGTGCGACCCTTGTACTAAACCCAGCTAGGGTTTATTCACATCCATCAAGATGGTCGGTGAGAGGCGTAAAATAAGATCGTGTTCACACATTTTTATGGCCTCATCACGTGGAAGCGTAACCATTACCACCCTACTTAGCTCACCATCGCCTGGCTTCGCCGGAAGGATCAAAACTTGCCCTAATCCGGACACCGGCTCAACATAACACGACACACGAATTGGTACTATCACATCTTCAAAAATAATCGAGAATGGGTCTACGCCCTCTAGGCTAGCACAGATGAGATCACAACCGTTCATGAAGGACTGAGATCGATCATCCTTACATACAAGCCACTCGATCAAATCCATGATTCCCTCACGGTCCATTTTTGCCACTACTTCACCTATAGAACTTGCAGCTTGTGACAAATTATCTTCTTGGAAACCCTCTAGATGAACCTTATTATAAACCATGCAATTTCCAAAGAAGCCTTTATCTAACCCCAAAACTTTTCTCATATCCATGCGTATAGACATGTCAACAAGCCCATTTCTCACTCCTTTTACCTTGCTAATACAAACCCAAAAGAGCCCAGAAAGGGCCTCAAACGGTGTTGGGCTTGATTTGTCAGTTCCATCAATGGGCTGGGCCATGGCAATGCAAGCCCGAACCATGTCGTCCGAAAAAACGAGAGTAACAGTCGTGTGTTTTGCATCTACGATGTGAATTGACTTGCTGATGGAGGTTTTGTAGTGGTTGATCAAGGCAGTGTAGGGCTTTTGGTTCAGCTTTCTGTTTCCCGGCCTCCGCTGAGGCAACGGGTAAAAAAATGGAGGGTGCATCATTTTGCTGAAGAGTGTTGTGTTGGCCCAAGCTTTGATGAACATGGTTGCACAAGTTTGATCTGCAAGGAGATGAGTGCAACTTAGCCCAATTGCTAGTCCACCATCCTCAAATTCAGTAAGCTGCACACAAGAAAACACACGAAAAAGAGACAATGCTTCTACATGTTATTACGAAGAAAATGATATATTGTCCGGCTATCAATCTGAACACTATGTAGCAAGAAACCGATCCTACTAATGTTCAATTAGATTACATAGCATATCGAACTACTTACTAAGAGAATATTTTTCTGTGACAAGAAGAAAATCTTAAGTGTAATCAATTGTACACAACTACGTATCTATCTCATCACGTGATTAATCTACATGCTGAAAAAGAAATACACGTAATTGTGTACAAACGGAGATAGAGAAGCTATTCTCAATTGCAGAGGAGTACTAACATGATTACCTGAACATAAAATGTAGACCAAAAATAAGGCTTATGGTACATGTCCTCCCAATAAACAAGCATAAGCTCCTTCTCCCTATCCACATTTCTTAACCACTCCTCCAAACTCCCTCTGGCCTTAGCCTCAATCATTCTCACGCCCGCATCATTGCACTTTATCATCCACTGCTCTTTGTCATTCTTCTGCAACCGGCCTGTGATTATCGGATAATTAGTAAGCGTTACCGCGAGGGACTCTCTGAGCTTTGTTGTGATTTCACCAGGCTTTGTTGGCAATCCAGTTGATGGATAGTACAACACCATCCTAAGGTGGTTCACTTCCATGTGGCGGTCAAGAACGGATAGGGGGTAGGTTTTTCCGGCTTGGACAGGCTTCGTGCTCACCACGGTTCGTTTGCAGATGAATGTGATAAGCTCGGCCATATTGTTAGGATGTAAGATTACAGAAATTGGGATGTTTGATAACGATGAGTACTATTATTTATTGGTTGGTTTTGTGTTACGTGTGTTCCTTGTAGTAAGTAAGAGAAAGGGTGTCCATGTTTACAGGCACCAGAAAAACTAATTCTTCTATATTGAGGAAAATGAAAATCTCATGATCCATTAAATTATTCTTATGTTTTCTACGATCTGTTCGTTTGAAATTGTTTCCCCATTGATTTACAGGGTTACTAGATTGGGGTTACCTTAGCATATATAGAAAACTCTTATGCTGTATAGTTTCTTTTCGTTTTCTGCTAAACCTTGCAGCTATTTGTTCTTGAGAGAGATTTCATTCCCTAACTAATGATTAATTTGTCATTCATGTTTAAAAATTAATAGTTTGTCATTAAGTAAACTTGTATTAATGTTCACCAAAATGATTTATTTAGACTTGAGTTAACAAAAGTTAGCCTGTATTGAATATAGACTTTTTATGACTTCTAAAAAGTACATGAAAATCTTGTGGTATTCAATTATGACACTTTGTGAGTACAAAAATGCAGGTGTATCCAAAATTAAGTACTTTAAATGATTTTAAAAAGTTATGGATTTTGATAAACTTTTAGTGGCTTTATAGTAAGTTTTTTGTCCTAGCAAATCCAATCTCTCCCCAAAATTTTGGTGGATTTCACTTTTTTCTCAATTCTCTAATGATAATCCACCACCCAGCGTAACGTTATGGTTGTCACTATCACCACTTCTACCACCATGTCACAACCATCATCACCACCCCCATCCCTACTCTTCCACCACCCCGACACTCACACAATCACCACCCCTAATATTATTACCGCCACCAAAGACACCATTTTTACTACTACCATCTTGCCAAAATCACCACGCGACACTTCCACCACCATCATAGCCACACTATCACTTGATAAGACTACTTTGTCATGGTCATGATCACTACTTCAATAATAAAAACTCAAAAAAAAAAAAAGATATTTACAACAAATGATAAAAATTCCATGAAAATCCACAAAGTTTAATTTTTTTTTTATCTCTTTAGAGTTATGCATAAGTCATTCATTTTACTCGTTTTTACCCTAAAAGTCTATTTATAAAAGTCTACAAAATTTTATAGAGTTTATAATAGTTAGTAAAAGCCTACTAAATCCGCGAAAGTGTATGAATTTAATTAAAAACTCAACAAAACTCCATATAAACCTTAACACTCCTATAATTGTGCTCCAAAGTGCAAATGCAAAATCTCAATTCTCACTTATGTTTTAAGTGGTCTATGACTACCCTTTAGCTTAAGATATAGGGCAAGGGGAGGGACATAAATTAGCGATAGATTGACACCTAAATGCAGTGGAAGTCATCACTTCGAGCTTGAGTATGCTTAACTCAACCTGAGTTTTTGTTAAGTACTGCTATTTAAACACATAAAACTAATCATGCTATAGGAAGTCTCATCTCTATTGAAATTTGTCAGTAAATGTATTGATTTTGTTTGTTTGAACAACGTTTTTATTTTCTATTTCTCTTTTCACTTGGTTCCCACTTCTTAGTTTTCAACTTGTCTTCTACCCAATGAAATATGGATGACTCATCCTATCAAAACTTTCAAGATTTACATTCATGTTGGTAAGGGTCTAGGATTCTTTTCTCCTCTATTTCCATCCCGTTTCCTCCACTCCTTTCACACTCTTCATTTTGTCCTTTTTATATAAACAAGTTAACATAAAATATTAACGTGACTTAATTATAACTATTCAAATAGAAAAAGAGGAAATAAGACAAAAAAAGAATGGAGAGAATCCTCATGGGATGGTAAGTAAGTCCCATTCAGCTAGCAGACCAGACACCCAAAAATACAGCCCAAAGATAAGCGGCTGGCAGAAAACACGCACTCATCGAGCACGTGTCAAGCAGCAATCTCCGTCCTCCACATCTCATCACATCACACGAATCAGATCGGACACCCTCCCGACTCTCTCCTCCCCTCCCCAAATCTTCCCCCACAATTTCACGTCTACGATTAGGGTTTCTGAAAATGTCTGGTGCAGCAGTAGCGGTGGGTTACTCGAGCTCCTGGGCACGCGCCCTCGTCCAGATCTCTCCCTACACTTTCTCCGCTATCGGCATCGCCGTCGCCATCGGCGTTTCTGTCCTCGGCGCCGCCTGGTTTTTCCCTTTTCCTTGTTTCCTCTCCATTTCTTAATTAAAGTTCTAATCTTTGGATTAATTACTGATGATGAATATTATTGGATGGAAATTAGGGGGATTTATATAACTGGGAGCAGTTTGATCGGTGCAGCAATCAAGGCTCCTCGAATCACTTCTAAGAATCTCATTAGGTGATGAAATTTCCGGAATTTACTGCAATTTTGCATGCATTTTCGTTAAATTTTAGCTTCTGCTATTAGATTTGGAGTAATATAGCAAACTTATAGTAAATGTGAATCCCAGACAATTGGGATTATCTCGATGGTCTGGAGTAGCATCCCAGTAATTGAAATCGATAGTTGATTAAAAATCTTAATTGAAAATTGGGTCGTGTTTTTATTCGCAAATGCACTAATAACTATCTTGTTTAATTGATTGATGGATGGAGAATTGTGCTGTCTATTCGAACACGCCCAAAACTGTTTCTTAACAGTTAACACCAATGTGGGATTTTTGCTTGTCTCAACGATGCACCTTGAATATTTGAACTTTAACGTAACTCTGCTGATTGTGAATTACTTAGTGTGAGATCAAGATGATGATGTTTCACGACTGACTTGGACTGGATGCATTGGTTGTCTCAGTTTTATCTTTTGTGAACGGAAATTCTTAAAACTAGCTGTGTTAATTGATTGATGGATGGAGAATTATGCTATATATTTAAACCCTCGTAAAACCTGTTTCTTAACACAAATGTAGGAAATTTGCTTATTGTTAACGATGGACCTTGAATTTCTCTACTTTAATGTAGCACTGCTGGTTGTAAATTTTGAAGTGTGACATTAAGATGATCTGATTTGGGACTGACTTGGAATGGATGCATTTTCTGTTGCAGTGTTATTTTTTGTGAAGCTGTTGCTATATATGGTGTTATTGTTGCAATTATTCTACAAACAAAGTTGGAGAGTGTTCCAACGTCAAAGATATATGCGCCCGAGTCTCTTAGAGCTGGATATGCAATCTTTGCCTCAGGGATTATCGTGGGCTTTGCCAACCTTGTCTGCGGGTTAATATCTTTATCCTTCTCTATCACGTTCCTGTATATGGAGTTTTGAAAAATTTTGATGACTATACAATATGATGATTTTGTTGTGATTTTGTGACAGGTTATGTGTGGGAATTATTGGAAGCAGCTGTGCATTGTCTGATGCCCAAAACTCCTCACTTTTTGTGAAGATCCTTGTGATTGAGATCTTCGGCAGCGCACTTGGATTGTTCGGAGTCATCGTGGGAATCATAATGTCAGCTCAAGCAACATGGCCTTCAAAATGATGATTCCGTTGCTCGGTAAAACTTGGCATCACATTACGACAGTGTTACGTGCATGCGCAAATGAATTCTGTAATTTGTTCTTTTCATCATTAGTGATAGGAATGTTAAAACTGCCGTGGAGATACCATCTTGCCCTATTGTATCAATCTTAGGCTGTATTTAATCTGTTGGGAGCGAGTTGTGGGAAGTTAGGCATTTCCTCATTCATGGTGGTAAACAATTTTATCTTAGTTTTGAACGAATAACAGAATGATCTTTGTATGCATCGATTAAGGTCGGTTTCTATACAGCTTTGTTTCGAATGCTCAATATTGTGTTCAAATAGTTTCAGGTTCAAACGTTAATACGTGCATATACAAAGATCGAACAATACTCAGAACGGATATCATGCTTTATTGGCTACAGAGCAACGGAATCGGAATCAGGACGATCTGTCTTGACGATTATCCGGTGCATAACATTTGAATTAAAGTAGTATGGATGGAACATCGGTGAAAAAGGGCATGAGTTTCTGCTGAAGCTCGTGACACTCTTCTGGGTTAGCGGTCTCGGGGTTGAAAAGCTGGCGATCAGGAAGAACAAGGCCTTGTTTAATCCGACCCATTCGCCTTGCGTGCAAGACTTGTTTACGCACGACTGGTAATCGAATTGATTGATATTCTTCAAGAGCAAATTGTAAATCTTCTGCTCCCCACTTCTTCAAGCATTGACCTAACACCGCAGCATCTAGCACCGACATGTTCGTGCTTCTTAAGGCATGAGGAGTTGTGGGGTGTGCTGCATCTCCAACTAGTACCACAATGTCCCAGTAGATTTTTTCCAAGGGGTCGCTGTCATATATAGGATTGATGAAGGGCTCTTTTGTTTCTCTGATCACTCTCACAAACTCCGGAAGCCACATTTTCTCTGCTTCTTTGTGCATACTCTGGATCATGTCGCTGCTCGCCTTCATGGTCATCGAGTTAGGCTTCAGATCAGGTTCGGGTTGATGGACATACCAAATCCAATTCAGCCTTTGGTTCGGAAGCTCATACAGCACAGTGTGAGTCCCAGAACCTAAGCCAAAGTACAAGCATTTTCCAAGCTCAGGGTATTCCTTTCGGATGCCGATTATGGTTTCTGAATTCTCATTTCCTGCAAAATCAAGCACCCCTCTCCATGCGCAATAACCCGAATACCTAAAGCAGCACAGACAATATCAAAAGATCACTACACACTACAAGCTCAAAATATGAAAGCTTTCATGAAAATGGTTGACACTTGACAGTAACAAACCTCAGTTTATGGTCAGGAACAAAACTTTGGCGGATCGAAGAGAGACATCCATCCGCTGCAATGAGCAAATCACCGATGATTTCAATGCCTTCATTGGTTTCATGGGATGAAGCCTTCACTATAACTGAAGACTTGTCACTAGAAATGGAGAAAGATAGGAAACGGTGACCCCAAAGAAATAGGTTTGGTGGAAGTGCATTGTATAGAAGAGCATGTAGGTCACCCCAATGTCCTGCTCTACAGTTCAACTTCTCATCTCTAGTTAGTGTCCATTTCACCTTTTTCTCACCATCTATGGCATCATTCTAGCAACAAAAATTTTCGAGCTTGTCAGAAAACTAACAAATCACAGATTAACATGTGTATACATTTTTTTAAAAAAAATTTACGAGTTACTTTTTCATACGCATCAGCAGCATTCTAATCACAGACCAACAAAATAGAAATGAGGAATTGTGTTTTGTACCTGATCAATTGTAAAGGGTAGAGTGGTCTGGTGAAGAAGCTCAGGGTCTTGAATCCATGACTGGATGAGTCTGAGAGAGAGAGGGTCAAGGCCAAGTCCTGCCCCAGTTTGGCTTCCAGTTGGGGGAGCACATGATTTCTCCACCACCAAAACGTTCCACCCTGTTAATACGAGCGTATGGGCGCATGATACCCCTGCTATGCTCCCTCCCACTATTACTGCCTTGGGTTTTTTCTTCAGACTCATCTCTCTATCTCTCTCTCTCTCTCTCTCTCTAGAGGTGAAGAGAGTTCCCTTTTTTCTTCTGTTGCTTGTGAACTTAAGAAAGATGGGTAGTCAGCAGAAGACAATCGGACATATGGTATGAAGACAAATAACGGGTACGCCAGCAAACATTTTTTTTTTTAAATCTGGAATTTTGCTTTAATTTGTCAAATTTAAAAGTATTTTGGTCAATCCAACGGTGGACATCAAATCAGCGGTTACGAACATCCAACATCCAACATCCTCATCCTCAAACACTGAATTTTCGCCCTCTCCATTGGAGTCTCCATCCTCTCTCCGCTTTCCCAAATTTCCACCATTCTCATTACTACTGTAGAGATTAGACTTGAGAGAGAGAGAGAGAGAGATAGAGAGAGTATCTATCTCGGCTTAAAGCATGTCGTTTTGCTCCTCCCTGTCATCTCCGCACTCTCTGTTTCTCCTTTCCAAAACCAAATCTCCAAGCTCTCGATTCAGAGCTTGCGCTGCTGATGTTCCTGATTTCCTCTCAGCCGATTGGTTCGCTCTCTCTCTCTCTCTCTCTCTCTCTATATATATATATATATATATATATATATATATCTCTCACTCCTATTGATTGATACATAGCTGATGACGATCTTGGAATTTGCAGGCTGGAATCCCGGAAGAAGAGGCCCTTTGGCCCCAGATTAAATGTAATCATCTGATCGTATGGAAAACTAAATGATTTCATTCGTTGAAGTTCCTCTCTCTGCTTATGTGATATAATTTGTTGACTTGTGTTCTAGTTTAGCGCAGAAGAAGCTGTTCAGCATCAGCTGGATGCCCTCAAGTACAACGATCAACCCCGCCCGGATTATGGCATCGAGGTCATGTACAGGGTAAACTTTCTCAATTTCTTCTACTTTTTTGGGTTGGATTTATTTTTGACACGAAGAAATGGGTTGGCTTTGGATTCTTAATGTTTTGTTTCCTGGTTTATTGTGTTCATAGTTTGCTGGGTTTGATCCTTTTGAGAGGTCCACCTATTTCGGGCCATTCTTTGATTTGGGGCAGGTTGGTGCAAGCTGTATTTATCAAATGATTTCCGCACGCCTTTTTTCTCCTTCTGCATAACCCTGTTAATTCTTGTCGCCTAGTTCTCCTTGGATTTATTCATTCCAAAGTCCAGGTAAACAGGGGTGTGCATGGGAAGGAAAAATCTGCGGAAATTACTCCCCCTACTGATATTTGTAGCTAATGGTTTTCTCTTTGGTTGGGTGATTCGCTATGTGTGCAGTTTGAACGATTTAGGCGAATTTTTCACCATTCAACATATAGAGTGTTGTTAGGTCATAAAGAGAGGAAGATGTTGAGCAGTTTATATGTGGAGGAGGTATGAGTACGTTGATTGATTCCACTAACTAACTTATATGTGATGTAACTTTGAGCTAACTTAGAGTTGCCATACTAGACCCGAGTCCTCTGGTGTTGTTACACGTTTAATTGCGTTTCTAATTCGATGTCTTTGTTGAATGAATTGCGACTGGGAACTAGAACCTATTCAAGCAGCGGGTTTGGATACGAGGATGTCGGCCGGAGGAAGAAGAAATATTTCAATTCACAATGGTTCAGGTTAGTGAAGATGTTTTCGCTTTGCATAGTTTCTTAAGGGGAATAGATGAATGATGAACATGTCATATTTACGAGGCAACAAAACATGCATATAAGTTGTGTTGTAAAACCTACGGACATATTCTGAATACCGGATTTCACACCCCGCCGAAACGGAAAAAGTATAGGAATCCACTGGTTGCTGTATCTAACCGAAAAATAATGTCTGCCGTCTGCAATGCTTCACGGCAGGCACGGTCTGTAAAGCGTAATATGGAACTGTATAGTCGGTAGCCTTATATGCGTTTTATACGATTGAACTATGGGAACCATAGTTATACCTGTATTGATCTGTAGCTTCTTGTTGGCAGAGGGTTGGAGGGTCATGGGATGGTTATTGGCTGACAGAGAGTGTACTTCACGACGGAGATGCTTTTGCCGGTGGTTTGGCTTATTGAACATTCAAGGCAGCTATCGATCGACGATCACTCTAACAGAGACATTTGCTCACGCACTGCCAACCTTCCAATTTGTACATATGGAAAAATAAGCAAAGTTGTTGTAATGTCTAATATGATGTAGTTCGTATATCAAGTATTGTAAAGTCCGGAAGCAGCATGTATCTTTCCTTCTCGTACGTCTGGTCTGCCCCAACTCTTGAGAAATAGTTGAAGTAATAAAGGAACTTCAGATGATTCATAGTAATGCATTGTAACCGAAGAGATTTTACGTTATTCATTCAGTTTACGTTTCTTCCACCTGTAATACCGAGTGCAAAAATAGAGAGAACAAAGCAGAAAATAAATCATCAAAAGAGTGATGTCCATTCATCCCTGTATGCATGCTGCCTGCTTACAGAATTGCATTTCCAAAATATCAACACACTTCATAAAGAAAAGCCGGAAAGGGTTTTGTTAACGTGCCGGAAACCCTTACTTGGCCCCGAAATTATAAAATTTTCCATATGATCATAAGCTAATCCAATAAAAAACCAACAATCGTTTCACCGGAAACATCGCATATGAACCATCACATAACTCAGCTTCCAATAAATTTTAGTTAGTTTATAACTCTTAACAACTAAGAGGTCGCACTTGGTGCGATGGCAAGTGTCTTCGCCCATGAGCTGTAGGTCTCGGGTTTGAGACTTGGGAGCAGCCTCTCCATAAATGAGGGTAAGGCTAGCCGACATTCACCTCTCCCAAACCCTGCGTAAAGCGGGAGCCTTATGCACTGGGTACGACCTTTTTATAACTCTTAACAACTAGACAATATCCAGCATAATTGAGAAATAAAACAGACCAAAATTTAATTGAACAGCACCCCATTTGATAGCTTGGACATGTTATTTCTTTGTCTGAGTAATATACTTGGTGAGCACATAGCAGTCTGGAGGGGTAATGTTCGTGTAATAATTCTGGATGGTTTCCGTGATTTCGAACCCAAATTTCTTATAGAAGTTTATGGCGTCCTCATTGTTTGTCTGAACATGCAAGTAAATTTCGGAAATATTTTGCTTGGCGCACAGATCAAGAGAATGGTTCAACAGTTTTTTACCTGCAAAAATCCCAGAACTTAGATCAGAAAATTTGCACAGTTGCAAATATCCAGATTAAGCCAATATTTACCAGTCAACAGAACCACCACAAAGCAGGAGACTTCTTGACAACTCAAGTTTGTATTCAGAAGGCAAACTTAATCAAAGCATGGATCATGTATTTCGACCACAATGCCACACCAAAGTTATAATATGAAGAACATTGCTTGCTTACCAATGCCTAGTCCACGGTATGGTGCTAAAACTCCCAATGTCATGATGTACACGCGGACAGCTCCATTTTCCTTTTTCTCAAGCCGGCATGCAATTGCACCAACGCATATATCACTGAAATATGCTGTATACAAATAATAGCAGGAATTAAACTTTAAACTTTCATACTGTTTGTCACTTTGGCAAGTAGTCAACTCCAGCATAGACACGAGTGCTAAAGAAGGAAAAAAAATCCAAAGGATGATAAATCAAGGGTATACCTACACAATAAGTTTGTAATCGTGTTTACATACGATTATCAATCTAGTTTTAGACAATATATGCAGATTCATCTAGAAATCATAAGAAATGGACTTTGATGGCTCAGCGAATAAGTTTGTTAAATAATAGTCTCAATTTGGTCCTCTCACGAGCATTCAGCACATACAATTCATAACAGGATACCTTCAAAAATGCCCAAGCCACTGTCCCACCCACTTCTCCATTCATAATGACCCTCTTTGCATGCCTAATAGAACATAACTCATCAAAGAAGACATCTAATTTTGTTGTTGAAGAACCGATAAAAATCCAGGGGATAGCTAATCATTTAAGTACCTCACTGATGCTGCACCAGAACATCGTCATTTATCTTTAAAAATATGTAGTTACTCTCGTTTTTTTTTTTTTTTTTTTTTTTTTTGGAACACCAAAAAGGAGAAAAATTGACTTAAAACACATAACAATCGAACCAATCATTACTATCAGAACTAAAACTACCCAAATCCATGACATACCAATAAGTTTTCATCCCCAATTTACTTGTACATTTGTGTTGTCGACATTCTTCAAAAGTGTATCCAAATCCAAGTGACCAAACCCAGCATTTCCAAATGCAATGAGCTAAAGCCCAATATTTCCCAGCACGACCCATAAACAAATTCCATTTCGGATGACCCGAAGCAAACAAACAACAAGAAAGACTATGAAATACGCAGAACGAACAGAAACCTCGAAATACACAAAGACAACAGTAATTAGAACTTAATTAGAAGCTCAAATTTTATATCCCATCAAACATTTTACAAAATAAGCAGGAACCACAAGACATTTCAGGGAATTTGCACAAAATCTACACTAGTAACACAAAATAAGCAAACCCAGAAAATGTTGTGCAAAATTAGACAAAACCCAAAAAATTTTATGCAAAATTAAACAAAAGCCGTAAAACATGATGCAAGATTAAACAAAACCCAGATATATTATGCAAAAATAAGGAAGACCCAGAATCGAAGCTTAACCTAGCTTGGTGAAATCGCCGGAAGCGAGGGCATCGGCGTAGTACTTGTCGTTGTAGCGAACTGGGAAGAGGGCAGTGTTGAGCTTCTTCAGCTGCATCACGTTCTTGTCTCTCAGCCCGTCCAGCGAGCTTTGGACTTCGCGCCCAGCCCCCATTTCTCCACCGAGAGTTTTGCTTGCAGGGACGACGAGCAGAGAGAGAAGGAGAGAGGGGAAGGGGGAGGGTTGGGATTGTAATTTTGACATAGCGTCTTTGGTTTATGCGGTGGGTGGTCGGGACGATTCGGGTCGGGTCATGAAAGTAATAGTGTTGATGGTTTGGCCCATGCTTGTAAAAGTTTGAGATTAGGCCCATTAATAATAAATGCGGTTAATTAGAGTGAACTATTAAAACGTTTATAAAGTTCTAGTGGTATTCAACAATTTTACAGCAATAGTCCGAACCAATTAGTAGTTCAGAAATGTACAGTCATGATTGAATTGATGAAATACTATTTTTTTAACTTATCAATCTAATGGATAAAAAGTTGGACTACTAGTAGTTTAGACTACTGAAAACAAATCCGAAATTTAGTTATGATTTTCATAAAATTATTAAAGGGGGTGTTTGATGGATGAGATAGTTTTGTCTTCGACCAATTGCAAGGAGTAAAGCATTCTTTGGTATACAAGTCCACCAATTGAACGACACCTAAAATGTGTTACGCTGCTTTAATGAGGATAAAGCGAAGCTTTTGAGTACTCACATGGTTGTTCGAGCTCTAAATGCAAAATGAGACCTATTTTGTTCTACATACGAGGATAAAGGGATATTGGAACCTATAGTTCCATACTTAAGTGCAATCAGCACTTTATTGTACTTGGCTCAATGCACTTGACCAACACAAGGTGTGTTCTTAAACTGGTTATGTCTGTACCGTTGAAGATGCTACAATATCTCGAGATCAATCAAACAAGAGTTGATTGGTACGTCTTCAAATAACATTCGTGTTCTAGCCCTACCTGAAGCATCGCGCAAATATTTTTGGTTGAGGGACGTGATTGATCACAAAAGAAACTCATGTGGCTTTTCTATCATTGACGTTCCAACAATGATTCATGAAGACAACGATGCTTGTATTGACAAATTAAAGAAATGATACATCAAAGAAGACAATGCCAAACTTATTGCTATGAAGTTCTTCATTCATCAGCAATAACAAGTTCAGAAGATTGAAGTCAAGCATATCCAATCCCAGGAATGTTTCCTACCTTTTCACAAAATCACTGCCGAAGTCAACCTTTTAGAAGGTTGTTCATGAAATTGGATTCTATAAACTTTTAGATTTGCATCACCGGTATTCTCTTGGGGAGTTTTGTCAAACTCAGGGGGAGTATCCTAATGAATACTCACATGATCTTAATATACTATATCCCTACAATTAGGAGCACTTTTCCTAACAGGATTTTTGGTAATCTGACGAAGTTTTGACGAGACATCTACTTTGGGTTGGTCATACCCTTTTGTATGTTAATGATCATCTTGGAGATGTGAAACAATATCGAGATCCTACATTAACTTAGTTTTCTCCTTAGACTATGGATTTGTCTCACTGGGTTTACCATAGCCAGGTTTTGTGAGATTTGCTTTTGATATGTGCCGCTACTAAGAGACTCTTGTTAGCAACTATTTGTACCTAATGAGAACTAATGACAACAACCGCCATCTTCTAATCATGAAGACTTGATGCAGCTACTTCTTAAGTTGTACACATTCAAAGAAGAGACTCTAAGGAAAGACTTAGAGTACTTGGATCTAACGGAAGACGTGACACAAAACCGAGTGCAATGGTGTTCTAGGATTCATATAGCCGACCCCACTTAATGGGAAAAGGCTTTGTTGTTGTTGTTGTATCAAGAAGTTTAACTAAAACTAGTGGTGTATGTTGTTTAAATTTAACAAAGAGATCCTAGGTTCAAATTATTATAGGTTTATTTACTTTCTAATGTTTACGAATTTTTTTTATAAGGGTATAAATTTAAAAAATTTGGTCAAATGATTAAAAAGTTTAACTAGAAGTGGTGGTTCATTATGTTTGAAATTAACAAAGAGGTCTCGGATTCAAAACATTATGTGTGTTTTTTTATTTTCCATTTTTTATGAATTTCTTTTCATAAGAGTATAAAAAAATTCAAATTTTGGAATTTCTTTTCATAAGAGTATAAATTTTTAAAATTTTGGTTAAATGATCGAGAAGTTTAATCAAAACCAATTATTTTTGTTGTTTAAAATAAACGAAAGGTCTTAAGTTTGAAATGTTATGTGCTTTTTTTCATTCTTTCCTATTTTTACCAATTTCTGTTTGGTTGTTAATTTATTTTTAATTGCTAACTAGTAGCTGTGTGGGTTGCAATTTTTAGACATTCATTCCAATTCAAGATCTAACCACCTTCAACAAAGAGTAATGTGTAGACCAAATTTTTAGACCAAATTTGCAACACATATGACTTGCCACTAATAAGAAATAAGCACGTTAATCAACACTTAAGTAATAATCCAATTATCAACTATCACATTATACAGTTTACAAAATTTGATTTAAAAATTTGGTATCCCTAGTATTAGCATGAAGAAAATAATGGATGCATGTCTCATTCATTGCATATATATATCAACTAAAGATTCAAAAATATGATTATTTTTTTAGTCCCCTATTGACAAGGTTAGTAAATAAGAAAAAACATCTCACGAGTTATATAAAAACACTTTAAAATGGAAACAAAACTCATCATCTATCTATTTGTAAGCCTGGGGTCTTTTGGTTCCCTCATCTCAATACAAAATAAATTAAAAAAAATTTGGGTCTAAATTATTGAGTTTGAAGTGCTTTTCTAAGCATAATTTTATCAAAGTCTTACGTATGAAAACAAATAATTTTTCTTATTGAAGTTAGGACACATTTTTAGGGTTGCCCCGGGCCTCAAGTCTTAGGATCGGCCCTGTTAATTAGGTATGTGATTGTGTATACTCTAAAAAAAAGATCCCAATGGAATTTGGAGATCAAATCCTCATAGGCTTTGTATTAATTGCAAAGCAAAGAAGGTCATCATAATTAATATAAATAAAGGTGCAACCACATGAGGTGAAAACACAATTTCTCTTAAACCTGAGTTTTCTTTTTCTTGTTGCCCCCTCGCACCCCTTTTAAAAATTGAGTTTACAACAGTAATAGTCTAATTGGTGTAGTAAACTTAAGGTGTGTTTGTTGCACCGGATTATCTCGGACGGGACTAGCTTTAAGGACTAAGCTGGACTGACTTAAACTAGACTAAGTTGGACTGACTTAGTGAAACGTTTGGTGCAGTGTCAGACTAAAAAGCAAGACTCATATATTATATTAGTAAATTTATATTTTCAATATTTTATCATTAATTTAATCTATATATACTAACATTTTATTATTAAATTATCATTTCCTTTCTAGAATCATCTTGTTCTCTCATTTTTTTGTCCGCCCACTTCATCCCTCCCCTATCCTATTTCTCTGCCATTTTATCTTCCTTTCTAGAGTCATATTCCTCTCTCATTTTTTTGTCTGCCCATTGCATCCCTCCCCTCTCATCTTTTTCTGCCATTTCATCTTCATTTCTCTTTTGTTTTGTCCGCCCATTGCTTCTCTCCTCTCTCCTCTTTCTCTGCCATTTTATTTGTGCCATTGTCTCTTTCCCCTTTCCTTTTTCTGGGTTTTCTAGGTTCAATTTTTCTGGGTTTTCTGAGTTCAATTTTTATGGTTTTTCTGGTTGTGAGAAGCAGGGAAGAAGGAGATGTGAAGGGCAAAGCGGAGTAGAGGTAGCAGTGGAAGAGGTCAAGGAGGACGGAACTCGAAGTCTTTGCGGTCGAAAATTGAGGTATAGGAGGAAGGAGCCCAATCGGACGACGCGACTAATGAGCTTGGTCTGAGCGGAGGTGAATCGGACAAAGGAGCTCGTGAGTTCTCCGATTGAAGTTTGAATCGAGGTCTTTGTTCACGATTCAGGGTTAGGGATGAGGAAAGAGGGAGAGAACGTGAGCATAGAGGAGAGTAGAGGATGCGAGCATAGAGCGATCGAAGGGATTAGCTAGTCTCATGGTTCGCGACATCTCTCGCTAAGACCGTCTGGCATGGTCCTTAGTCGAGGCGAGTCCGACTTACTCCCACTAAAGCTAGTCCTATGAATAACAAACATGGGACTAGACTAACTATTAGTCTAGTCCAGTCCAGTGAGGGCTAGTGAAGGGAAACAAACACACCCTTAGGGTTTATGAATTTGGAGCGTTGTTACACATTATATTTCAAAAATATATATATTTTATTTTAAAGTGAATTGTTCGATATTTAAAATAGCAAAATTCTGCCAATTATGATCGAATGGTATTCCTCTTCACTTGTAAGTGAGAAGTCTTAGATTCGATTCTCTCCAAATGTGAATTGGAACCAAATTAGTGTTAGCTCATTGTGAGGCTAAACCCACTCCCTTCCCCTTAGGGTAGATCGTATCGTTTGTTAAAAAAAATGAGCTTTAACAAAAAGCTCTCGGTACTATTCACTTTAACGAAAAACAACATTTTTACACTAAAAAATCAATCATGGTACTATTCACTTTACCCTTTATTTTGTCCTTACCGTTAAAACTCAAAATTTTCAAGCCCTTTTCATTAGTTTTCTAAAAAAAAAAAAAAAATTATGAAAATAAAATTAACAGAAGTATCACAAAACAAGTTTTGTCCCAAAATGACTAAATTGCCCATACATGTGGCACATATCTTCTCGTAACTATATGGATGAAAATTGTAATTTTTCCCTTAAACGAGACTAATATTGAGACATAGAACAAAAGTGAACTTCAATTAAATTTCATGGACTAAAAGTGATAATTTACCTTTGCATTTGATGGCTTTTTATTTTTATTTTTTGCATTGACTTGTATTTATCTCCATAAGTTTGAGCATGACCTTTTCTTCAACAGATCAGTTTCGTTTCGGGATGACATACATGTAGATCTCTGTATTCGAACTTTATATGATACTATACAATTTTAGGAAAACTAAAGAAAATGGTTTGAAAACTTTAAGTTTTAATGATAAGGACAAAATAAAGGGTAAAGTGAATAGTATCAGGATTGACTTTTTAGTGTAAAAATGTGGTTTTTCGTTAAAGTGAACAGTACCAGGTGTTTTTCGTTAAAGTTCTCTACAATTTTTGCTTGTTGCTTTTAATTTTTGTCTCTACTCGGTCCATGCCTTCGACGAGAATATGATGTGAAGCAAACAAAACCTTCTCTTGTTTGATGTAATGATATCAGTCTCTTCTTGGTTGGAGGAGATTATAAGTTCGCCACATACGACGAAAATAATTTCACGAGATTCCTAATTCTAATTGGTCCATTGTCCCGTTGTGAAGGCATAGTTTTGTTGTAGCTCCATGAGTGCATTTGTCTTTCAAAATATTCCATTCATCAGGTCAACATCAAATACACTAGCCAGGCCCATAAATCATTTTCAAACAATTACTAACCTATTGTCCTACAACTCATACAAGTTATATATATGGTGACTTCTGGCAGATTCGTAGGTATAGTGATCGATCCTCATTTGTTGGGTATAATTAAATTGTGGTTTTATTTGTTTTGCTGTGTGAAAGAGATCGATGGTGAAAAGGGATGGTGCTATTGATTTATCTCATGCAAGTCTGAATACAATTGGTGAAGGGTATTTATTCTACTTCGTGAGATGTTGGGACGAGTTCACCAAGCATTTGAGGTTTAGGGTTGGGAAAATAAAATTAAATAATGAAAAAATATACTAAAGATTAATATATAAAGAAAAATATTATTGTCTATCATAATTTACATGCGTGATTCTATGTAAACGTAAGTATTTACACTGTAAGATTAATAAATCTTGTGTATTATTTTGTATCCCTATCTATGTTTCGATATGTTTAGATTTCCTTGTAATCTATTAAGTACGTAAGAAAATTCTAATATAAATGATATGTATTTTTTTATACAAACCATATTATTTACTCTAAACTATTTTAAGAGAACAAGGGCCGGTTGAACCCAGTATGCAGTGGGTACTAGGTACACTGGCTCGGTTCTTGTTGTTTTGCTATCTTTTTATTTTATATTTTTTTTATTACGGTTTACTATCTTCTTTTAATAATCTTCTCAATCACTAAAAAAAAAATCTAGACGAAAGGGGTATCCTAATGAATATTCACATGACCTTAATATACGTTTTTCCTACGATCGAGAACACTTTCCCAACTGGATTATTGCTAACCTGACGAGGTTTTGACGAGAAACCCACTATGGGTTGGTCATACCCTTGTGTATTGTAATGATCATCTTGGAGATGTGAAACATCGAGATGCTGGATTAACTTACTTTTCTCCCTACATTATGAGTTTGTCTCAATGGGTTCACCATAGTCAGATTTTGTGAGATTTTCTTTTGATATGCGCTCCTATAATTGTTAGCAACTATTTGTACCTAATAAAAATTGATGACAACAACAGCCATCTTCTAATCACGAAGACTTGACGCGACTAATTCTTAAGTTGTACACACTCAAGGGAGACTGAGGTAAATATTATTATTAATTAGGAATATAATTATGTAAACTTAAAGTAAAATCTCAATAGAATTTGAAAATCAAATCCTCATAGACTTTGTATTAATTGTAAAACAAGAAAGTCCAGTATGATTAATGTAAATAAAGGTACAAGGCTATGAGGTGGAGACACAATTTCTCATACACTTTCTTCTTTCTCTTTGTTGTTCCCTGTCACCCCTTTTTAAAATTTTGTTTACAACAGTAATAGTCGAAATTTAGTTTACAACAGTAATAATCGAATTGGTTTAGTAAATTTACGATTTATGAATTTGGAGTGTTGTTACACGTTCTATTTCAACAACAACAACAATAATAACAACAAAAAAAGAGTCAATTATTTAAAATACAAAATTATATCATTAAAAGAAAATTCACAGAAGTATCTAAAAACAGGCTTTGTCCTAAAATGACTAAAATGCCCATACATATGAGTGGCACGTCTTTTTTTGTTACTATATGGATGGAAAACGTAACATTTCCATTAAGGGAGATTTGAACTTTGCATTTGATGGCCTTTTTTATTTTTAGTTTTTACATCGACTTGTATTGATTTCCATAAGTTTTAGCACATATGAACTTTTTTTTTAACAGATTAGTTTCGCTTTGGGATGACAAACATTTTGATCTTTGTATTCGAACTTTATACGATACTATACAGTTCTTGCCTCTCGCTTTTAATTAGTGTCGCTACTCTGTCTTCATCATCAACGATAATGTAATGTAAAACTAATGATATATGTTGCTTCTTAGTTAAATGAGATTATAAGTTCGACATACACAACAAAAATAATTTTATGAGTTCAATTTATAATTGTAATCGGCCCATTGCGGGGCCGTTGTGATGGCGTAGTTTTGTCGTAGCTCCATGAGCGCATTTGTCTTTGAAAATATTCCTATCATCAGGTCAACATCTAATACACTAGCCACTCATACAAGTTATATATATGGTAAGTTTTGGTAGATTCATAGGTATAGTGATCGATCCTCATTTGTTGGGTATAGTTAAATTGTGGTTTTATTGGTTTTGCAGTGTGAAAGAGATCGATGGTGAAAGGGGATGGTGCTATTAATTTAACAATGATCGATGTTGGGACGAGTTCGCCTTGCATTTGAGGTTTGGGGCTTGGAAAATAAATTAAATAATGAAGGAATGATACTAAAGATTAAAATATAAAAGAAAATATTATAGTCTATCATAATTTACATGGGTGATTCTATGTAAATGTAAGTATTTACACTGTAAGATTAATAAATCTTGTGTATTATTTTGTATGCCTATCTTGCGTTCCATAATGTTTAGACTTCCTTCTAATCTATTAAGTACATACTGAAGAAAAAATTTAGTATAAATAGTATGCATTTTTTTTATACAAACAATACTATTTACTCTAAACTATTTTAAGAGAACAAGAGAGGGGGGGGGGGGGTTTGAACCCGGTACGAAGTCGTAACAGTGGGTCGGTTCGTCGAGCAAAGTGTGTTGACCAACTTGACCTGACAAATCAAACTTGCCTGATGAAAATATTTCATCCGATATACAAAAACAAAAAAAGTAAAAATAAATAATTTGCTCGACGATTGAAAGAAAATACAAAATACATGCCCAACCAAAGTATTCGTCGGGCAAACTTTTCTAAATTTTTCTTTAAAAATTTGTATTTTAAGTTATATTTGATTTAAACAAATAAATTAGTTTTAATTATATTAATCTTGAAAGAAATCACAATATTACAAATAATATTTAGTTATATTAAAACTGAAATAATCGTGCAAATGTATGTAAAATATCCTAAATTAACTACTCCTAAGATGTCGGGTGGGATGGCCGCTAAAACTTCGGGGAGGCGAATGACAGAGGTTGCCAGTGCCTGCGCCATCTCATGCAATACCACCATAAACTATCTTCTCGTTGGTGCACAACTTCATCTCGAGCTTTTTCTCTCTGGTGTGCTTCTTCCTATCACTTGTGCAAGGCCTCTAACTCAATCTTCACCTGATGTAGTCTGGAAGACGTCCTGCTTGAAAGTTGAGAGTCATCAACTGTAGAGACACATCTTGACTTGGTGTCAGTTGCTGCATTGGCGTGTCCGATTGATGCTAAGAGAGGTGGCAACAAAATTGTCATTCTTATGCGACATAGAAGCCTACAAAAAGAAAAACCAATTAAAATCATCGATCGTAATTTTAAAAATTTTAAGTGTGGTGAAGTTTGAAATTAAAATATGAAAGAAATACATATTGTCGGCCACCTGTTTTCCATAATTGGCATGTGTATCCCCCAACCTCGACTTGTGGAAAAAGCAAACCATTATCACGCCGTTCCTCGACCTGGAAAGTGAGGGGACAAGTGTAAGAAGAAAAGCTTTAAGCTTAAACAATGGACGTTTCACACTAAGAGAGAGAGAAAGAGAGAGAGAGAGAGAGAGAGAGAGAGAGAGAGAGACAATTCTTCTTCTGTTATATTGTTTATTTCACACTGAATCATTACAAACTATTGCTATATATACACTTCACTTTCCTTACAGACTAAGCTAGCTCATAACAAACTTAACAAACATATCAGCTTAATCTATTTACACCTGGTAGCACATCAGCCATTGGATTGATCCTGTGTTTTTATACCTTTACATCCCCCCTCAATCTCATGCTTATGAGAACCAAGCATGAGATTGGAACAATGATCTTGAAACAAAGAGATAGACAAGCCTTTAGTAAGAATGTCAGCAAATTGCTCCTTGGAAGAGACATTTTGCACAGCTAGATCACCTCGGATAACACGCTCCCGGACAAAATGGTAGTCTATCTCAATATGCTTTACTCGGGAATGAAAGACTGGATTAGAGGACAATGCTATGGCTGAAATATTATCACAGAACAAGACATGAGCATCATATAAAGGAACATGAAGGTCACATAGAAGCTTCCGTATCCAAGAGACCTCTGCAGCAGTAATGGCAAGTGCTCTGTATTCGGCCTCAGTAGAAGATCTCGACACCGTGTGTTGTTTCTTGGAAGCCCAAGAAATAGGAGTGTTACCAAGATAAACAACATAGCCAGACGTTGACCGTCGATCATTAGGATCCCCGGCCCAATCCGCATCACTATAAGCTTGAAGATGTAGTGGTCCAGAATTGAAATGAATACCGAAGTCAAGAGTGCCACTGAGATATTGTAAAATCCGTTTCACTGCAACTACATGAATATCCAGAGGATTGTGCATAAATTGACAGCATTGATTGACTGCAAATGCAATATCTGGCCTGGTAAAGGTCAAATATTGCAGTGCGCCAACAATACTGCGATATTGTTCGGGACTATGATACAATGTGCCTTCGATCTTGGATAACCTGTGATAAGGGAGACAGGGTGTAGCACATGATTTGGCATCTTGCATATCCACCTTGGCTAGAAGATCCTGAATATACTTGGTTTGAGAAACAAACAAGCCTGTGCTCTTGTAAGTAATCTGCAAACCTAAGAAGTAATGTAAGTTACCCAAATCCTTCATATCGAATGCTTGTGTCAAGGCTGAAACGACCTCAGAAATAAGAGAAGAACTGCTGCCAGTTAGGATGATATCATCCACATAGAGTAATAAAATCACAATACCAGTAGGGTGCTTCTTAACAAACAAAGAAGGATCGGAAAAAGAGGCATTAAAGCCTAAACCCGGTAAGAAACTCGTAAATTTCTCATTCCATGCCCTGGGGGCCTGTTTAAGGCCATATAAGGATTTTTGAAGTTTGCACACATAATTGGAAGGATGAGAATAGCTCACAAACCCCGGAGGTTGACTCATATAAACTTCTTCAAGGAGATCACCATGTAAAAATGCATTTCGAACATCCAATTGTTTTAAACTCCAATTAAACTAAGCTGCAAGTGCTAGAATTAACCTGACAGTGGTTGGCTTGACTACGGGACTAAAAGTCTCAGTATAATCTATGCCTTCCTCTTGACTGTAGCCTTTAGCTACAAGGCGAGCTTTATACCTCGCTATAGACCCATTTGGATTCTTCTTAAGCCTGTACACCCACTTACAACCAACCAAGTTCTTGCCAACTGGGAGAGGTACAAGTGTCCAAGTCTGTTGGGCTTCCAAAGCAAGAATCTCATCTTGCATGGCAACCTGCCATTCAGGGATTTTACTAGCTGTTTTATACGAAGATGGTTCTGTAAGTTGCACGACTGATGAGGTGACAGAAGCTGAGAAAGCTTTTCTCTTAGAAATCCCACTCTTGGACCTTGTTTGCATTGGATGAAAACTGACAGAAGGTACTGGCAGTACGACACTGAGACTTTCTTGCTGAAAATCAGGATCAACAGGGATCGGGGACTGTGTAGCTGAGATAGGAGCCATCAAGGGTGAGGGTGACATATCTGGGTAAGTAGAAGGTGTAGGCAAAGGCATAGGATTGGTGGGTGAAGGATTTGATAACTCTGGAGCTGTAGTGGGAGATGCCAAAGACTCTGAAGCACTAGAGATCATAGAAGAAGACTCTGGAGCTCGATGGGCTAAATGTAATGATGTAGATGATGATGAAGAGGTGTGTGATCCAACAACATTTTGAAGTGTGACTGATGGTGGTATAACATGTGAGGAAGACAATGATGGTGACTGTGTAGTATGAGATTGAGAAATGAGAGTCAAATAGGGATAAGTGTGTTCATCAAAGATCACATGTCTCGACACATAAAATTTTTTGGTAAGGGGATTAAAACAGATATATCCTTTATATTGTCCAGCATATCCCAAAAATATGCACTGTGCAGTTTTGGACTGAAACTTAGAAGTATTGTACTGTCTCAACATGGGAAAACAACTACAGCCAAAGACCTTTAAATGTGTCAACACTGGTGATTTCTGAAACAAACAAGCATAGGGAGATTGCCTAAACAAAGTTTGACATGGCATTCTATTTATTAAATAAATAGAAATGGCACAGGCATGGAACCAAAATTGTGAAGGCAAATGAGCTGTTTGAAGAAGAGTGAGAGCAGTTTCTATAATGTGCCTATGTTTTCTCTCGGCAAGGCCATTTTGCTCAGGTGTATAAGGACAAGATTTATGATGCACAATGCCTTTATCTAGTAAAAACTGTTTGAAAGGGGTACCAATGTACTCACCACCACCATCACTTTGAAAAACCTTAATTGCAGTTGAAAATTGAGTTTGTATAAAAGAATGAAACTGCACAAAGGTATGAAACACCTCAGTTTTATTCATTAAAGGAAATATCCAGGTAAACCTGGTACATTCATCAATGAAAAGTACATAGTATTTAAAACCCTCAATGGACAAAGTAGGTGATGGTCCCCACACATCACTGTGTATGATTTCTAAGGGTTTTATGCTTTTATTTGCAGGAAATGAAAAAGGAAGTTTAGTAAACTTTCCTTGCAAACAGGATACACAAACATGTTTAGAACAATCCACAGAAAATGGAACTTGTGATTGTTGCAACATTTGAGAAACAACAGTGTTTGAGGGATGTCCTAATCTGTTGTGCCACAAGCTTGTGGTCACTTGTTGACCAAGGTAACAATGTTGCTGTTTGTGTAAATGAGGTGTCGGTGATGCTTGTGTGAGAATGGATGATGGTATGTATAATGGAATGGGATATAGACCAGCTCTACACAGTCCCTGAAGAAGAACCTTCCCTGTGATCTTGTCCTGAATCCAGAAACAAAACTCATCACAAATAAACCGACATTTATTGTCTTTGCACAGTTGATAGATAGACAACAAATGTTGACACAGTTTCGGAACATGCAATACAGTCTTTAATTGAAAGACAGATTTTGGAGTATGCAAAACCGAAGAACCAGTATGGGAGATTTGCAAACCTGCACCACTTGCAGTGGTAATTGTGTCAGTGCCAGTGAATGGAGCAGCAAAAGTGAGGTTGGACAGATCAGACGTCATGTGTGATGTAGCACCAGTGTCAGCTACCCAAAATTGTTCTTGAGGAGCAGATGGCTGATAGTTAGCTTGCATTGCAGTAACGGAGGATGGTGGAGGTCTTCCTTGAAATGAGAAATTGGCACGATGATAACACTGCATTGCAGAGTGACCAAACTTGCAACAGATCTGACATTGCACTGGTGATGAGGTAACAATAGTAGAAGAATGGCGCTGGAAGCAGTCAACCGCAATATGACCACGTTTGTTGCAAATCTGACACACAGGGATATCATTGTTGTGCTCGGGACAGGTAGAGACATGTGGTCTCGCAGGGCCTAGAATGCCAGGACTATTATTAGGACCAGAGAATCTGAAATTATTACCAAATGGATGCCTGCCTCTTGCTCGCCCTCTGAAATGTTGACCTCTATAGCCACCAGAATTATTGGTATTGTTACCGGAATGATAGGTGCCACCAGAAGGATAAGGTCCTCCAGAATTGGAAGAACCTCCAGATGAACTACCAGTATGATACTGAGTAGTTAGAGAATTAGAAGACCCTTCATCAAGTACCAAGGCCTTTCCTTTGGACAAAGTATGTTGTGCTGTCATAGCAGTAGTAAATGATTCATGAACTGGAGCATGCTCAACAGTTGTTTCTTCAGCAAGTAACTGAGCTCGAAAGTCCTTGAGAGATATAACATTCTCTCGACCCCTTATAACTGTACGAAAGGTGTTATACTCAGGAGGTAGCCCCTTCAAGGCAAGGATGACAATATCATCATCATCAAATGAAACTCCAGCAGCGGAGAGATGATCTCGGACATCTTTAATCCTCTGTAAGTACTGAGAAACATTCTCTGAGCCTTTCTTGATATTCTGCAACTCGGTCTTGAGTTGAAAAATGCTGGCTTTGGTGATCGTAGAGAATCTGTCCTTCAGATTTGTCCAAATTTCATGAGAATTGGAGCAACCAATGACACACGACATTGCAGGAGTGGAGAGAGTGTCAATAAGGAGCTGCATAAGAGCTCTGTCATGCATTTTCCAGATTTGGTACTCATCAGATTCAACACCTTCAACATCTAAATCTTCAACAAAACGAGTTGGACATCGACGTGTTCCATCCACAAATCCAAAAATTCCATGACTTGCAAGAAGCAACCGCATTTGATAATGCCAAACCAAGTAATTTGTATCATCTAATTTCACCGTTACAGAGACCGAAACATTAGGAATCAGGTTTGTAATTGGAGACTGAACTATCTGTAATTGTGCAGCAGTCACCATACCGTCGAAATTCTTGGAGAAAAATTGAAGAAAACTGGAAGAGATTGAGAATCTAGGGTTTGTAATTACACACACTTCACTTTGCCAGAGTAATAGTCAGAAATTGTTGAGAAGAATTGGGAGATTCAGAGAGAAAGAGTCATTCACACATATCATCAAACAGTTTGCGTGCAAGAAACACAACTGAATTGCAGATCATACTTCGCCAGACCAATAAAGATTCACGAGAGAAGAATTCATACCATCAACACAAAGAATGAAGTGAGAAGAGAGAATCGAAGATAGCAGAAGCAACACCTGATCAGGATCGAGACGTGCCGACCCGACGAGGATACCATGTAAGAAGAAAAGCTTTAAGCTTAAACAATGGAGGTTTCACACTAAGAGAGAGAGAGAGAGAGAGAGAATTCTTCTTCTGTTATATTGTTTATTTCACACTGAATCATTACAAACTATTGCTATATATACACTTCACTTTCCTTACAGACTAAGCTAGCTCATAACAAACTTAACAAACATATCAGCTTAATCTATTTACACCTGGTAGCACATCAGCCATTGGATTGATCCTGTGTTTTTATACCTTTACAACAAGAACCAGAGTGAGGGGAGATATTACTTCGTTTCTCGATTACCTTTATTTGCCTTCGTTTTCGTTCTGAATAAAATAATTAAATTAAATTTGAAAAACGGTTGTTAGACGAGCAAATAATTAAAAGTGAGGGGGCAAGCTAAGGTTGTTAGTCGAGCAAATTTTTATGCCACTCAATTGAAGTTTTGGCGAGTAAAAAACGGTGGGAAAACACATTTGCCAGACAAATTGTACATTTTTCGTCAGGCAAACCCTATAATATGGGGAAATTTGATTCTTTTTCTTAATGAAAAAAATAAGAGGAAAATTTGACAGTTTGCCAGACGAATTCAGTAGTTTTGCCCGATGAAATTGCTCAAAATAGCCCGACGACATTTACCAAATTCGTCGGGAAAACACCAAAATGAATTATTCTTTATTAAAGGATAATATGCCATTGCAAGATTCTTATTATATACGCCGTGATCGAATTAGTGGTAACCCAAGTAAGCATCTGTATTTTCAACTTAATAATCCCACATTTCTCTACTTATTTTTAAAGGGAAATTTAACGAAAAGCTTCAGGTACTGTTCACTTTAACGAAAAACTACATTTTTACACTAAAATAACGAAAAACTACATTTTTACACTAAAAAGTCAATCATTGTACTATTCACTTTATCCTTTATTTTGTCCTTATCGTTAAAACTCAAAATTTTCAAGTCATTTTCATTAGTTTTCCTTATTTTCAAAGCATAATCTTTGTTTACTTTGAAATGCATTTTGTGAAGAGCATCATTCACTAATGCTTTTTGGCAAGATTGACCAAGGTCAATGAGATCAAAGCAACACCATAGATCCAGAGGCCATGTCGTTCCAAGGCGTACTGTATCATCAAATACTTCTTTTTCACAACTGGTAGAAATATGTCTCTTGCATTCCCCTAAATACTCAGAATTTGTGCAATCACGAAAAATGTAGAGAACTATTTAATCTTCCCGTTTTTTCTTCTTCTTTCCTTTGGTGTATATAGACCTAACAATTTCTTACACAACCGGTTAACACGATACGTAAATGATACGAAAGTAACGGGTTCGGGTCGACACGATAAGTAATCGGATTGTTATTAGGTCATTCAATAAGAACATGTTAATAACGAATCCTTAATAGGTTTACACGATAGTGACACACATGTAACTCGTTTTGACACATTAAGAAAAATGTTATGTTGATGATTTTAATTTTTAAACTACTAAAAAAACTTATATAAAATACAATAATCATAGTGTAAATGTATATATTGTGACATCCTGTCCCAAGATTTATTGTATTTTATTCTCAGTAGTAGTGTTTGTCCAAAAAAAATTTCTCAATAGTAGTGAAATTCCTAAAATGTCCTTGAGATGCCACGTAGGCCTTCCACGTGGATCTCAATTTTCGTTACATTTTTTCATTTCTATTTAACTATTTTTGAATAGTACTCATTTTTACGAATATGTAGACGCAAACGGAATTGAATTTAGAATCCTTATGACGTAGTTACATCTCCTTTTACAAGAAATAAATTCAAACATTTTTCTACCTATTGCTATGTTTGAGTGGTAGGACCCACGTTTAATTTTTAAGGAAAACTAATGAAAAATGTTTGAAAACTTTGAGTTTTAATGATAAGAATAAAATAAATGGTAAAGTGAATAGTATTAGGATTGACTTTTTAGTGTAAAAATGTGGTTTTTCGTTAAAGTGAACAGTACCGGATGCTTTTCGTTAAAGTTCCCTAATTTTTAATATGGGATTGGAAATCCCATCCGTGCCTCGGAATGTAGCAGACTTTTCTTGCTTTTATAATCACCATATTCATTTGTTCGGTTATTTTAACCATCACCTCCATTTCTTTTGTTTTCTTTAATCTCCACTTTCCCATCTTTTCTAACCTCTACCCTCCCTCATCACCACTCTGTCATAACTCTCCATCACTCTTATTTTTGAAAGATTTTTCAATGTGATCGGTATACGAAGTACATCATATATTACTAAACAAATAGTGGAATATGTGTGCTAACAAGTTAATAATTTAAAAAATAAAAAGTTAATAGCTTATTAGTTTTCAAATCTTGATCCAAGTCCCTAGCATTAATGTAATAATAAATTTATATGTCAGTTACATAATTTTTTAAAATAAAAATTAATAATTAATTTAGAATTTTAATACCCATAACTTTATTAAACTTCTAACTAATTTTCAATTCAAAACATGTCCAAAATAAATAAAAAATTAGAATAAGTTTGCACCCATTAGCTTTTTTTTTTAAACAATGTTTTCAATTCTTAATATTATATGTACCAATTGGTTATATGTAAAATGTACTTTTTTTTATTTATATAAAATCTATTCAATTTTTTTCTAATCCATTTTTAAACTTATATGCATACATTTTTTTTTCTTTGATTTGAGAATATATGACACACTCCGACCCAAATCAAGGCATGATGGCCGTCACGTGAGGGTGACGTAGCCATGTGCATAGTGCAGAAGCAATAATGATGATAGAGAATACGAATAAATGAAAACTAACTCATAAGAGTACTAGATAAGACAAATGCTAGAATATGAGTGAATACACAATCAGAGCGTAAGTAGCTTACGTTCAGTCCAGAAAACAAGTACTAATTAAATGACACCCAAAGATGTCCTACATTTGTGATAGTCTGTCAGAACCTCCAATCAATCATCGTGAGCCACCAACAAACAAACTTATCTAAAACTTGGAGGGGAGCAAAACAGAAAGTGTGAGTGGGCAAAAACAATGCATTTCAAAACCATTTCATTTATCAAATGCTCTAACCCCTCGCCGTAAAACATGTATAACTTTCCCAGAAATGGAATATATATATATATATATATATATATATATATATATGTATATATATCAATTCATGCTTCACATATCCATATTCAAAGGTATGCCATGCCAAAAATATAAAATATAATAAGTAACTCAAGTGTGTTTATACCATATTTAGAGCCTCGTATTTATATCTCGTACAAATACTTGGGGGACTTAAATGTAATTATGTGATAAAGGAATGGGCAAATATGTAATAAGTGAGGAGTCCTTATTCTATAAAAGGACCCTTCACCCTCACAATGAGAGGAGGCCAACTCTTAGGCCAATTCCTAAGGCTCCTCACCCCCTCAAGCTCTCATTTTCAGAGCCTCTCAAATTCATTTACAGAGACTCTCTCAAAGCTCTCTCTCCCTTAGAAATATAATCAGTGTGGACGTAGCACAAACCTTGGGGTGAACCATGATACATCTTGTGTTATTTACATTTCTTGTAGATTCACGGTCGGATTTACGTTGTTCCAAGACCTCCGGTTTTGTGCATCAACATTTGGCGTCGTCTGTGGGAAACGATACGAAAAGTTGTGTCGATTCTCTTTCATTTTTTTCACCTCCACCGTGAATTTGCAAAAACCCAGCAACCCTGTCCTCCAAATCAATCTGCAACACTCTTTCAACTCTCCCACCCAATAACAACAACAAAAAAAGCTGAAAACTGAAATATTACAATTCCCCTCTCTCACTGGGTTTGCAGAAATTAAAGATGTGGTTGCTATCTGCAAATGGGTTTCTGAGAACCTATCAGCTGACGGGATTTTGTGGGTCAACCCACGACCACGTAACCCATGACCACGAGATTTTGAGAGTCTCTCCTTCCCTCATTTTCTGGTTTCCGTTTTTACCCTAGTTGCCCTAATCGAGCTCCCAAGCTTCGCATCATCAAGCCATGACTACCAAGAGGCATTGTCCAAGGCCATACTATTCTTCGAGGGGCAGAGCTTGGGGGTCTTACCTCAGGACCAGCGCCAATCATAACGTGCCAACTCAGGACTCAGTGACAGGTGGACATACAACACGGACTTGACCAACACAAACTCTCCAAGTCTCAGAATTCTCATCTATCCCACCATCATCATGCTCATGCCGCTGGGAATAGAAGAAGAGGCCATCAATCCTATATCTGCTTATTTTATCGCAACTTGTCCATCGGGCCTTTATTTTTTGCCAATTGAAAAACAAATCTACTAGGCGGGAGGAAAAGTTTTTATCAATGTTTTGGGCTAGGAATTTAAACGGTGGATGGATGAATTAATTCGCTTGATGAACCGACCGGACCGACGAACCAGGCCAAATCTGCACCTAAAGAGGCACCAGCTTCTGGGTTATCGAAGCCTCTACCAAACCAACCCTATATTCCCTTCTCTATTGCTGAACCAAAAAATGACCAGTCTTTAGCTTTCCGCTTGGGAAGCTACTCAGGAGCATGAGGTGCAGTGTGTTTTCGGGGTGCATGATGTGAATGAGGAGCTTGTGGTGTCTGTGTGCCACCAGGATGAGGAGCAGTCTGGCTTGTTCTATGGCGGGTCTGAGTTGGTGGGTCGGGTTTTTTTCCGGTTTCGTCTGTTACTGCTGAGAATAATTGCACCTTACCACCGGCTTGGTATGCTCTTGAAAGTCCCAGGACTGCAAAGATTGTGATGATCAAGGTATGTGCTCTGGAGAAAAGCAGAGAGAGAGATGCAGTAGAAAGAGATCAAGAAAAGCAAAAAGAAAAGAGAAAAGTGAGAAAAGCAAAGATTGTAATGATCAAGGTCACAACACCAACCAGGCCGAAAGCAAAAGAAAAGAGAAAGTAAAAGTAAAAGCAGAAAGCAAAAAAGGATAAAAAGAAGCAGACTTAATTGTGGTGGTGATGGCATTATGGGCGTGACCCATTGAACAGAGGATCGGATTTATTTTTGAATGATGTAATTTATTTTTCTTATCTTTCAGAGATATCTGTATAAACCCCATTAGAGGGTAATAAAAAAAAACGGCAAAGCCCACAATAAATGGGCTAGAATGTTGTGTAGAGGGCGAATGCCCATAAGCCCAAAATAGCTCCAACCAGGCAATCAAAAATACGCCCAGTACTCCACAATTATTCAACAACCTGCCGCTATTACCACCAACCAGGTGATCAAAAATACGCCCAGTACTCCAAAATTATTCGACAACCTGCCGCTATTACCACCAACCAGGTGATCAAAAGTACGCCTAGTACTCCAAAATTATTCGGCAACCCGCCGCTATTACCACCAACCATGTGATGAAATGTACAACCTGTACTCTAATATCATTTGGCAACTAGCCATTCATGCCACCAACCAGGTGATGAAATGTATAACCCGTACTTTAATATCATTTGGCAACTAGCCATTCATGTCACCAACCAGGTGATGAAATGTACAGCCCGTATTCAAATTTGGCAACTAGCCATTCATGCCACCAACCAGGTGATGAAATGTACAACCCGTACTCTCCTTCATGCCACCAACCAAGTGATTAAAAGTACGCCAAGTACTCCAAATTATACATGAGCATTACTCATGTCATTCATACATAAACATTCATGAACATCACTCATGACAATCATACATAAACATTCATGACCATCATTCATGTCAACATTCATGAGCATCACTCATGTTAACATTCATGAGCATCACTCATGACAACATCCATGAGCATCACTCATGTCAATCAACATAAACATTCATGGACATCACTCATGTCAATTAGTTTCAAAAGCTTCATTTACAGAGCTCTAGCTTCAAAGCTTCAGTTGCAAAGCTTCACCTACAAAGCTTCAGTTGCAAAGCTTCAGTGCAGGGTATACAAATACCACCTCCGAACTTAGGCCCATACATGGATTCAATTTGAAGTCTCCAGCCAATAGACTCTATTGATCGAAGACTTGGGTGACTACATTATGTACCATATATTGAGCCTCAATTGGGCTTCATGAAAAATACTTGGGGGACTTAGCCCATTATTTATGTATTAAGGAGCGAGCCCTTATTCTATAAAAGGGACTCCCTCACTTTCATTAGAGAGCACCCATTATTTATGTACTGAGGAGCGAGCCCTTATTTTATAAAAGGGACTCCTTCACCTTCATTAGAGAGCAACGCCGCCAGTTGAGCAACCGCCTCGCCGCGAGCATCACTTCTAACCCATCACTTATATATTGAGGAGCGAGTCCTTATTCTATAAAAGGGATTCCCTCACCCCCATTAGAGAGCATCGCCGCCTACTGAGCAACCGCATCGCCGCGTGCATTAACTCTAGCCCATCATTTATGTATTGAGGAGCGAGTCCTTATTCTATAAAAAGGACTCCCTCACCACCATTAAGGAGCATCGCTGCCTACTGAGCAACCACCTCGCCGCGAGCATCAACTCTAGCCCATCATTTATGTATTGAGGAGCGAGCCCTTATTCTATAAAAGGGACTCCTTCACCTTCAACGCCATAAGCTCAGCCAACCAAGGCAACATAAGCCACAAGCCGAGCAGCCTCGCAACATGTGATAGTTGAGCATCATTTCGGATTGGACACCACCTCATATCGAGTATCAGTCTTAGACAACATCTAGTTACTTCGGCCCACACATGGACTGAATTTCAAGTCTCCAGCCAAAAGACTCTCTTGATTGAAAACTTGAGGGACTACTGTTTATACCATATTTAGGGCCTCGTATTTATATCTCGTACAAATACTCGGGGGACTTAAATGTAATTATGTGATAAAGGAAGGGGCAAATATGTAATAAGTGAGGAGTCCTTATTCTATAAAAGGACCCTTCACCCTCACAATGAGAGGATGCCAACTCTTAGGCCAATTCCTAAGGCTCATCACCCCCTCAAGCTCTCATTCTTAGAGCCTCTCAGATTCATTTACAGAGACTCTCTCAAAGCTCTCGCTCCCTCATAAATATAATCAATGTGGACGTAGCCCAAACCTTGGGGTGAACCACGATACATCTTGTGTTATTTACATTTCTTGCAGATTCACAGTCGGATTTACGTTGTTCCAAGACCTCCGGTTTTGTGCATCAACAAGGTGAAAATAGATTCATGGAAAAGAACATATTAGCTGGAACCCCTGCAAAGGTCTGTATGACTGAATTCATAGCTCATTAGTCAATCTAGCCGAAGTCACCGTAAGTGACCTATACGGCACTACACTGCACATGAGTCGGAACCATTGTAAAGGTCTGTACGACAAGACTGGGTGTAATATAGTTATGCCCAATGCTACGCTCTCATGATAGATGTGCGATAAATTGCTAGTCACTTACGAGTCGAAACCACCTATGATGGTCTGTACGACAAGACTGTGCACTTAAATTGGATCCAATGTGAGCATATGGTACAGGAGGTGACATCATAAACAGACCTGTATTATATCTCTAACTGAATCACAATCACCTGAGATGCAGGTTTATGAGCTCTAAGCTTCTCAATTAATCACAACCGTTATTCACATTCATAATTCAATAACTCACCTGGGCTTACCTGAGCGTCCACAGCACCACAATTATATATATATATATATGCAAACATCATATACTAATTCATATGCTGAATATAAATTTATATGCATGGCATTTCAAAGCATACTTTCATTTAAACACATTTTCTGGGAAAATATCAAGTATATAAATATATACTGAAAACCAAAAGCCCACTCACTGATATGTCAAAGGGTCGTAGCCCCCGAGTCGCCCTTGACTGCGCTCGTCCTCGGCATAGGTCTCACCTATATGCTAAATAACTGAATAAACGTTATTTAAAGCACATAACCAATACTAGCTAATAACTTCTCATACATTGCTCAAATGAGGTATATAAATATACCATCGTGACCTACACAACTCCACGAACACGCCCAAAATTTTAAAATAATTTTTAGAGCCCTCACGCGCCGGCAAGGGCAAGGCTCTACATGCGGCCAATCGCGGGGAATTCTAACAGAATCCCTAACTGCCATTAGGAATATTCCCTTAAAAAGCAATAGAAACTGTTAAATCTACCTGACGACGTTAAAATATTCCGTCAAGTTTGACGGAATATTCTTCGTCTTCTACCTTCGAACTTCGGTGACCATCGCCGTCGCCGGAAACTGGAAAAAATCTTAAAATCCTTATAACTTCTTCATTTTTGCACCAAAACTCATTAAACTTATACCAAATTGAAGCTTAAAACGAATAGAACACATTCTTACCAATTTCAAGCTCCAAAAATCACAGAATCTCGCCGGAGAAGGCACGATAATTCCGGTCAGATTTCAAACTTGCCAAACTCGACTTCCCGATGTCCAATTTGCTTGGTTTTTCTTCTCCGAGCTTCGTAAGAAAGTCCTAAAGCTTCTTACGAGCTTAAAATCCCCTGAAACATCCATAATTACGACTACATGAACAGTACTCAAATCAGAGGTGATGGTTTCTTAGGGTTTTGAGGGTTTCACGATCTAAAAATGGCATATATGAATTCAGAGACTTGCAAAGAGTTCAAATCTTACCTTCTTGACGTCGATCTGTGCGTGTATGGTTGGTTTGGAGATCGTTCGTACAATTGTACGAATTTTCAGAAAAATCCATGAGGGAGGAGAGAGAGAGAGTACACGGGAGAGAGAGTGAGTGTGTGTGTGGTCCACGTGGGTCACCAACCAAAACCAAAGAGAATACAATCTAAGTCCTAATTGGTTCCAAAATAATAGGACTTAGCACTAATTGGTCCAAAATCTAACCTACCACACCACCACACAAAACGTCCAAGGGTATATTGTCATATCCCGGCCTGGGGCGGATCACTTCCCTAGCCCGCTCCACCACCGTAGCACGATATTGTTCGCTTTGGGCCCCGACTACGCCCTCATGGTTTTGTTTTTGGGAACTCACGAGCAACTTCCCAGTGGGTCACCCATCATGGGAGTGCTCTGGCCACCTTCTCGATTAACTTTGGAGTTCCTATGGAACCCGAAACCAGTGAACTCCCAAAAGGCCTCATGCTAGGTAGGGATGAAAATATACATTTGAGGATCACTCCCCTGGGCGATGTGGGATCTTACATATATAAGTAATTTCACGCCATCGAAAATAAATATTTCTGGATGGGCTGTCACAATGTATCCATGTCAAATTTAATCGAAGAAATTTACTAATGTTATTAAAGCCTAATATCTATTTTTTGTTTTTTTTGTGTGTGATTTTGAAGAATGTACCCATATTTTGGTAGAATATTTTTTGTGATTTTGAAGAATGTACCCATGTTTACACACACACACACATACACAATAGTATAATTTATATTTTAATATTTTTCCTACAAATTATGGTTTTTCTTATTTAAAATTTCATTAATATAAACAACTATAAATTTCAATTTTTAATTAAAAAAATATAGTAACATACATAGAAATAAATTATCACATTAAATTCAGGGACTTCGATCAAAAGTTGAAAATCAACAAAGTTTCAGTCAAAGAATGTTCATAGTTAAAGACCGCATCGAAAATTTTCCTTTACCGACACTTAAACTGCAAAAGAATTGCTAGGTATACAAATTAAGTATCTACGGCCTGCCTATAATAGGTTTCATAGTAGGCTTTTATTTTGCTTCCCATATACATGCGACTCCCAAGAAACAATAATATTTTGTTGTGTGCTCAAGGTCTTAACAGGAATTTAAGGTTGTATGTCATATCATTCAAAGTGCCAGCATCTGCACCATGGTCATGCAGAACGCTCTTCAACAGTGAGTCTTTTTTAGTCAAAACCCTTGACACATGAGAACACTATGGGAAATATAGACACCAAATTTGCTCCTTAACTTACTTATATCTCTTAATTGATCGTAAAACATTCTATCACATTATTGCAAGTCAGTTGCTCATGAGTTCATGACAAAGATGATATGATCAATTGGGATATAGTTGTCGCTGTTCATAGTAAATTTAAATAATAAAAGCTAAAAAATAGACTAACAACCAACCAGATTCAAATTTTTTGTTCATCCAAGAGAGGTTAAACTTAAGCCAACTTTTCATTTTATTCGAGGAATAACCAAATATAGAAGTTAAGGACAATGATTTGTGGATCAACATAAGATAAAATTTGAAGGGCAAGTGGCAGGATGCGTGAATGAGTGTTTGTGACTCCAATGCACTACCCGGCAGCAACAACTAAAGGAGATCACTATGTGGATACGCTTGTTATATATAGCAGTGTTAAATTTTGTATTTCTTGATTTAACTTTAGACCTGTTTGGCACATGAAAGGGTAGTAATTACTACCCGCCATTTACACATCAGGCTCCACTTTGTTGGTGAGGCAATACACATACACGTTTGTAAGTATTTTTCAGACTTAATCACATTGTTTTCACACATTTTCTTTTAATAATACATATACAAATCTACGTATTCTATCTCAATTTTTAACATATTACTTAGCGGCTGCATATTAGTGTGGTCCAACCCAATCTTCATCCACTTAAATTAAAATATTCCCATTTCCTTTCATTTTAAGTAGAATATTGTTGTATAAAAATTTAGGAGCAATGTAGAATTAGACCCCAAATTAATTCCACAGTTATGTATTTTTTGGAATTAATTCCAAGAGTTGTGCCTTATAATATAAGGCTGGAATTAGCAAGGTTGTGCCTTATAATGTGAAGGTGCAATTATTGTGTGGAGACCTTTTGCAGTATAATTTATATTTGTTATATTTTCTTTAACAATTTTTGTATCTCATGAAAACATGAAAATTAATTTTATCACTCCCTAGACATATAAAACCAATGCATGTATAACACGTATGAAAAGCTTTTTTACTAAAGATTTCTTTATGCATGTGCAAATATGGAAGGAAAAAAACTTTATATGTCGTACGTAACACACCGTGATATAAGAATGGCTTTCGCACACACAAGGCACGTGCAGAAATGCTAATATTATTAAAATGATTAAAGGTTGTGATGTGCAGACAAAAATCTTATCAAACACATGGGAATGGGATGGGTCACGGGTACTTTTTGCTTTCTAAGGACAGAAGAACTCTGTCTGTCTTATTTTCTGTCTCATCTCTCTCTACAACTACAACCCGTAAACCACTTAACCTTTTTATCTCTCTTATTTTCTGTCTCTCTCATATTATCTCTCTCTCTCTCTCTACAACCCAGAAACCAGCATACCCTTCCTTCCACTCAATCCAAAACCACCTAATCCAGAAACATCCCTACTCACTCTCTCTCATTTCATTTTGCCATTCTCATCTTCCTTCACTCAGTCTCAGACGCCACATGTTATGCTTTCTTGAAACTATTATACTTCATCTCTTTCTGTTTATTCTCTTCATTTCTTCTGCATATCAGTTTCTTTAGTTGCTTAGTTTCCTCTGTTCAACCACAGCCATCAACTATGGGATCCCGAACAAACGTGTTTACCACTTTAGTAATTTTTATGTGTCATTGCCCCTTTTCTCAGCTGAATCATCCACCGTTGATGTTACCAGGTTCGACTTTCCAGCTGATTTTGTTTTTGGAGTTACGACTGATGCTCCGCAGGTATTTTTTTTGTGAAACTGTAGTTAACTAGCTGCGCACTTTTCCCTTGTGTATGTAGTTAATTTCTCGTTGCAAAATTTGATAATGTAATAATATGTATACTCCATGATGAGTTGGGTGCAGTACGAAGGAGCAACAGATGTCGCAGGTAAAGTTCCAAGTGTGTGGGACAACTACATTGAGAAGTTTCCAGGTTCGTCACATATACTCACTATTAGTTTGTTCTAGTTTGTTTGACATACCCTTATTTCTATGTGTCATAGTTTACCACCTATTTATTTTGTGATTTTTCTTCATTTCAGAAAGGATTCAGGACCACTCCAATCTGTCTACTGCCACTGATTCGTATAGGCGATACACGGTGAGTGAAGACATATTAATCATCAAGTTTCATTCCACCAAGAGCTTTCTCGGAATTCAACAAGGATGAGGTATGGTCTTGGAAGGTTGCTTATTGTTTGCGATAGCTAATGCTCAATTAGGCACATATGAACTATTGTGAAATATGATTTTTCCAATTGAATTAGGAGTTGTGTGAGTGGTTAAAGCAATTTGTAGTTATCTCATTTGAAAAAGAAGCATGCTAAGTTGAACCGAACTTAATCGCACTCTATGTACTAGATACCTTCTGATTGATTTTAAGGACAATTGAACTTTCTTTTGCAGTTTTATTAATGTTCAAGGTTACCCTAGAATTGCTGTTCGAGTTTGAGACTCGAAATGGGGATGTTTGGTCACAATTGGACCGTTTCTTTTTTTCTTTGGATGATGAGCAATCTGTAATTAGATTCCTGTTATGCAATTGTTTATTTGGAATACGATCATGGTAAATGCGTATTTGTTTGAAATTAACAAGAAAATTACTCTGTTCACATACACAAACATAATTTGGTACAATTTATACATGAGAAATAGTTATGAAGATTCAACAGTAATACCATAAAGCTTTTCAAACATTGGCGTAGCCAAGTTGGTTAAAGCAAACGCGCTTTCCCTCTGCACTCAAGTTCGAATGCTCATAATTTCTCTTGAATTATGGCATAGAGTTTGCTCACAATGTTATTTTGGAACCGAAAAACCCAGTGCTCCATGACATGTTCAACAACAACGAGCCAAGAACACTCAAAAAGCCAAATGCAAACCCTAGTCCCAAGCTTAGATCGAACCAACTGTCTTCAAGTAAACGACCAATTCCTTCCTTTTTTTTGATCACCCGATGAAATCGGACTGCGAACATGGTTTTTCTTGCACTTCTCCAGTGGAGGTTCACAAAGTTTATTGCCATAGAAACTTGACCGATCAAGGCTATGAAGCTGTGTGCTTTTCGGAATCTGTCCCGTCAGAGAGTTGTAGGATAAGTTCAAGTTGCTTAGAAATGTTAGCTTTGACATGCTAGGAGAAATCTGACCCGTAAGTTTGTTCCTCGAGAAATCGAAAGATTCTAACCATTTCATGTCACTAATCTTTGACGGGATGTTTCCAACCAAAAGATTTCCTGATAAGTTGAGGGACTGCAAGCAGATGAGGTTGGTCAGCTCTTCAGGGATCTCTCCGGATATAAAGTTGCTTGAAAGGTCTAAGCTTGTTACCAAAGTAAGTATTTTGTTGTACTCCACTTCTCTACCCTTTCTCACCAAGATTGCATTCTCTACGTACTTGTTCACGAGAGAAGCATCAAGAGAATGTGTTACTCTGTACCAAGTTTAAAATCAGGTACATAATTTCCCAAGTTTAAATCAATACAGATTGAACAATCAAGATAAACATGAGAAATCGTAACAATTATTCTCTGATTCTTACAATGAAGGCTACTGAACATCCTAAAGATAAAAGTTATCTAAGATTGAAGTTTGTTCCTGGAAAAAGTAAGTTCCTTACTTCCATCAAATGTTCATCGTTTGAAATGTGAAGTGAAATACGGAGATTTGTCAACAGCGCTTCTTGTTCCCAGCTCAAGGACCCAGAGGCATGCATTGCCACCAGAGTACTACGATAAGCATTCAATTCTAACCTATGTATTCCTGCTGCTACATCCCCTTTTAGAAGAAGGGAAAAGTTTTCTTACGCATCTTCACAGCAACAAAAAGACTCTGCATCACTAGAAAGGGTATCTGCGTCCTGACTAGTACCTGCTAAATGACGGGACAAATTATTTGAACTGCTACTAATAACACTACAACTACCAACGGAAGGATCCCTACTTGGCTTCTTATTACGTAAAAAGTCACTTTCACACATTACAATTTGACACAAATAATAATATGACTCTTCAAAATTTTAAATATACATGTCAAATTTTGGATGGGCCAAAATATTTGGATTTCCGAAGTCTTGCACCATTTATTAGAGTACTACAGTACTTACAAGTATCGAGTACTATTATAACATTTGATGGTATGATATCCAATGAGCATATATTATTTACTAGTAGTCAAAATTCTTACAAGAGGTGATGGATGGTGAGCCACGAAGGTGAAAGGAGGAGCGAAGCCTATTGCTTGCTATTGATCATAAGAATAGTTGAACTATTTAAGAATATTAAATACTAATGTTTTTTTTATTAGGCTCTTATTTTAGGATATGTAATACTTGAAAGACAAATGTTTTTTTTTTAATTTTTTAATTTTTTAATTTTTTATAATGTTTTGAAGTAATATGTATGTGACAATGTGGTATGCATATACTAATCTAGTATTATGTTTTCCATTTTTGGGGGGCAAATTATGTTTTTCATTTTCATTTTCATTATTTATTGATTTAAAATATTTTTTTTTTAATGGGTAACGAGTCAGGTCATATTACTTGATAATCTTAACGGGTTGATTTTGAGTCGGATTATTTTACCCCGTTTACTTTAACAGGTATTATATGAAACGATTCGTTAAGATATTGGATATGTCACGAAAATGACATGAATACGAAAAAAGGACACGAACACGAAAAAACGACACGAATGCCAGGCCTAGGTGTATATTTAATACTTTTCTTTTGCTGGGATAAAAGCTTTGGGATGACTGATGTTAAAAAACAACAAATATCTATTTACATGTTGAACATTATTGACGATGATAAAATAAAGGATTAAGTACTTGAAATCCCAAACCCTTTTAGTGTCAATCCAAATTGAATGCTAAATTACTCAATCCTAAATTGAATGCTAAATTACTCAATGCTTTTTTTTTTTTTTTTAGTACATTGATATTTTTTTAGATAGTAAAAAGTTGTTTTTTTGATCTTTTCAGTTTTCTGAGTCATCAATGTATTTTTTTAGGATAAGAAGTTTTAGTATTGTAGGTTACACTAGTAAAGGGACGGGGTTTGTAGTTTTGACAACTAGTCCCTAATTTTACGATTTTATTAATTTTAGAAGAGTGAATTGACTAAAATACCCTAGAGGTGAGATGGTTGACTTTTGTTGACCATCATTTTGTGATGTGTATGAGCCACTATTTTACTGTATTCTCAAAGTTCTCGACGGTACGAACGTGTAGGCGTGAGCGGAATCGAAATCAAAGTTACGGTTAAAATTTTACGAAATATCGAATATTGAGGGCAAATTGGTAATTTCATATTTAGAGATATTTTGTATTGTTTTGTGAGACATGTGGGGCTCACACCCCATTCCTTCACCTCTCCCCTGTCTCCTTATCTCTCGAGACACACTCTCTTTCATTTTTTTAAAACATCCCTCATCTCACTCCTACATCTGATGACTGCCATTTCACTTTTCCTTTTGACTATCTCAGCTCTCTCTCACTCTAACCTAGGACCCTCTCTCCTTCTCGGCAAGCTGAGACCTCTACACCTTGCCGCTCTGGCGAGCTCCCTCACCTCCGTCGCACCACACCACCACGTCAGGGCCAGCCCTGAGGGTAGCCTGAGTAGGCGGTCGCCTAGGGCCCCCACTTCGGGGGGGCCCCCAAATTTTTTTTTTATATAGCGAAGTGTTATTGACACTCTAAAAATCTCATCCTACACTCTTCACAAGTGTATTTTTCTTTCCAAATATAGAAAGTTTGAAATGTGGAATGAGAATTTTAGAGTGTTAATTATAACTTTAAATAAATAAATAAATATATATATATATATATTGTTGATGCACAAAATCAGCGAGGACTTTGGTACAACAGAAAATGTCAGGTTTGTGACCTTCGCTTGGTTGCTTCGATCACTAGTGAAGATAAGTACGTAAATGAATAAGGACAGGGAAGCAAACACAAGATGTACGTGGTTCACCCAGATCGGCTACGTCCACGGAGTAGAGGAGTTCTCATTAATTGTGAAGGGTTTACACAAATACATAGGTTCAAGCTCTCATTTTGTGAGTTCTAGTGAATAGTTTAGTACAAAATGACATTAGAGATTATTGTGGGAGAATGATCCCTATTTATAGAGGAGAGTTTCTAGTTTTGTTCTAACATTGACACGTGTCGTGTTGTGATTAGCTTCTGATGTTGACACGTGTCGAGCTGTGATTGGCTTCTGATGTCGACACGTGTCGCATTGTGATTGGCCTCCTGGTTGAAGGGAAGCTCTTCTGGGTCCTTGATGGTATAACGTTGACCGGTGCTCAGTAGTTTCGGGATTGGTCAAGTATGGTACAAACAGTGCTCCCCTAAGTTCCCGAGTGAGGGAAGCTCCTCGGTTGGGGACTTGCAAGATCCAAGCCATTGAGTAATCACGAAACTTCTAAGTACTGAAGTGTGGTATCATTTTCACGTGCCTTATCTGTCTCATATGTAGATGTGGCATCTTCTCTGGAAGTACTTTTCCTCCATCCATGGGTGGTATCTTTAACCGATGAAGATGCACAAGGTAATGTATCAATTTCACTTGAAGCTTACTTGTAATTTCGGGCTTGGTCAAGTGCGATACAAACCCTATAGTAGGAGTCCCCCAAGTCGCCGAGCTAGGAGATCTGCCGAAAGAGGTGACAGACAAGGTAAGCAGTCAAACTTCCAAGCAAGCAACCCAGGATCGGAGGTTCGACTTTGGCTTCCGGTGGATTGTTCTCCTTCTCCTTGTCTCTCATTTAGCTGCCAGGATAAGGAGAAGCAAATGGAGAAGAGATGATATGAGATACTTTTGCTTTTGAAGAAGTAACTTTCCACAGGCTTATTCTTGAACTGTGCTGGAGGGTTTTCTGGTTCCCTTCAGAGTATAAGGCCGACTCAAGAATTTGAGGGTCAAAACAAGTCCATCAAATCTAGAGTACGTTCGACCTTGATGATATGGGATACTTTTGCTGTTGATGGAATAATGAATGTGGTATGGAAAGGTGTCGTGCTATAGTGATCTGTTTCAGCTCACCGTTGAACCTTCTGCTTCAATCTTTTGCATGGCAGAAGTGGTGTGCAACCTTTGCATTTAAATGGTCCTTCAGAACATTCCTTCATAGTGACTCATCCACGCTTGGCAGCTTCAGTGTAAAGAGCCAATATCTGATCAACTGTCATGAGGTATGTACCGGTGGAATTCATAACCTTGACAGCAGTTGAGGATGAGTTCTCGAGAGCAATGCTAAGTAAGCAACTAGGCAAAGGTCTCAGGCAGTCAATTCCAGATTGGAGGTTTGATTTCAGGTTCCGACTGACTGCTCTCTTTCTCTTTGTCCTGCAGGTGTGGACAAGGACGAAGACAAGGACAGGGAGAAAGCATGATATGTGATACTCTTGCTTTCGACCCTGATGATATGAGATACTCTTGTTCTTGGTGTGGCTTATTTGCTGAGGTATTATCGGGGGGAAATAAAGTTGAGTATTTCGAGAGGTTATGTTGAGGGTGCATTCTTGAATGCGAGAAAGGGTTGAGCATTTTTGCAGGTTTGCCTGTCCGTTGAGGAGGGAGGTCGATGTATATAGGGATTTCCCAATAACAAGTAGTAATGCTATTCCTTTACCCTTCTTGGTCACAACAATGTAGTGGGAGCTGCCAGCTTCACGTGTTTTAACTTTGTCAGAGCACTTTGAAAAAGTGGTATGTGGTATCTGGAAAGCTGATGTTGCGTGTGAAGATTACAGACAAGCTTTATCTAAGGAAATCTGGCTCTCGAAGTTCTGAGAGCTGTGCCTTTTCGGTTTTCGAACAAGCAATCCCGTCGGGGATCTGGCTCTCGAGATTCGGAAAGCGGTGCCGCTTCGGTTTTTGAGAAAGTAATTATGTTGGGAGTCTTTTCTCGAATGTGAGTAAAGGTTGGACGTTCTTGCTAGCCTGTCTTGCCACAGAACACGGAGGTCGACACACATAGGGACTTTCTAGTTGTCAAGCAGTGGTTCTGTTCCTTTACCCTGTGGGTAATAGTAGGGTAGCTGGAACTTCGAAATTCTCGTGCCTAAACTTTGTCAGAGATCTTTGGCAAAGTTATATGTGGTACCCGAGGAGTTGATGGTGCGTATGGAGAGTGGTGATTGAACAGTAAAATTCACGTGCTTTCTACTTCACCAGAAATCTTCGACAGATTGCCCGTAATTTCCGCAAAGCTGAGTGTGCATGTGACAGGTGCTGACGAGGCTGAAAAAGCAGGTGCTTCTTCGATTTCTGAGATCGGCCATCGTGGTCTCTGAGCAGCTCAGCTTTCGAGAAAGCAAACGCCTCTTCGATTCCTGAAGCTCCGTCAAGTGTAGATTTTTATAGAGGTTGGCATTAAGTTCCACAGCACACTTGAATATCCACCAGTAGAAGCTCCCTTCTTGCACTTCTAAGATCTTGATTTGTCTGACCTCTTCCCTCTTCAACACTTTGAAAATGTCTGGCCCCTCCGACCGTCGTTTTGACTTGAACCTTGGAGAAGAGACAGCCACGCCTTCTCCAGACAACATATGGCGCCCATCCTTCATATCCCCTACTGGTCCTCTTACCGTTGGGGATTCTGTGATGAAGAATGATATGACCGCTGCGGTGGTGGCCAGGAAACTTCTCACTCCCAAAGATAATAGACTACTTTCCAAACGGTCTGATGAGTTGGCTGTTAAGGATTCTCTGGCTCTTAGTGTTCAGTGTGCAGGTTCTGTGTCTAATATGGCCCAACGCCTATTTGCTAGAACCCGCCAAGTTGAATCATTGGCTGCTGAAGTGATGAGTCTCAAATAGGAGATTAGAGGGCTTAAGCATGAAAATAAACAGTTGCACCGGCTCGCACATGACTATGCTACAAACATAAAGAGGAAGCTTGACCAGATGAAGGAATCTGATGGTCAGGTTTTACTTGATCATCAGCGGTTTGTGGGTTTGTTCCAAAGGCATTTATTGCCTTCATCTTCTAGGGCTGTACTGCATAATGAAGCTCCAAATGATCAACCTCCAATGCTTCCTCATTCTGGGGTTCTTTCCAGTACTGAGGCTCCGGATAACCACCCTCCGGTGCTTTCTCTTTCTGGGGCTCTACCGACTGCTGAGACTTCCCCTAAGCAACCTTTGTGAAGGCTCCCTCTTGTTTGTTTATTTTGATTCATGTATATGTACATATTTGTAACTTATCGGGAATATCAATAAACAAGATTTGCTTCATTTCAACGTATTGTGTTAAATACACCAAGGCCTTCTTCACTAAGTTCTTTGAATTTTTTCCTTTTGTTGAAGCTTGTATGTTGAAACTTTGTGAGTGAAGCATGTAGGTTGAGGTAGTGCTCCCTTAATTTCCCGAGTGAGGAAAACTTCTCGTTTGGAGACTTGAAAAATCCAAGTCACTAAGTGGTCGTGAGACTTCCGAGTATCAAGGTGCAGTAGCATATGGTAGGAGTCCCCCAAGTCTCTGGTCGAGGGAGTTGACGAATGAGGCATTTCCTTTCTAAGTGGTAGCCCAAAACTCCTTCTTCATATATATTTGTTATGAAAGTTGTTAGGCCCAAAGAAGAGGAGGCCTAGGCAAATTTTTTTTTTGATTTTTTTTTTTTTTGAATTTTCAAATTTCCGGATTTTTGAATTTTCGAATTTCCGAAAAAATAAAAAATAAAAATAATATATATATATATATATATATATATATATATATATATATATTTAAAAGCTTTGGTGTTGAAGCTTTGTATGTGAAGCTTTGAGGTTGAAGCTTTGTTGGGCATCATGAATTGATTTTGCTTCACACTATCTTGATGAAGAGTGTGTGAAGCTTTTATATGTTTTGGTGTTGAAATGTTGTATTGTAGGTGAAGCTTTGGGGTTGAAGCTTGATAGGTGAAGCTTTATAGGTGAAGCTTTGGTGTTGAAGCTTTATAAGTGAAGCTTTGGTGTTGAAGCTTTATAGGTGAAGCTTTGGTGTTTGATAGGAGCATATTTATGCGACTTAGTTGGCTTGTTCTTGTGCATTTATGTCGTGTTTCCTTAGTTATTTTAATGTTTAAAGTCATTTTCGTGTGTTTTCAGATTTTATGGACAAAGTAGGCAAGAAGATGCATTTTGGAGCATTTTGGAGCAAAATGGAGCTTGGAATGCATGTCACATATTTGGGCCAAAGTGGATGGACGAATTTGAGAACTAAAGAGGCCAAGAATGTGAAGAATTATGGTCCAAAAGATGAAGAACTCAGCCCAAAAATTTGTCACCCCAACTTGCCTTCATTGCCATGCAAAACAACATAGAATTCCCTTTGGATTCCCATGCCATGCTTGATCACTCTTGTCCCCTACATAATTTCTGATTTCATGCTTCAATTCATTTAATTATTACACTTAATTGCTTGATACCTCTTGTTCCCTTCACGCACAAAATTTTATACAACTTTCACAACCATAACATGCACTAATTGATGCTCCATCATTCACATTTGGAATCCCATGCCTTGTGTACCACATGTTGCTGCACCTTTGACCCATTTATTGACACATTTTCACCTCCCTTTCCATCTCTATGCAATGTACACAATCATTCATGCCCCCTAGCTACAAGACCACTCCATTTTACCCTTCACACTTTGCATCATCACTTCATTTTCACCCTTGGACCATTGCACACCACATACACTCTTTGCCGTGCATTCTCCCTAGCCTAACCTGATTCTCTAAGGTTTTTGGGGCCTATATATACATTTTTACACCCCTTGGCAAAGGGTTGACACTCTCATATTCACCATTCATCACATAAATTCGTCCATACTCACCCTAGGCAGCAAAACACCCCAAAAACACCATTCTAGTGTCCAGAAAATATCACAGCCACTCCACCTTCTTCCACCCTCTTTGCCTAGCTCTCCACCACCCTCCAACCCTCAAACACTCATTCACACTTACCCTAAACCTTTCCATACCATTCCCCATCCATTCTACATCATAAAACTACCCAAAAATCCGTCCATAAAGCAATCTGCCGCAAGCAAGCAAAGGAGAATTCTTGGATGCACTTGCTACCCAAGTTGGAGCATTTTAGGTCTTTTCTTTCCTTTGATTTTAATGTCTAATTTTATGTATCTTTGCTTTGTGAGTATGAGGAACTAAACCCCTCTTAGTTAGGGGGTGATTCGAAACCATGTTCATACTTGCAATATGATTTGATTACATCCAGTTGTGATTCATAAGTTGTGAATTCAATTTACTTATCCGATCATATAAAAAATGATTTGTGTATGTTAGTTGAGAGTGCACGCTTAATTTTCATGCATGAATTTAACGCTAGAATATAAGGGAGTTTCACCTAATCGTTATGAACTTATATTCACAAGTAGTGAAGGTTGCTAGTCACAATCACGTTAAGTAAATTCTTGGCATAAGTTTCATGCAAATCATAGTAACGAGTGCCTCGTCAATGCTTATGTTTTTCATAGAACTTAATGATTCTTGCTTGTATCTCTATTATGCAATTCATGTAGGGAACTTGTAGGGAATGTTTTGGGTTGTCGTATGCAATCATCCAATCCAATAACTTGTGGAAAAACTGAGGGTTAATTAGTGCAATTCACGGTTAATTTGGGGCGTTGAGTATTCATAGCTTATCGAAAAGCAACTGGAAATCGTTTTGTATGCAAGTGTGACATGTGTGGAGAAGAACCTCCTAGCTAGCCTTCCATCCATAAGTTTCATTCAAATTCATTTTACAATCTGTTTTGATTCACTTAAATTTGTCTAAGAATTTGTTTACTTTGTTCTTGTCTTAATTTAATTATTTTCGTCCAAAATCAACCCCATCTTATTTCTCTGAGTCATATTAATTAGAACTTGTCTTAGATTATGTTTTTAAGTGTTTTAGTTCATTAGAAAACCAAAATTCGTCCAAGTTTGTGTTAGAGTCCCAAAACTGCCCAGATTGTGTGTTTAAGGTAGTTTTGAGTGTTTAGGGGCTGTTTTGAGTCTTTTGGTTTGTTTTAGTGTTTTAAAGTATAGTTTTGCATTCTTTGAGTCTAGTTAGTGTTTTAAACTTTGTTTTTACGTTTTCAAGTCAGTTTCCAAGTGATTTAGCAATCCCTCCTAATCCCCGGCCTAGAACGATCCCTACTTACATACTTTACTACAATTGATAAAAAGAGGGTTTAATTTTGTGTGTTAACTTATTTTTCACATCAGTGTTGAAAGGTTGAAGCTTTATAGGTGAAGCTTTGGGGTTGAAGCTTTATAGGTGAAGCTTTTGTTGGCACCATAAATTAATTTTGCTTCACATTATCTTGATGAAGATAGTGCAAAGCTTTTGAGATTGATATTTGTCCTCCATTGATGAAGCTTTTGTTGGCACCATAAATTGATTTTGCTTCACACTATCTTGATGAAGATAGTGCAAAGCTTTTGAGATTGATATTTGTCCTCCATTGATGAAGCTTTTGTTGGCACCATAAATTGATTTTGCTTCACACTATCTTGATGAAGATAGTGCAAAGCTTTTGAGGATTGTAGTTGTGTTCCATTGATGAAGCTTTGTTGAATTTCCCAATTTCCAATTTCCTCTTTTTTTTTTCTTTTTTTTTTGTTTTTGTTTTTGTTTTTGTTTTTGTTTTTGTTTTTTTGTTTTTTTTTTGTTTTTTTTTTGTTTTTTTTTGTTTTTTGTTTTTTTTTTGGGAAAACTAGAAATTTGAAAATGTGGGAGAGACAACGTATACAAATTTTGCTTCCATACTGTTAAGCGAGAGATTGTGATGCAAGCCACATCTTGTAGTAGTCGAAGGTTTGGATGAACCATATAAATTGAATTTGCTTCGAACAGTCTTGATCAAGAGCGTTTGAAGCTTTCTATGAGTTGTAGTGTTTGCATTGTTACAGAGGAGAAATGTCTGAAGCAGATGCAAGAGGGCTGAAGAGCTTGATCTTCGTATACCATGCACTGAAGCCATTGTTGGCTTGCAATAAGACTTTGTTGGTGACTATAGCTCTTGTTAGGCATAAGTGCTCCCCTAGTTGAGTTGTAAAGCTTGATGGTTTTTTATTATTTGTGAATGCTAGGAGTTCACATGTACAAGTTGTACCACTCGTCTTCTGGTTAATGGAATGAATGGTAGGTTGCTTTCATCACTTGGTTGGTGGTACGAATGTGAATTCCTTAATCACCTTTCATCACATTTCATCACCTGGTTGGTGACATGAAGGAGAGTACGCGTTGTACATTTCATCACCTGGTTGGTGGCATGAAGGAAAGTACGCGTTGTATATTTCATCACCTGGTTGGTGGAATAAAGATGAGTTCCTTCTTCACCTGATTGGTGATAAGGGTGGCAAGTTTCCAAATAATATTAGAGTACGGGTTGTACATTTCATCACCTAGTTGGTGGTACGAAGGTGAGTTCCTTTATCACCTAGTTGGTGAGAATAAGGGCAAAGTGTCGAGGCACATTGTGGCAAATGTCGAATGACACAAAGTGTGTTGAACCCTTTCGAAGCACAGTTGGCTTATGTATGGATGTGTTGGAATGTATGATGTTTATGCATGAATGTGTTGGAATGTATGATGTTTATGTATGAATGTATTGGAATGTATGATGTTTATGTATGAATGTGTTGGAATGTATGATGTTTATGTATGAATGTGTTGGAATGTATGATGTTTATGTATGAATGTGTTGGAATGTATGATGTAGATCCTTTGTATAGTCTTGTTGACACATACTTAGATTTTGTTTTGTATTGGAAACATTTGCGTTGAAGCTTCAACACTTGAGTGTTTCATTGCTCAGAATGGAAAAGAGTTTATGACCGAGTTGGCTAAATCACCTCTTTATTGAATTCATACCAAATGGTCTTTGTTACATAGGATGCCGAACGGCTGTAGCTTAACACTTGTACAATGTGAGTCTATTTGTAATAGTACTTCAAGTGGTTAGCATTCCATGGATGGCCAAGGGTCTTGCCGTCGGAGTTTCTGAGCTTGTAGGAGCCAGGGCGGCTGATGCCGACGACCTCGAACGGTCCGTCCCAGTTAGGACTGAGTGTTCCTTCACTCGGGACCCTATCACAGAGTAATCTTTTCTTCAGTACCCAGTCTCCCACTTTGAAAGAGCGAGGTTTGACCCTTGAGTCGTAGTAGTTGGAAATGCGCTGCTTGTAGGCGACATTCCTCAGGTGAGCCTGATTTCTGTGTTCCTCGACTAGATCCAGGTTGAGGGTGAGTTGTTTGTCGTTCTCACTCTGCATGTAATTCTGGATTCGGTATGTTGCTTGCTCAAGCTCAACCGGGACAACTGCTTCTGTACCAAAAGTAAGTGAGAATGGAGTTTCTCCTGTGGAAGTCCGATATGAAGTGCGGTATGACCAAAGAACTTGGGGTACGAATTCTGGCCAACAACCTTTAGCTTTGTCCAAGCTAGTTTTCAGAGTGCGCTTGATTATTTTGTTAACGGCCTCGACTTGTCCATTAGACTGGGGATGGGCTGGAGAGGCAAAACATAAGTTGATGTTGAACTTAGAGCAGAGCATCTTGAACTTCTTGTTGTCGAACTGTCGCCCATTGTCCGTGACTATCGCATTGGGAATGCCGAATCTACAGAGGATGTTCTTCCATACGAAGTCTTCTATTTTTCCCTCAGTAATGGTTCCCAAGGGTTATACTTCAGCCCACTTTGTGAAGTAGTCAACTGCAACGATTGCATAACGGACCTTGCCCTTCCCTGTAGGCATTGGGCCGATCAAATCAAGTCCCCATTGGGCGAAGGGCCAAGGGCTGATCATAGGAGTGAGCGGCTCGGGAGGGGAGTGAGGGATAGTTACGTAGCGTTGACACTTATCACATGAGCGAGATATTCTAATGGCATCTTGGTGGAGTGTTGGCCAATAGTATCCTTGGCGAAAAGTCTTGTGTGCTAGGGATCGAGACCCAGCATGATCTCCGCAGACTTCTTCATGTATTTCCCGAATGACAATTTCCGCCTCCGCAGGTGTAAGGCATCTTAGGTAGGGCAGGGTAAAACCGTGCTTGTAGAGTTGGTCATTAATGATCAGGTAGCGAGCAGACTTGTATCGAATCTGCTTAGCTTGGACTTTGTCATTTGGGAGGGTGCCATGGGCAAGGAATTTATAAATTGGGGTGATCCAACTATCTCCTTGTTGTAAATTGCACACTTCCGCGACCATGGTGCTTGGTGCTGCCAACAATTCGACATGAATTTTTCTCCCAATCTTGTATTCCGCTGCCGAGGCGAGGCGGGTCAAAGCGTCTGCATGACTGTTTGCCGCTCGAGGAACTTGGGTGATCTGGTAGTGGAAGTGCTTGAGCAAAAGTCGTGTTTGCGCAAGATATGCTGCCATGGAGCTATCCTTAGCATCAAAGTTGTTCGTGACTTGGTTGACCACTAATTGGGAGTCACTGAAGATATCAATTTGTTTAACTCCAAGATGCTTGGCCAAACGTAAGCCTGCTAGAAGGGCTTCGTATTCGGCCTCGTTGTTCGATGCCTTGAATTTGAAACGAAGAGCGTATTCTATCGCCACTTTGTCAGGGGTAGTGAGGACTAATCCTGCTCCGCAACCCTGTTGGTTGGATGAGCCATCAACATACAGACTCCATGTTGGGGTTGTTGATTCTATCTTCTGAGCTTCCGATGGTAATGAAGCTATTGCTTCAGGTGTAGAAGCGATGTCAACAGGATATGTGAAGTCGGCGATGAAATCTGCTACTGCTTGACCCTTTTCGGCTGGTTTTGGTTGGTAGGAGATGTCAAACTCACCCAATGCTATCGCCCATTTGATTATTCGCCCAGACGTGTTAGGACTCTGGAGTATCTGTCGAAGAGGGTGATTGGTAAGCACGATGATGGCGTGTGCTTGGAAATAAGGGCGAAGTTTTCGAGCAGACATGACCAATGCTAGAGCTAATTTCTCAATGTTGGAGTATCGTGCCTCCGCATCTTGTAGGGCCTTGCTAGCATAGTAGACGGGCCGTTCGACACCACTGTCATTTCGAATAAGAACAGAACTGACTACTGAAGCCGAAACCGATAGATAGATAATGAGAGTGTCACCAACTTCTGGTTTGGAGAGCAGAGGGGCTTTACTCATGTACTCTTTGAGGTTCCTGAATGCCTTGGCACATTCCTCCGTCCATATAATGTACTTCTTATTTCCCTTGAGTGTTTTGAAGAAAGGAGCACATCTGTCTGTGGCCTTAGAGATGAATCTGGTTAAGGCTGCCACCTTGCCAGTAAGGCTTTGGATGTCTTTTGAAGTTACTGGCTCTTTCATGTCGAGGATTTCTTTGATCTTTTCTGGGTTAGCTTCAATGCCTCGTTGGCTAATCATGAAGCCTAAGAATTTGCCAGAGCCCACGCGGAAGGCACATTTGTTGGGGTTCAACCTCATTCGATACCTCTTTAGAATGGTGAAAGTTTCAGATAGGTTGGTGATGTGTTGGTCAGCATGTTTGCTTTTGACTAACATATCATCAACGTAAACTTCCATGCTCTTCCCAATCTGTTCGGCAAACATTGAATTGACCAGTCTCTGATAAGTTGCTCTTACATTCTTTAGACCGAAGGGCATGACTTTGTAGCAATATAGTCCCCTGTCAGTAGTGAAGGCTGTGTGTTCTTGGTCTGAGGGGTTCATGAGGATTTGGTTGTATCCTGAATAAGCGTCCATGAAGCTCAAGAGCTCACACCCTGCCGTAGAGTTTATAAATCTATCAATGAGAGGAAGGGGGAAACTATCCATCGGGCATCCTTTGTTTAGGTCGGTGTAGTCGACACACATTCTCCACAAGACCTTTTGAAGCAGGAGACTTTCCTTGGTCGGATTTTTCTTAACAAGGACAACATTTGCTACCCATGTTGGGTAATTGACTTCACGGACGAAGCCTATGTCCTTGAGTTTTTTAACTTCTGCTTTCATCGCCTCGTATCGTTCAACATCATAAGATCTTCGCTTCTGTTTTACTGGTTTGGTCTTAGGATCAATACTCAAGTGGTGACAGATGATATCGGGAGAGATGCCCGGCATATCTTTATATGACCAAGCGAAGACCTCGGCGTTCTCTTGCAAAAAGGAGATCAGCGACAACCGAAGGGGTGGTGACAAAGTGGTGCCAATCTTCACCATGCGATCTGGATGGTCTTTGGAGATAGAGACATTCTCTAACTCTTCAGCGGGTTGTGCTTGCTGGGTGAATGAGTCATCTCGAGGGTCGTCGGGTTGACTGTTGCCATCATGAAGATCCGAGTTGGCTTCATCTGGACTGGTCTTTACTACCTGGTTATGTATAGAGAGGGTCTCCTTGGGGACAGGCAGGTGTTGTTGCTTAACTGAAGTGTTGTAACATGATCGAGCACTAAGTTGATCTCCCCTGATGTATCCATTGCCGAAAGGGGTTGGAAACTTCATCAACAACATATGCGTGGATACCATGGCCTTGAGATCATTGATGCCTGTGCGCCCAAAGATGACATTGTATGCCGTCGGGCAATTGACCACTAGGAAGTTAGTGGTAATAGTAGCTGTGTAGGGGCATGTACCAATGGTGAGGGGTAAGTGTATACTCCCTAAAGGTTGCACGATATCGCCAGAGAAGCTTATCAGAGGAGAAATCGAGCGATCGAGCAAGTGTTCAGCTACATTAAGTGCCTTGAAAGCTTCAGCAAACATGATATTAACTGAAGCACATGTGTCTATCAGGATTCGTTTCACATTAAAATTTGCTATGTGAGCCTCCACGATCAGCGGGTCGTTGTGAGGGTAGATGATACCTCTTTCTTCCTCAGGGTAGAAACATATTGGATCCCAGTTAGGCTTTTGATACTTGCCTCCCCTGATGTCTTCCACGTGAAACACTTGATGGCCAGGTCTCAAAGTTCGTTCACTGTTTTTCATGGCCCTATTGGAAGATTCAGACATAGGTGCGCCGCCGCTTATAGAATATATCACATTCACCTGGCGTTGGTTACGGTTATAACTTGGAGGGTGAAGGAGGAACTGATCAATTTTTCCTTCACGTGCCAAAGCTTCAATATGATCATGGAGGATGACGCACTTCTCGCCATCATGGCCATTATACTCGTGGTAGCAGCAAAACATGCCCGTGTTTTTCGTGGACTTGTAATCTGGCTGTCTTGGCTTTGGCTTTGGTATCAGATGAGCTATACTGGGGTAGATGGCCACGCATGTAGCGTTCAAAGGTGTGTATGTCTCATACCTCGGGGTAGGGCCTGTCTTGACATATGATTGGCCCACTGCATTGACTGCCTGGGGACGGGAGTTATTGTGACGATATCCTGAGTTATCGCGATAGTGCCCCTTATTCTTTTTATTAAAATGAGATTGGTGAGGATGGAAATCTTTCCTTTTGCCCTGGGATTGATATGTCTGCTGACTTGGCGAAGCATTAAATGAGGCAGGGGGGTGTGCTGCTACCGTTTGGAAGGTTGAGGTCTTCTCATTCGGTTGGATCTGGCCTCCACTCCCTACTTGCTGATAAAGGGTGACTGTAGGGGGTTTCCCTTGATATGTTCTTGCCTCGGCGGAGGCATGGTTGTAAGCTTGTGCCATCACCTCAGAGTAAGTTTTCCAAGTGTTGGCATTGATCATGTACTTAAAGAAACAGTCACGTAAGCCTGCCGTGAAGGCCTTGAGGGAGGTCTTGTCATCTGCCTCAGCGCAACGAGAATACTCATGGCTGAAGCGGCCAGCATACTTTCGTAATGACTCGTCCGGCTTCTGGCGAATAGTGTACAAGTCATCTGCGGAATGCAAGCGATCGGTCTGGAAGATGTGTTGAGAGACAAACAGCTTCCTCAACTCTTCAAATGAGTCTACTGTCTCAGGTGGAAGACGGCAATACCAGTTTAAAGCTCCGCCAGATAGGGTAGAGGGGAAGAGAAGGCACCGTTCTTCGTCGGTGTGTCTCCGGTATACCATGGTGGACTCAAAGAGGTTAAGGTGTTCAATCGGGTCTTCCTTTCCAGTATAGAGTTGTAAGCCAAGCTTCTGCTTTGTCTTTGCTTGGAGGGGGGTGTTGAGAATCCTTCTTGTGAGGGGGCCAGGCCTGGGTTGGTTCCAGTCAGGTATCTCGGCTTGACGTTCAGCCTTCAACTTGTTTACTTCCTCCAGGAGTTGTAGGACAAGGGGGTCCTGAGTGGAGTCGTGCACCACTGAAGTTTTCTTCCGTAAGTCCCCATCGCCTCTTGGAAGTAGGAAAGTTTGATCAAGATAGCATGATTTTTCCTTGGACTCGTCACACTGACTCCTAGAGTGAGTATGTCGGAACATTTCCGAGTCCCCTGTACCTTCATGTTCTTCTGGGACTTGTTGCCCATTCCCTAGATTAACTGCTGGCCTAGGTCGTAGGAGAGGACTGAGTCTTTCAGAAACTCTTGGGTCATTGATCTTTGAGCTTATGTGGATGGGATTCTCTCGACGTTGCTTTAGGAAGTCTCGACAATCGCGATAGACGGCTTTTGATCCTTCCACTCCTTCTGTGAGGAGGTGCTTTCCTCTACTCCTTCTGCTTCGGGTTGAAGTAGCTGGATTGAGATAAGTCTCATGTTGATTATCACATTGATGTGTAGCTCGATCCCTATCAGGGATATCCGTGTTGGATATCGGTGACCCTCCGTGTTGGGGGGCATTCAGATGATTGTTGACCTCAGCAGGGGCGACGCGCTTGTGTGCTTAAGCATGCCTAGCCTCGTGAAGCATCTCGAAATTTTTTTCATACTGCTCTTGGAGGACCTCGTTCCTCATCGCTATCTTGTTGTTCTGAGCTTCTAACTCATCGACTTTAGCTTGAAGAGTAACTCTATTTCCTTCCTGCTTTCGTTGCTTCATACTAGGTCCAATGGGGGTGTCATTCTGTGTGCTATGGCTTCTTTCGCTCCCCATGTTGGAGAGAGATGTTTGGCCAAAAGAAAGTGTACGAGCGGTGGAAACCAGCTTAACAAAGCTGAAGAGAGTGGGAGTAAGTGTCTTTCCCACAGACGGCGCCAAATGTTGATGCACAAAATCAGCGAGGACTTTGCTACAAAAGAAAGTGTCAGGTTTGTGACCTTTGCTTGGTTGCTTCGATCACTAGTGAAGATAAGTACGTAAATGAATAAGGACAGGGAAGCAAACACAAGATGTACGTGGTTCACCCAGATCGGCTACGTCCACAGAGTAGAGGAGTTCTCATTAATTGTGAAGGGTTTACACAAATACATAGGTTCAAGCTCTCATTTTGTGAGTTCTAGTGAATAGTTTAGTACAAAATGACATTAGAGATTATTGTGGGAGAATGATCCCTATTTATAGAGGAGAGTTTCTAGTTTTGTTCTAACATTGACACGTGTCGTGTTGTGATTGGCTTCTGATGTTGACACGTGTCGAGCTGTGATTGGCTTCTGATGTCGACACGTGTCGCATTGTGATTGGCCTCCTGGTTGAAGGGAAGCTCTTATGGGTCCTTGATGGTATAACGTTGACCGGTGCTCAGTAGTTTCGGGATTGGTCAAGTATGGTACAAACATATATATATATATATATATATATTTATATATATAATTTTGTAGTTTGAGTCAAATATCTAAATATTAAATTATAAAAAAAAAAATTGGAACCAGCCGTATGTTTTGGGTGGGGAGGGGGCCCCAAAATATATCCTTTTAAATATGTGTGTATATATATAATATATATAAATATATTTTTAAAGTTTGAATTTAATAAAATATTTAAATATAAAATTATATAGTTGTCTTGAAAGTTGAAACTTGGCTGCAAAATGTCTTGGTTGGGGTGAAACAGAAACTTCAGCAACACTTCACCTTTTTTTTGGGAATTTAACGTACATAGCAAATTGAACATTGAGCAAGTTTGTGCTGGACCCATTTGCAATACTTATCAGATCTTGAAGGGGTTTCCGTGGTGTCCAGAGACTAATAAAGGTGATGGTAAGTTGGGTTTTTTTTCACTGGATTTTGTAGCTTCCAATTGGGTGTTTGTTGTAATTAACTGGGTGTTCTAATCACTGACAATTTTTTTTTACAGTGGAAGTGATTTTGGAGGTGAGTCACTCGTGCTGAAGAGTAACCAAGAGAGTGAAGTTTGGGAAGTGTGGTCTGGAATCCATTGCTGGTTATGCTGTCATTACTATATTGTAAGTTATTTGTTTTCATTTTCTTATAAGTTCTGCAAATGGCTTTCATGGAGTCATGAGAATATGGTAGTTGGTGATTTAATAAATTGTTATCCAACTCCAGCCATGAAATACTAACATTTGGAATATTTATTAATGAAACAGATTGGTCTAAAAATTGCGAATAACTTGTATTGTTTCGGTAAAATCATTTGAGGTCACGGTGTGATGTATAGGAAAGGCCTCCATATGTTACCTACTACCGTTACTTACTGCCATTGTATAATCCCTAAATCTCTATGAAAGTGTCCTTTTCTTTTATGGATCAATTGTGGCATACCTGTGTTGGGCATGCTTAGGAAGATAACATCCCGGATATTGTGCTGATACTAAATTTACAAGGACATTCACACATTTCCAATTTGTATACTTGCATGAAAACATACCATGTGAAATTCTAAAATATCTACTAAAATAGAAGTTGAAAAATTGTAGTTATTTTCGATTCTAGGGGTTTATGATTTGTTTATTTTAATGTGTATTGTTTATGCGAAATCAGAGTATTCACTTGTCAAGTGTCTATATTGCAGTTATAAAATTCGAACTTGTGGATGCACTTAATAAAGTGGTTAAATCCCTTCAAGAAGATACATGGATTATGGGTGCACTTAACAAGGTTGGTTACTTTTGCTTCCTAACTAGTTTTGGTTCAAGATAATTCAAAGTTTTGATGTTGAATTTTACCATATTTTTTATGCGCCTCATTTTGTGTTGTGTCATTTGTATCAAACTGTTGTGTTGGGTAGTGGGTAAAATTTGAATTTTAGTTTGTTTCTTTGTCAATTTGTTGTTTACAGAATATTGAGTTGATTGTTGATTGTGGGGTTGTGATTTCCTAATTGAAAAAGAGTTGGTTATCATGCCTTCTATTAGAAATAGTAAGTCCACTAACAGAAACAGAAAGTATCTCTCTGGGTCTCAAAAAAGAAGAAATAAGGAAAATGAAGAAGCATTAATAAAGTCTCAGGTTGGATCTCTCAGTAAGTTTTTCAAGAAACAAGATGATATTTCAGTGAATGAGGAACAAGGGAATCATGACAGTAATGGGGAGAAAGATGATTTCATGACTGAGATTGATAATGAAGAGCAAGATGAACGATATGAGCCTCTATCTGACGATGGTAGTAAAGAGCAAGAAGATGAACCTCTGATTGAGACTGACATTGAAGAACATGATCAAACTAATGAGAATGGTAAGGATAATGAAATTGTCTTTCCTTTGGATATTGATGATCCAGGGAATTGGGATAAGATTGATCAAAATCTTAGGGACATGTTAGTGGAAAGAGGTCCTAAAAGAGTTGATGATGTTGCATTTCCGAAAGATAATTCAGGTAGGCATTTTTCTTCTGTACATTACATTAGAAAATTGCTTAATGGGGAAACGCAAGATAGGAAGTGGCTAGTGTACTCATGTTCTTTGGATATAGTATTTTGTTTTTGTTGCAAGTTATTCAAGCAAATTGGAATCAAGACTTACCTGGATAATGAGGGTTTGAAAGATTGGAAGAATATTGGTCACATGCTTACAACTCATGAAACTAGCAAGGAACACATTCACTACATGAGTGAATGGATTGAATTGGAAAGAAGATTGCAAAAATGTAAAACAATTGATGAAAGTGTGCAACAACAAATCAACAAAGAGAAAGAGCATTGGAGACAAGTGTTATGGAGGATAATTGCTGTTGTGAAAAGACTTGCAAAAGTTACTTTGGCATTTCATGGAGACAATGAGAAGCTGTATGAAGAGAATAATGGAAATTTTTTAAATGTGATTGAAATGATTGCTGAATTTGATCCTACAATGCAAGAGCACATTCGGCGTATTGATACACATGAGACTCATTACCATTATCTTGGTCACAAGATTCAAAATGAATTGATACAACTATTAGCAAGTGAGGTCAAAAGTGAAATCATAGCAAGAATCCGAGAAGCAAAGTATTTTTCAGTGATACTTGATTGCACTCCGGATGCCAGTCACGAAGATCAAATGTCTCTTATAATAAGGTGTGTGGATGTTACAAAAACTCCAATAAAGGTTGAAGAATTCTTTTTAGAATTTCTGAATGTACATGACTCAACAGGGTGTGCACTGTTTGATATGCTTTTAGGTGCATTGAGCACTCTTAAACTTGATGTTGATGACATAAGGGGACAAGGTTATGACAACGGTTCAAATATGAAAGGCAAAAATAAAGGCATGCAAAGCAGAGTACTTGAAATAAATCCTAGAGCATTCTACACTCCATGTGGTTGTCATAGCCTTAATCTTGCACTTTGTGATATGGTCAATTGTTGTCCTAAAGCTATGTCTTTTTTTGGAGTGGTACAACGTATATATACATTGTTCTCATCCTCAACAAAGCGATGGAAAGTTTTTACATATCATGTGCAAGGAAGTCACACCCTCAAACCGTTGTCACAAACTCGTTGGGAAAGTCATATTGAAAGTGTTAAACCCATAAGAGAAAGCGCTCAACATATAAGAGATGCTTTGATTCACTTGGCAAATACTAGTGAAGATCCTAAGTCAAAGAGTGAAGCTGAATCCCTAGCAATCCATGAGCTGGAGAATTTTGAGTTCTTGTTAGGTATGGTTATTTGGCATGAATTGTTGTTTGCTATTAATACTGTTAGCAAAACTCTTCAAAAAGAAGACATGCATATTGATGTTGCTATTGATAAATTGAAAGGGCTTATATCCGTTCTTGATTAGTATAGAGAAACTGGATTTGAAGAGGCAATGAATGAAGCTAAGAAAATAGCAAGTGGATGGAGATTGAGCCCGTTTTTCGTGAGAAACGCATCATTCGAAGAAAGAAACAGTTTGATGAGAGTGCTAGTGAAGTGGCAACACAATCAGCAATTGAAGCTTTTAGAGTTGATTACTTCATAGTTGATCAAGCTCGTACTTCCACTTCATATCAGGTTTGAACAATTTCAGAAATATGAAGAAACTTTTGGGCTTTTGTTTAATTTGAAGAAGTTAAAAGATGTAGACAATGATAGCTTGAAGAGTTTTTGTATCAATCTTGAAGGATTTCTGAAACATGGTGAGCATTCTAATATTGATGGAAAAGACTTATTTATAGAGCTAAGAATCTTAAGAGAAACTTTGCCGAAGGAAATAAATCAAGCAATGGAAGTGCTAAAATATATAAGACAAATGGATGGTTGTTTCCCAAATGCATGGGTTGCTTATCGTATTTTGTTAACCATACCAGTTACAGTTGCCTATGCAGAAAGAAGTTTCTCAAAATTAACGTTGATCAAATCGTATCTTCGATCAACTATGTCACAAGAAAGATTGAATGGGTTAGCTATTTTGTCAATTGAAAAAGAATTGGTTGAAAAGTTAGATTATGTAAACTTAATTAATACATTTGCGTCTAAAAACGCGAGACGTGTAATATTTAAGTATGTTTGCATATATTTATTCTTTGGATATGAATTCTAATGATTTTTGATATAGAAATGAACTTTTTCATGTATTGAGCGAAATCTTTTCTTATACATATAAATATACAATGAGTTGGGTATCAAAGAACTTCAGGGCCCCACTCGAAGGCTCGCCTAGGGCCCCCAATTTCTCAGGGCCGGCCCTGCACCACGTTTCACTTTTTCTCTCCCTCTTATGTTTCCTCCTTTCTACTGTCGGTGCACACATGCACAGAAACACAGATCACTGCATAGCAGCAGTAGCACGCCAAACCTTGCAAACTTCGGCGAGATCCTTCATTCTCCGACATTAGGTAAGCATTGGGTCAACTTCTCTTATCCTTTTCGTGATTTAGAAGTGACTTTTAGATCACTAGGTGTCTGATTTGATGATGTTTTGGCACAGAAATGGCACGGGGGAAATGTCCCCATATTTTTCGGCTAACTCGGGAAGTTGCAGGTGCTTTTCCGGCCTACTCCGGCCATGGTTGGGAGTTGTAATGGTATACTTCAATTCCTCGTCCTTTAAGTTTCAATTTGGTTTATTAGGTTGCTAGTTTTGGTTGAGTTGTGGAATCGATAGGGGCCGGTGAACTTTCGGCTTTCTCTTTTGTAGAAACTGGTGGCCGGATTAGGAAAAAAGAAAAAAAGAAGAGAAAACCCGGCCCATGACCCAAGGCCAAGCCTGTGGCCCATTGTTCTAGCCTGGCCCATTTCTGAAATGGGCTCAGAATATTCTGGGAATATTTCTTAGGTTGACTTTTTCAAAAATTTCTCGGAAACCCTCATAGGCTAATTTCAACGTTCTGAGTCCCTTTTTGACATACATTTAGTGAAATTCTAAAGTTTTAACGTAGTTGACCACCATAGCGTCTCGGTTGACTTTTAGGGTTGCCTGTTGACTTTCGTTAACTTTTTACGAAAATTGATCGGGACCCTCCTTAGTGTATTTCGACGCGCTGATTCCGAATCCACCGTCTGTTTCTCCAAATTCAAACGTTTTAATTGAGTATTACTAATGGGTCTCAATATTATTCTTAGGTGCGGTTACTATCGGAGACTTCGCTAGCCTAGTTCGAACGGCTGCGACCTCGCAAGTAACTGTGAGTGGGTATATATATATATATATATATATATAGGGGACGGATCCGTTGCACCATGTTTTTTACACAATTTTTGACACAAGTATCTAATCAATAGATTAGTCCACTTTTAATGGTTGAGATGATAGGTTGACAATATGGCAATTAATTTTATTTATATTTTCCGAAAAATACATATTAAATATTAATAAAACTTTACAATTATAATTTTCTTTCTCTCTCATCTATCTTAATAGACTTTCATCGAATTGGCATAGTCTAATAATCATCTTTGAATTCTTGCTGTCATCTAATCCTATTTTTGGGGAAAGTATTTTAATCAACTCTCCCTCTCATTTATTTCTAATAATCAGTGAAGAACAAGAATAAAAACCCTAATTACATTTCTCCTTCTTCCTATGCAAACCTAATAAGCTTTTCTTTTTCATCATCACTCAATTCATTTCTAATCTATTCTGGTTCCATCAAACTCTCCCTCTATCCCTTAGTATGTGAGATATTATCCTTCTTTCTACCCCAATATCTCACAGAAAATTCTTATTTTGCATTTTGATTAAAAAAAATCAAAATTCTCTCTCATAAAGCTTGACGGAAATCGAATTTGTGAAGTCTCAATAACGTTAATAAAACACAACTAATTTCAAAACATTGTTGGCATAAACTTTAACAAAATACACCCAATTTTTCAAACTATGAAAACTACAACAAAATAGCACAATTAAGTGACTAATCTATCCTACAAAATTTAAGCATCATCACTCTCCACATATTCGCCCAAGTCTTCTTGTTCCTCATTCCCTGGTAGATTACAAAATCGCAAAAAAAAAAAAAAACATATACATAAATAGGTAACCAAATATTGGAAAATATCAATAAAAAAAGTTAATTCGACTTACATTCATTAGTTGATTCGATCTTTCTTCTTTTCTTATTCGATGGGCAATTTCTTGTGTCATGTCGTACTAACTTATTGCATGAACGACATTTTCTTTTCTTCTTTTGTTGAGCCAACTCAATACCACTTTTCATCATTTTTGAATTGCTAATATTGTCCTTTTTACCCATTTGTGAGATATTGGGGTCCAAAAGTAGCAGTAGAGAGCCACCTTTTGTTGAAGAAGCAACATTTGCATCTTGTCAAGAATTTTCCGCCAACCTTCTTTTCGAACTACTAATATTATCCTTCTTTCTACCCTTAGTTTGTGAGATATATGGGTTCAACAGTACTAGTACAGAAGAATCAATATTAGTACATGTGTCATTTTTGTTGAAGAAGCAATGGTTGCATCTTCACAAGAATATTCTGACAGCTTTTTGGATAGTTCATCTATAACTTCCATGAAAATTGTGTATGCCTCATTTGAAGAAGCTACAGTACAAGCCAACTTAGTTGCTTGATGACACATATGGCTAAGTCTCAAAGCTTCTGATTCTTCTTTATCATCATCTGTCACCAAACTTTTAAAATCTATTATCCTAAATTTGTTTGCTTCTTGCTTCCATCGCGGCAAAATAAAAAGTTCAGGTATTGTATCAACATCCAAGCGGACAAATACTTTCAACAAGTGTCTGCAAAGTATTCCAACAAACTCAAAATTTTGGCATTCACACGTACCTTCATGCGTTTGCACATTTAGCTTCATCACAAACTCTTCTTGCTCTCCAAGTTTTGATTTCACTACGTATGCATGATATTCATTGTCACGTGGCATTTCTTCAACTTTGTACCGATTGACTTTACTCCATTCATCCTTGAATTTATTGAATACATTTCTAGTATACAAACTTGCTGCATGTTGCAAAAGAAATTCTCCTTCATTGACAATACGATACTTGTGTTCTGATTCAAAATCTTTGTCACTTTCTCTTTCCATAATCTTCTTCAGTGCTTGTTCATATTTGACGACAAACTCACTAAGATTTGTTGTTGGTGTGACAAATCCATCAAAAAAGTAATTAATACCCTCACTACGTCTAGTAGTATTCATTCCTGCAACAAATATTCTACGATTATAAACAAGAACCCAAGAAGAACACATCTCATATAAACTTTTTAGCCACTCATCATTCTCCAACCCATCTTCTTTCATCAAGGCCATCCACTTTACTTCAAAATCCCACTCATCATTCTCCAACCCATCTTCTTTCATCAAGGCCATCCACTTTACTTCAAAATCATCGATCTTATATGTCTTCCGAGTACATTTTTTCATCTCAATCTTGAACTTGGCCTTCTTAAAGTACACATGTGATAACTTTTCAGCAAACTTCTTCTTGATATGCCATAGGCATAATCGATGATGAGTGTTTGGAAAAACCTTGGCAATTGCTCCTTTCATTGCCAAGTCTTGTTCAGTAATAATTGTAATCGGATGACGTCCTCCTATTGCTTCAAGCCATGTCTCAAACAACCATAAAAAGGTAACTTTTGTCTCATCTTGTAAATGTGCACATCCAAACTGTATTGACTGCCAATGGTGGTTTACTCCAGTGAATGGTGCAAAAGGCATATCATACTTGTTTGTCCTGTAGGTTGTATCGAATGTAACAACATCACCAAAATAGTGATAAGCCATGCGGGACCGAGCATCCACCCAAAAGAAATTAGTTGCTCTTCTATTTTCATCACATTGGATTGCATAAAAAAATGAGGATTTTCAGCTTGCTTTTTCTTGAAATAAGTAAGCACTGACTGAGCATCACATCCATCTAGTTGTCTATGTTGGACATTTCTCAAGTGGTTATAGCAATCTCTTTTGTTAAAGCCAATATGTGTGCCACCAAAAATTGAAGAAACTTTTGCAATTGGCAAATTTTCTTCATGAAATGTTTCAGTGAGAACTCTAGCAGCTTTGGGCATAACTTTATTTAACTTCATTTTCATTCTTCTTTCTGGTGTAACTGGTTTGTGGTTGTGAATGTCTTTGAACACTGAAAATTTCCATTTGTTTGACCATCTATCATGTACGATTCGCATACTTGCTTTACACCCACATTTCACTGTAGAACAATTCTTATTCATTTTCTTCATATTCTCAATCTCACATGTTTCCCTATCTTCATTCTCTTCTAAAGTCTCATGTACTATATTTCTCAAGACATGTTTCCCTTGATGTGCACAAACAAATTGTCTACTTGTTATATCGTCTGAACGACTTCTTGTCTTGGATGAAGATTGAGTTCGAATCCAAAATCCCTCTTGTCGGCCATAATCTTGATAATAGTTTCTAGCCTCTTCCATTGTGTCAAAAAGCATCCCTACATATGGAGTTTTCAAGCCTTTTGAATTCTCATTTGGAATACATGTTTCATCATTCTCGACTTGAACTGTGTCTTGTACCTATTAACGTATATTAATCATGCTTAATGATCCAAGTTAAAAAAAATACATGATAAATATATGCTTAGTGAACTACGGACATAAACGCTAATTAGAAAAAGCAACTATAAACTTTTATTAAAATAAATACTAAAGGATATTAAATTGAGTATGTTTGTACCATACTTGACCAATCCCGAAACTACTGAGCACCGGTCAACGTTATACCGTCAAGGACCCAGAAGAGCTTCCCTTCAACCAGGAGGCCAATCACAATGCGACACGTGTCAACATCATAAGCCAATCATAGCTCGACATGTGTCAACATCAGAAGCCAATCACAACACGACACGTGTCAATGTTAGAACAAAACTAGAAACTCTCTTCTATAAATAGGGATCATTCTCCCACAATAATCTCTAATGTCATTTTGTACTAAACTATTCACTAGAACTCACAAAATGAGAGCTTGAACCTATGTATTTGTGTAAACCCTTCACAATTAATGAGAACTCCTCTACTCCGTGGACGTAGCCGATCTGGGTGAACCACGTACATCTTGTGTTTGCTTCCCTGTCCCTATTCATTTACGTACTTATCTTCACAAGTGATTGAAGCAACCAAGTGAAGGTCACAAACCTGACACTTTCTGTTGTACCAAAGTCCTCGCTGATTTTGTGCATCAACAGAGTACATACTGGAGACATGGAGGGAGAGTTTGATGCAAAATCTTCCACGCTCTCTGCCATTTTGAACAAGAATAGATTAGAAATGAATTGAGTGATAATGAAAAAGAAAAGCTTATTAGGTTTGCATAGGAAGAAGGAGTAACGTAATTAGGGTTTTTGTTCTTGTTCTTCATCGATTATTAGAAATAAATGAGAGAGAGAGAGAGAGATTTGATTAAAATACTTTCCCCACAAATAGGAGTAGATGACAGCAAGAATTCAAATATGGTTATTAGACTATGCCAATCCTATCCTAGATTGCTATAGGTAATTAGGACTCGTATGTGCCGCGCATAACGCTAGTCTTTACATGATTGTAGTACTAGAGTGTATATCATTGTTACACCCTGTTTGGGATAAAACTTGAACTTTGGGCTAAAAAGGAGGTTAGCCCAAAAAAAGGTCCAGAAGGAGGAAGAGTCCAAGGCCCAGTCGAAGCCCAGAAGAAAGAAAGAGCCTTTTTCCCCACTAAGTGCAAATCACTCAAGCCACATGCTCACCTACCTAAAGGTCAAGTGATGTAGACCAGCTAGCTAATCAACCCAAAAGTACTTTATAATGGCAGGACAAGTAAAAAGCTGATGAGTCACTACCCTTTATAGGCATTCGGGCAAGATTGAAGCTACAGACAGCCAAGCCTAACCGTCTATAAAAGGAGAAAGGAAAATCAGAAACAAGGACACTCAATCAAACAAACAAATACACAAACTCTGCTCAAGCCAGATTTGCATACGAAGCTATAGTCAACACCAAGCCCTCATCCTTTTCGGGATCAACCTTCACCAAAAAGCTTTTGTAAAAGCTATGCTACCCTGTCTAAATCTTGTTGTAGTATCGATTCCCTTATGTAAACTCATATTCCAATCTCCCATTCTAGCACTCAAACCCTTTGTAAATCACAAAGAGAGGAAGTTGCAAGACGATCAGCCTTGCCCGACCTCCTTTGTTTTTGTCTTTTCATTCATAAATCTAGTAATATGATGTATATTTCCATATGCATCCAAGTTATTTCTAGCCAGTTTATGATTAAAAGACTTCTAAGTTCTAACCATTCGGGCAAACAAGATTGATCAATTAAAAGTCCTTGGTCTCAAGGCATAAAAAAGAACCTTATGTGGACTTAACCCATATACGACAGTCCTTGATAACAAGAAGTCTGAAGTTACTTGGGGCGCAAGTAATTAGCCTATTTCTTAGTTTTAATTCTGTTATATCATGATTGCTACAGAACGCTTGAGTATAGAATTAATTCTGATGGGAAGCCTCAAGGCCTATACCTAAGGCCCAACAAAGGCACCTAACAACATTCGTTCTGCTCTGATTAGTTTTGATTGGAAACCTTAAGGCCTACACCTAAGGCCCCACAAAGGCACATTTCATTACTAAACTCGGGCATATTTAATCAAACTAAACATCTGTTTTACATCTGTCATGTTAAAGATGGCATGGCACGCCTGAACACCTAAAGGTTAATTTTGATTGTGAGCTTCAAGGCCTACACCTAAGGCTCCACAAAGGCACCTTTCAGGATTAACTCTGTCCTTCTCTTACAGTCCGCCAATAAGCAGAAGCCTGACATACAATATCAACCGGCGCCAAACCTCTCGGGGAGCTGTGTGCTCGTTGGCCAGGAAACGTCCCCATTGGATATTCCTCAAGACGAACACACCCAGTCTTGTTCATGTCAAAATAACTCTGCATGAACTCGTGTGTCAGCATGTGTCGATGAGCACTCGATATGATATGTTTGCTTATGCGAGATAAAGTGATTACTGATGTCATGTATTTATTTACGAATTTTATGACGTATTGTAGTCTTGAGATATTGCAGGCTAGTATTTTAATACTATACGTATTATGTATATTTTAGAAACTATACTTGTTTTACAGTGAGGGGTTATAATGTTTTCAAAATATTTTTTATCAAACTTTATTTTAGGCCCTTTCACCCTTATTTTTTGCCCATCTAGGCTTTAGTAGCTAAGCTTTCGTGTCGACAAAGACTCTTGACAAATCTTGATATAGGTGGTTACCTTCGATGGTATAATTCTCATCCTACTTTACTGTACTTTACTTATGCTCTGACATCACGTATGACATGAGTTCATTTCCGCTCACCAACGGACTTTTATATTTAGGCACTTTTAGGTTTAAATTTATTCACATTTTCCATATCACTACATTTTATGGCTTCATCACCCTCTGAATGTCGGCCAACATAACTCTATTCGGAGTCCAGATGGACATTCTCGGTCGGGGTGTATCAGTAGTTTTGTACCTGGGAGTTGTCAAACTAAAACCTATATAACACTTTAGTCGTCAATAAAAAAAAATCCAAATATTCAGCATGTCTAATAATTACTAAAAGTTCATCTTAAGTCTTAGAATTCAGTAGCAACCAAATGAAAACCATTTAACGATTCAATAGCCAACAATCGAAAAATTTTAAAATATTCGGTTGCTTTCTGCTCAAAATTGGATGTCCATTATGAGCCCCAATGTGTACTTTAGTAAATTAGGAAATATATTAGGCTTTTTTTGTTAGCAACCCACATAAAGTTGAACACACCCCAAATTAAAACTAATATTAAATGACTTACATACCCTACTATGTAATGACAATTTTGACCATATAAGACTAAAAAATAAAATCTAAATACACCCTAAATCACTTTTAATATATTATTTATGTTCTTCAATTCTTAAAACTCCTCTCATCCTCCATTGTAGAATAAAACCCTAACCAATGAAAGTACAAAAACGTTGATTGAGAAAAATTATTTAAGATGAATGGAACTAGGCCTGGCAAATGGGTCGTGTTTGTCGTGTTCGTGTTTTTTTCGTGTAACACCTGTTATCTTAACGGGTCGTGTTGTGTCACACTCGTTATCTTAACGGATCCTTAACAGGTCGGGTCAAAACGATATATTTACTAACACTTAGAGTTTATTTATACTTTCATTAAGTATAACATAAGATTTTGGGATATCCACTAGTGTAAATATTTTAAATTGAAGATCGAATTCATTCATTGTATTCATCTAGGGTCAAGGAGTGTAGCTGTAAAAAATCATCAAAATCAAAGTTAAAATAACCGTTAAATTGTGATTTTTTGTTTATAACCGTAAAAAAGTTTTGTCCTATTACTTGATCTCTGAATGTTTGTTTTTTGCAATTTTTGGCATATGCGATCTTGAAGTATATACAAATATGTTTGATGGTTGGATCGTGGAAACTAGTTTCGTAGAATGTGTATCCCATCAAAACAATAGATTCACTAACACTTAAGAGTTTATTCATACTTTCATTAAGTATAACATAAGATTTTGTGGTATCTATTAGTGTAAATATTTTAAATTGAAGATAGAATTCATTCATTGTATTCATAGGGTCAATGAGTGTAGCTATAAAAAAATCATCAAAATTGGAGTTAAAATAACCGTTAAATCATGATTTTCGTTGATAACCGTCTAAAAGTTTTGTTTCGTTACTTGATCTTTGAATGTTTTTTTTTTGCCATTTTTTGCTGATGCAATCTCGAAGCATATACAAACAAGTTTGATGGTTGGATCGTTGAAATTAGTTTCGTAGAATGCGTATCCCATCAAAACAAAAGATTCACTAACACTTAAGAGTTTATTCATACTTTCATCAAGTATAACATAAGATTTTGTGGTATCCACAAGTGTAAATATTTTAAATTGAAGATCAAATTCATTCATTGTATTCATATAGGGTCAAGGAGTGTAGCTATAGAAAATCATCAAAATCAAAGTTAAAATAACCGTTAAATCATGATTTTTTGTTTATAATCGTCTAAAAGTTTTGTCCTGTTACTTGATCTCTGAATGTTTATTTTTTGCAAATTTTGGCATATACGATCTTGAAGTATATACAAATATGTTTGACGGTTGGATCATTGAAACAAGTTTTGTAGAATGTGTATCCCATCAAAACAATAGATTCACTAACACTTAAAAGTTTATTCATACTTTCATTAAGTATAACATAAGATTTTGTAGTATCTATTAATGTAAGTATTTTAAATTGAAGATGTAATTCATTCATTGTATTCATATAGGGTCAAGGAGTGTAGTTGTAAAAAATCATCAAAATCGGAGTTAAAATAACCGTTAAATCGTGATTTTTCGTTGATAACTGTCGAAAAGTTTTGTCCCGTTACTTGATCTCTGAATGTTTTTTTTTTTGTAATTTTTTATTGATGCGATTTCGAAGCATATACAAACAAGTTTGACAGTTGGATCGTTGAAATTAGTTTCGTAGAATGCGTATCCTATCAAAATAATAGATTCACTAACATTTAAGAGTTTATTCATACTTTCATTAAATATAACATAAGATTTTGTGGTATCCACTAGTATAAATATTTTAAATTGAAGATTGAATTCATTCATTGTATTCATATAGGGTCAACGAGTGTAGTTGTAAAAAAATCATCATAATTGAAGTTAAAATAACCGTTAAATCATGATTTTTCATTGATAACCGTTGAAAAGTTTTGTCCCGTTACTTGATCTCTGAATGTTCGTTTTTTTTTTTCGATTTTTGGCGTATGTAATCTTGAAGCATATACAAACAAGTTTGACGGTTGGATCATTGAAATTAGTTTTGAAGAATGCGTATCTCATCAAAACGATATATTCACTAATACTTAGAGTTTATTTATACTTTCATTAAGTATAACATAAAATTTTGTGGTATCCACTAGGGTAAATATTTTAAATTGAAGATCGAATTCATTCACTGTATTCAATAGGGTCAAGGAGTGTAGTTGTAAAAAATCATCAAAATCAAAGTTAAAATAACCATTAAATTGTGATTTTTTGTTTATAACTGTCTAAAAGTTTTGTCTTGTTACTTAATCTCTGAATGTTCGTTTTTTTGCAATTTTTGGCATATGCAAACTTGAAGTATATACAAATATGTTTGATGGTTGAATCGTTGAAACTAGTTTCGTAGAATGTGTATCCTATCAAAACAATAGATTCACTAACACTTAAGAGTTTATTCATACTTTCATTAAGTATAACATAAGATTTTGTGGTATCTATGAGTGTAAATATTTTGAATTGAAGATAGAATTCATTCATTGTATTCATATAGGGTCAATGAGTGTAACTGTAAAAAATCATCAAAATCAGAGTTAAAATAATCGTTAAATAGTGATTTTTCGTTGATAACCGTCGAAAAGTTTGTCCCGTTACTTGATCTCTGAATGTTTGTTTTTTGCGATTTTTTGCTGATGCGATCTCAAAGCATATACAAACAAGTTTGATGGTTGGATCGTTGAAATTAGTTTCGTAGAATGCGTATCCCACCAAAACAATAGATTCGCTAACAATTAAGAGTTTAATCATACTTTCATTAAGTATAACATAAGATTTTGTGGTATCTACTAGTATAAATATTTTAAATTGAAGATTGAATTCATTCATTGTATTCATATAGGGTCAAGGAGTGTAGCTGTAAAAAAATCATCAAAATTGAAGTTAAAATAATCGTTAAATCATGATTTTTCGTTGATAACCGTAAAAAAGTTTTGTCCCGTTACTTGATCTCTGAATGTTTGTTTTTTTTTCTTTTTCGATTTTTGGCGTATGCGATCTTGAAGCATATATAAACAAGTTTGACGATTGGATCATTGAAATTAGTTTCGTAGAATGCGTATCCCATCATAGCGATATATTTACTAATACTTAGAGTTTATTTATACTTTCATTAAGTATAACATAAGATTTTGTGGTATCCACTAATGTAAATATTTTAAATTGAAGATCAAATTCACTCATTGTATTCATATAGGGTCATGGAGTGTAGCTGTAAAAAAATCATCAAAATCAAAGTTAAAATAACCGTTAAATCGTGATTTTTTGTTTATAACCGTCTAAAAGTTTTGTCATGTTACTTGATTTCTGAATGTTTCTTTTTTGCGATTTTTGGCATATGCGATCTTGAAGTATATTCAAATATGTTTGACGGTTGGATCGTTGAAACGAGTTTCGTAGAATGTGTATCCCATCAAAACAATAGTTTCACTAACACTTAAAAGTTTATTCATACTTTCATTAAGTATAACATAAGATTTTGTGGTATCTATTAGTGTAAATATTTTAAATTGAAGATAGAATTCATTCATTGTATTCATATAGGGTCAAAGAATGTAGTTGTAAGAAATCATCAAAATAACCGTAAAATAGTGATATTTCGTTGATAACCGTCGAAAAGTTTTGTCCCGTTACTTGATCTCTGAATGTTTGTTTTTTGCGATTTTTTGCTGATACGATCTCGAAGCATATACAAACAAGTTTGAAGGTTGGATTGTTGAAATTAGTTTCGTAGAATTCGTATCCTATCAAGTTCAATGGTGTATATATATATATATATATATTAGGTAGATTTAAATTTATTTATTTTGTACATATAACACTTAAGAAATTCAATGGTACGTATATTTAAGCCGATCCAATGGTCATTTTTAATATTTAATATATATATATATATATATATATATATTTATGTAATTATTATAGGTTTTAGGGGTATAAAATTGTTAAATTAATATATATAATTATTATAGTATTTTTAGGATTATAAAATTAATATTTTGCTTGTCATGTATCGTGTTACCCACATGTATACCCGAACTAACTCGTTATCTTAACAGGTGCTTATCGGGTTACCTGGTAATGATCCGATTCGTTATCGTGTCGACCCGAACACCTGTTAATTTCGTGTCATGTCGTGTCAGGAATTGTCAGGCCTAAATGGAACACACAATTGATGTTTTGGAAACTTCATGTGAGGTAAGACTTTATATATGTCATTGTTTTAGTGATTTCAACAACATCTACCTACATATAAAGTGAGATAAGTCTTTCGACAAAGAGAAATCAGGTGAGGATTAGATTCATTTAATGACCGTTGAATCTTTAAGTAATCTGAATTTTGTGAAGGAAAAATTAGTATCCGGTCCCTAGTTACTAATATTCATTGACTGAAACCTTATTAGTTTTCAGATTTTGATCCAAGTCCCTAGCATTAATGTAATAATGAATTTACATGTCAGTTACATAATTTTTTAAAATAAAAATTAATCATTAATTTAGAATTTTAATACTCACACTTTATTAAACCCCTAACTAATTTTCAATTCAAAACATTTCCAAAATAAATAAATAAATAGAATAAGTTTGTACCATTTAGCTTTTTTTTTTAAACAATGTTATCAATTCTTAAATATTATATGTACAAATTTGGTTATATGTAAAATGTACGTTTTTTATATATATATAAAAAATCTATTCATTTTTTTTTCTAATACATTTTTAAACTTATATGCGTACTTTTTTTTCTTTGATTTGAGAATGTATCCATGTCAAATTTAATCGAAGAAATTTACTAATGTTAATAAGCCTAATATCTATTTTTTGTTTTTTTGTTTGTGTGATTTTGAAGAATGTACCCATGTTTACACACACACACACACATACAAAATAGTATAATTTATATTTTAATATTTTTCCGACAAATTATGGTTTTTTTATTTAAAATTTCATTAATATAAACAACTATAAATTTCAAATCTTAATTTAAAAAATATAGTAACATACATAGAAATAAATTATCACATTAAATTCTGGGACTTCGATCAAAAGTTGAAAACCAACAAAGTTTCAGTCAAAGAATGTAGAATGTTCATAACTAAAGACCGCATCAAAGGTCTCCCTTTATCCACACTAAAACTGCAAAAGAATTGCTAGGTATACAAATTAAGTATCTACGGCCTGCCTATAGCAAGTTTCATAGTAGGCTTTTATTTTGCTTCCCATATACATGCGACTCCCAAGAAACAATAATATTTTGTTGTGTGTTCAAGGTCTTAACAGGAATTTAAGGTTGTATGTCATATCATTCAAAGTGCCTGCATCTGCACCATGGTCATGTAGAACGCTCTTCAATAGTGAGTCTTTATTAGTCAAAACCCTTGACACATGAGAACACTATGGGAAATATAGACACCAAATTTGCTCCTTAACTTATATCTCTTAATTGATTGTAAAACATTGTATCACATTATTGCAAGTCAGTTGCTCATGAGTTCATGACTAGGATGATATCAATTAGGATATGGTTGTCGCTGTTCATAGTAAATTTAAATAATATAAGTTAAAAAACAGACTAATAGTCAGCCAGATTCAAATTTTTTGTTCATCCAAGAGAGGTTAAACTTAAGCCAACTTTTCATTTTATTCGAGGAATAACCAAATATAGAAGTTAAGGACAATGATTTGTGGATCAACATAAGATAAAATTTGAAGGGCAAGTGGCAGGATGCATGAACGAGTGTCTGTGACTCCAATGCACCATTCGGCAGCAATAACTAAAGGAGATCATTATGTGGCTATCCCATCGAGAGACTTAGCCCACTTTCCCACCCCTTAGTGTAAGTAATACTACAAAGGTCACGCACTCTATGTGTGAGAAATATAATTTTTATTTTTATTTTTCTCAAATATTACTTTTAAATGTATTTATTTTTTTGGTTGGAGTTATGCACGCATCAGAAAAAAAAAAGTGTTGGTAGTTATGGAGAGGGAAGTTAAATGAGTTAGTCTACATTCCTAAAACCCATGGTGGTCTTCTCACTTCCCCTTTTGGCTACAAAGTCTCAAATTTAGTCTTTGAGGATGATTGCCTTATTTTTTGCCAAGACGACTACAAAGGGTGCCAGGAATGTTCTGGAGGTTTTAAATAATTTAGAAGATTCTTCGGGTCAACAAGTCAATTTCAACAAATCTTCTCTCAATTTCTCTACTAACACCAATAACCAAGCCAAAAATGAAATTGTTAATATTCTCCAAATTCAACATAAGGCTACCATTGATAAATGTCTAGGTATCCATAATATTGTCTTTTGGAAGGACCCTATGAATGGAAATGAACTGATCAGGAGGATTAAGCAAAAGATTGTAGGTTGGAAGGCAAACACTCTTTCAAAGGCGGGGAGGCTTACTCTTGTTCCATCAAAGCATCTAGGTATGCCAAACCATGTTATGTCTTTCTTTAAATGTCCTCATAAACTAACTAGGAAATTAAATAAAGAACGCATACTTTTTTTTTTCTTGGGGTAATAATTGCAAATGTAACCTCGTGAGTTGGAAAAAAATATGTAGACCAAAAAATGTGGGTGGCTTAGGCATCAGGAATCTAAACCATTTCAACAAGGCGCGTCTTGATACGCTAGGGTGGAAGGTGCTCTTTGGTAATGATAACTGGTGGGTTAATATAGTCAGGAGGAAATACCTTAGGCATGATACCTTTTTAGAGACCAAAACTAAACAAAACCACTCACTAGCCTGGAAATGTATTTTGGGATCTAGAGACACTATTCTTAAGGGTATGAGGTGGGTGGTTGGGGATGGTAAAGACATTCTGTTTTAGATCCATCAATGGGTTTTTCCTCACCCATTTTTCCATCTCATACCAGAGAATCAAAGACATCAAATCCATTGGGATGCTAAGGTTGCATAGTTTATTGTTGGTGGTCATTGGGATAGAGACACTTTAAGTCAAGTGGTAGACAATTATATTGTTAACAAAATTTGTGACATTCTTATTCCTCTTACTCCTTCAAAGGACTCTGTTGTTTAGGGTCACTTGTTATGCTCGTAAATTCGCTATTATATATATATATCATAATAATTCTTCTTGTTTCACCTTTGTTTTAGTCTTCTATATAGGTTTTACATTATATTTGTGTTTTGTAGGTTGTAACAATCAAAGAGTGCAAAAGGAGTTAAAAAAAGGCTTTTACAATCCTATGTCATCAGCACAGCCTGTGCAGATCAGCCGAGTTTGTGGGTTAAACTGTATTGACTCTGGAAGAACCAGTAGATGTGCCATATCTGTTTGGAAAGCCACGTATGTTTATTTTCCGTAGAATTTTATGGTTCTTGAATATCATTTTTCTAGAGGGAGTTATGACAGTTTTAGTACATGAAGGTCGGGCTACGTGCTAATACGAAATTTTCTACAAATGTGTATCAATATGGCAGATTAAGGGAAGATTAAAATTCCTATTTATTAGGAGTTTTAACCAATTGAAGAAAGCCAAAAAGTCTGAGAGAAAGTAAATTAAAGGTTTGTGTTTTTTTTTTTTTTTAATATAATGAGACTTTAAAACTCATTAAGTTTGATAAGGAAAAGAAGGCTAATTGCCTTGTCGGTTACAACTAGAAAGGGGATGAAGGAGGATCCCTAATCAGACCAACAGAGGGGACGTGAGATACAAAAAATAGAAAAACAAAAGAAAAAAAAAGATAGGCAGCAACAACCACCAAAAAAGAGGAGGCAGCCACGACATAAAGGAGAAAAAGGAAGGACCAGAGTACCGTTCTGCAATTCGTCATCAAAGAGTTTCTTCTTCTCCTTTTACTTTCTGTTTTGTTTGTCTTTGTTGCCCATTTACATTATGAGTAACTAAATTTCATAGTTGGGACTTGGTTGAAGTCCTAATCATGTTTCCTTGAGTATTTTCGATACACTTTTGTTACAAGACAATTTGTTGATGCTTTAGTGATTAATTCTAGTTTTAATTCCAATCTTATTGAGTTATTTTATGATTGATCACCATAGAATAACTTTGTAATTGAGTTTGTTACATGGGTAAATTTGGGTGATCGAGTCTTGTACCTATGCTGAGTAACAAGAGAACTAGTTACGGTTCTTGGAATTAATTATCACGAATAACCAGAATAGATACCATGTTCTAGGATTCGTGTGTTTGTCGATTTCCATTGTATTATGCTTTCTTGGAGTACAACTTAGTAGATACCATACTAAATACTTCGAGAATGAAAAGAGTTAGTGTAGACACCCATGCCTAATTTGTTTACGGAAATCAATAGCTTAAAGAGTAGATACCATGCCTTTAGGTTGACAAACATAAAGCATCAATAATCTGTTTTGTATCATAGTGTGTATCGGTTGCTTAGGCGAAAAAAAGTTAGAGATGGAAGTCAAAGTCCTAACCGTTCAAACATCATTTTCAAAACCTTTATTGCTAAATACTTTTATTTGCCTACGTTCTTTATATTGAGTTTTAATACTTAAACTTAAGACATCTCAAACTATTTTGTTAAACCTTTATGTGCATATTTGCTAGTTTTGTGAATTAATTAATTTAAATGGTTAGGAATCATAGTCTAGATACATATTAGTGCAATCCTCGTGGGAATGATCTCGTACTTGCTTTCTATACTATGTGTTTGAACTTGTGCACTTGCAAGTTTAAAACATGCGATTAGTAGCTTAATATTTAGGTTGCTAAATGCATAACAGTACTAAAGGTAGATTTTTGGTTAAATCTGCAACCTAGCTCCAAATAGAGGATCTTGGCCCTTCCCCAGTCCAAGGTCTTATAAATAATGTTTGGAAACAAATTTTACCTCCCAAAGTTAAGCTATTTGCATGGAGTCTCATCAAGGGTAAGTTACAAACTAGAAAGAAATTAAGCAAATTTATAACAAATATTGACGCCAAGTATCTGTTGTGCAACAGCCATGAAAAAGATCAAGAGTCCATTGTGCAACAACCATGAAGAAGATCAAGAGCATCTCCTTCTCCATTGTCAGTATGCTAAGCAAGTTTGGAGCTGCTTCAATGATATTTTGTTAACAAGTATTGATCCTAACCACAAGATTAGTGACTGGCTTAAAAGATTATCCCATCATAATAAGAATGATGTAAGTAATTTAAGTAAAGCTCTGACAATTTGTTGGCAAATATGGAATGATAGAAATTATAGTATTTTCAGGAATGAAAAACCTATGCATAGTATATCTTTCATTCGAGCAATGGCTACGGTTAATGATAATTTCAAGGAAATCACTGTCAATCTAGAGAATGCAAAAATGCCAGCTGCAAATAACTTGATCAAGTGGAATTGTCCATTGGCTCCTTACGTTAAAATAAACTTTGACGGGTTGGTGTCCAACTCATTGGCGGCCGGAGGCTTTGTCATTAGGAACTAGCATTGCAGATCTATCATCGTCGATGATATCAACTTGGGTATGCCACCATTAACGTTGCTGAGGCCCTAGCATTGCACGAGCCTTAGATTTAGGCTAAAAGGAGGAACTTGATGCACATGATGGTCGAAGGTGATTCTAAGCTTATCATTGATGCTGTCCGTGGTGCCTGTGAAGTGCCATGGCATTCGAGATCTATTATTGATCAGGTGGTGTGCTTTGTCTTTCCAAGGTATCAAGTAGGATCATGCTTTTAGGGAATCAAATTTTGTTGCAGATGCAATGAAGTCTGTTGGGCTTAAGATATATAACCTTTGTATTTGGGATGCTTGTCTTCCTATAGAAGCAAGCTTAGCCTTCCATTTTGATTGTATTAGCTCTGGCTATGTAAGAGGTCTTGCCTTTTAATGAATTTCTTTTCTATAAAAAAATACAAGAAAGAAATGTAAAGAGAGAGAGAGTGAGTTTAGAGGGTAATGATAGGGTAACATGGCTGTGAGCACTAGTACAAAAACACACTTGCTCGATGGAGCAAATTACTTTGCGCAAGGACATTTTGCACAACGTTGACAACTAAGTGTCACACAATGACTATTTGCAAGACATTTTGGTTCATCGTTGCACAAAGACTATTTGCGCAACGCAGGTGGTCTGTTGTGCAATTTTTTGGCGCCAAACCAAGGTTTTACTGCTTTTTCCCAACATTGTGCGACGAAGGTACACCTATGTTGCACTAAACAGTTTTGCGCAATGAAATTCTTCATCGCACAAAGTTGAGGAGTTCTTCCAGATCACAAAAGCAGTTTGGGAGGCAGAAGCTGCAAACCCAATTGCAGCAGTTGCCTCCCTCCTCCATCTCTCTTCAAAACCTTCTCCAATCTCTGCCTTGCTCTTAAATTCATCATACAAATATTTCATCTCACTTCTCCTTCATTTCTTCTCCCTTCCTCAATCTACCCCTATTCGGTAAGCGATTTGATTTTGTATATGTAACTTTGAATTGAGAATTCAAACTAAAACAACTAAATTTGTTTTGAAATGATTTTTGTATACGAATATCATTGAGGAACAAATTTGAAGGTATTTTCTTCGCTAAATTAATCTTTATTAATTTTATCTATTTTATTTAGTTTTAGTAATTATTTTGATTTAATTTATTTGTATGCACATATTTTTGTACATCACATACAAAACTGTTTTGTGTTGTACGAAGTTAATACTACTTAACTTCGTATACTTTTTTCAAGAAAAGTTAGTTTCTCGTTTGAGAATTAGTTGGATTTCGTGCATGGATGCGCAAACATGACTGCGGTCCAATTAATTCTTGAATTGTCAATTTTTTGGACATCCAGGAATGCATATGTAGTTTGCGGTTCACGAATTAGGTTTCGATAGAGAAACTTTTGGCAACATTTCTTGATGTTCTTTGAGTACACAATAGATATTATATATCTACAATGTGCACTTGAAGAACTGTAAGGAGATGCTACCGAAATTTGCCCACGTCGAAATTTAATCCAATGGAATTGTAAATTACGGCACATAATTGTGCATTCCTGAATGTGATAGGGCATTTACTAGAGGCATAAGGTGACAAGACAATAGTTGAAGTTGTCGTAATTCTTGTATTTTTATTGTGATTGCAGACAAAATGGACAGACAATGGATACAAAATCAGAATAGTTGTGCTGTTGAGTACTTGGATGGAATAGATGGGTTCATTGAATTCACAACTAGATAAGAGGTATAACAACTCAACGAGGGAGACATTCGAAAATGTTCGATTTCATTTAGTAAGAAATAGGATGATGGAGATGTATACTACTTGGAATCATCATGGAGAACGATTAGACCATGCTTCGTCTTCGTACGTGACATGAGTGAAAAATGTTGAATCTAATGAACAAGTTATGGATATTCTAAATGACGTTTATCCATGCTCCTCAACCAACAACAATCAAGAAGGGGAAATGACGTCTATCCAACCATGGACAATGAGGCATTCAAAAACTATGAAAAACTATTGAAAAAAATGCCAAGCAAGAATTATATCTGAGTTGCGAGAACTTTTCGGTGCTCATGACAATTGTGGAGTTGATGCATGGGAAGATTAAGTTTCGTATGTCAAACAAGTGTTTTGATTACTTTTTGGGAGTTATCAAGAAGATGCTTCTAAAGGACAATTGTTTACCTCAAGATCATAAAAGTGCCCAAAAAGTGTTGAAGGGTCTCGGATTGGGGTATGAAAAAATTCACGCATGTGTAAATAATTGTATATTGTTCTATAAGGAGAACAAACAGTTGGATAAATGCCTTGTATGCAATGAGCCGAGGTTTAAAATGACATCACAAAATAGAAAGACCAAGATTCCACAAAAAGTAATGCGTTATCTTCTATTAAAGCCTAGGTTGCAGCAATTGTACATGTCGATGCATACCGCAACCAACATGAGATGGCATAAGGAAGAACGGGTAAATGACGATGCTATGAGGCATCCTGCAGATGGAGACGCATGGAAAGAATTCGATCGGATGTACCTTGATTTTGTAGCCGACCTGCACAACGTCAGATTGAGACTTTTCACTGATGAATTTAATCCGTTCAGGGTTCTAAACCAAATCCATAACACTTGGTTGGTTGTCGGGTTTCCTTATAATCTGCCACCTTGGAAGTGCATGAAAAAAGAATACAAGGTGTTGACTTTATTAATTACCGAAGATCCAGGAAAGTCCATTGATGTTTACTTGCGGTCGTTGGTTGATGAGCTAAATGATTTATGGGAAAACGGTGTTTGTACATATGATAAGTATACTGGGCAAATGTTCACCATGCGAGTAGCAATGTTGTGGACAGTAAACGATTTTTCCGCGTATGCAATGGTTTCTGGGTGGACGATGAAGGGTTATTTGACATGTCTAATATGCAAGGAGAATGTAACATTGTCTTGGTATGCAAGAAAAGTTTGTTATCTTAGTCATCGTAGATGGCTCCCTTGGGACAATGAGTGGCGTCAGAACGATAAAGCCTTCCACAACACAAAAGAGACTCGGCCAAGACCAAGAGAATGGTCTGGAGATGAGATTTTGGATTAGTTAAACCTTTAGGAATTTGGTCATTGTGGCAAAGGGGTTAGTACGACGAGACCAACTACACATCTGAACTAGACGCACAAGAGTATGTTATTTGAGCTCCCGTATTGGTCAAAGTTAAAAATGAGACACAACCTCGATGTTATGCATATTGAGAAAAATGTGTTTGATACTTTGGTCAGGACAATTCTAGACATTGAAAAAAAAAAAACGAAAGACACGATCGAAGGTCACCTCGATTTGGAATGAATGGGCATTAGGTCATCCTTGTGGATGAAGAGAGTCGATGGTACACTGAAGAAAAGCCATCTATTTTTTTACAGTTAAGTCGAATGGGAAGAAAGAGTTTTTCAACTTTATTTCTTGTGTAAAGTTTCCAGATGGATGAGGGATTCTGATCACACTTCCTGGGCATCCACAGTCTAGGGTTGGGGCCCCCAGCCTGGTAGTTTTTCTAATTCTCACTACATTGTATTTTTTTCATTTTAAAACTATTATTTTTATGATTGGGAAAATTTGCTGCATTGTGAAAATGTGTTGTTGGTGTGAATTATTGTTCTTTTACTGTTTTCAAGTTTTGGGAAATGATATACTATTAGGGGAGGTTTTGCCGAATTTTCTATAGAAATCTAAGATTAGGGTTTTCCACATTTAAGTTATTTTGGGCAACTTAACACCATGGGGCCTAATCGAATGCTGAAGCTGGCATACAACGTACATGTGTCCAACGAATTGATCAAGATTACGTATGACTCGCAACATCGTGGAGTGGCTACCTCACAGCAGCATAGCAGCATCGCTACCAGCTATGGGTTTGTTATTTAGTGGCATTGTCCTATGCGGTGGGAGCCTTGGGCAGAAATTCCTGAGAGAATGAAGAAACGGATGCGGCATGAGTTGTCGGTTAATGTATTAATTTTTAGCCTTTATAATTTTTTTAATTTTATTTACAAATATTATAAACCAAAGTATATTATCTTAATATTATTAAATTTCTTACTATTATTTTACTATTTTCATATTTGTAGGTCAATTATAGTCTTGAGGACATATCCCTCGAGGCCACCGCCTACTTAGAGGAGAACTTAGCAACCCGTTACAAACATTGGAAGTGCGAACTCCACGCGCATTTTAAGAAATGGGATGATCTGGAGATGGCTCGCCTAGAGTGTTGCCCAATCGAGTTGTTGGAGCGGTCGAAAGATTGGGAGTGGCTCTGCAAACATTTTATGAACACAAAGTTTGGGGTATGTACAAAATATTTTAATAATAATTTATTACTATTTTAGTTATTTTTTAAGCTTTTTTAATAATTTCTTTCAAATAGTCGCACTAACATGTATATTGTGTGTTTAATAGAAGAAATTTGTTGATGGCAAGAAAGCTCGGGAGTCAAAGACACTTCTCCACCTTTCTGGTTTGATGCCCTTCTCGTAGAGGGTTGAGGCACGATGACGTCAGGTAAAAGTATAATAATTTTTAAATTTTATACAATTTATTTTTTATTATTGATTAATAAAATTTTCTTATTGTTTTTTTTTTCTTGAGGAGGGTTCCAAGTTCCCAGAGCTCGACATGTTCAAGGACGTTTATGTTTGACCCGACGATGAGACCATTGAGTAGCTCCTTGTAAGTATATGTAATTGTTATTATTCTTATATTTATGAATTGTTCAACTATTAATTACATTTTTTTATTAAATATTAAATATTTCTTTATTATTACAGGCTGCTATGGTGGATGAGGGCATTCCTGTTCTCCAAGAAGCAGCATCGCAACTTCTCCCAAAGACCCGGATCGAGGACGCCACTGTACTTGAGGATGCAGGTCTTTAGATCTTGACAGAGATCCTGGATCAGACTCTCGATCATCGACATGGCAAGGTTGTTCAGGTTATGAAGAAGGCGTAGGTTCGTGAGACGGGTGCCTCATCTTTCAAACTAACCACGGGACAGGTCATCTCCTTGAAGGAGGAGGTGGAAATCCTAAAAGAAAAGATTGCGGCTTACGAAGCAGCCCGGATGCTCGGGAAGCCCATATTGCAGCCCAGTTTTTGGCCCAGGACGAGAAGATGAGCATGATCTTAAGGGCCTTATAGATGTCTGGCCTCCAAATCCCAATGCCAGCACCTGATCTTGCTCCACTTTCGACCTCCCAGCCACTTTGCCCAGTCGATACCCAGTAGCCTTATGCATCAAACCCAAATGACTACTTGTTGTAGTTTTTTCTTTTATGTTCGGATAGTTTGTATGTACATTTTCATATATTTTATAATTAAATACTTTTTCTTGGTTTATTAATTATTGTTTATAATTTAATTAAAATATTTATAAAAAATTTAAAAAAAAAATTTTGTCAAAAAAAAAGAAAAAAAAAGTGTTTGCGCAACGACGACAATACCTGCATCGAGCAAAAGGTCTTTGCGCCACAACAATACCTGTGTCGCTCACCTATCTTTGCACGACAATGAGAACAAGATGCGTCGCACAAAAACTTTCGCGTGACACAGGTATTGTCGTTGCACAAATACCTTTTGAGTGACGCAAGTTACGCCTTAGTCACGCAAACCCTGTTTTCACGACCTTTGCGCGACGATTTGCACGTGACAAAGTTTTCATTGGGCTAATTTTCTGACGATGTTTTTTGACTTTGCACGACGAACGATGCTTCGTTGCGCAAACTGTTATTTGTACTAGTGGAGGTTTAGAAAAAAACAACAAAAGTTGTTTGTTCAAAATTACTTTAATGCCCCATTTTTTCTTTTCTCACATTTTTTGAGTTATGTATTAAAGGTCATAATTGTAATTTCCTTGATTTTTGGTTGACAAAGTCAGTTATATTAATATGTAGTTTAGATCGTTTGTTAAAAAAAAAAAATGAAAGAATGATACTAAAAATTATATATAAATAGATTGTCAAAAGTAAAAAAATTTGAAAGAATGATACTGAAATTATATAAAAATATATTGTATCTTCTAATTTATATGGGTGATTCTATGTAAACCTAAACTGTAAGAATAAACCTCGAGTATTATTTGTAAGCCTATCTTGCGTTCCAAAACATTCAGATTTCCTTCTAATCCATTATTACTCTAAATAATTTTAAAGTAATGAGAAAAAGTTTGAACCCGGTATGCAGTAGTTTGAACCCAGAAAAAGGTTGTGCTTAATTTCTCTTCCTCTGCCTACTTCTAGATGAAATTGCTTCTAGATAAATTTGATCTGAATTGAGGTCATACCAACATCTACTTAGATTCACATCAGAGGTTTAATGCTCATGTATAATTAAAAAATACCGCTGAGGCGGGGGAGCTCATATGGATTTACTTTATTGTTCTATAGGGCATTGCACTAAGCATATACTCAGATGGGGTCGCGAAGTGCAAAGGCCCGGTCTTTGACAACAGTCGCAAGAACAAGTATATTGAACAAAAAAAATAATATAAAATATACAGTGTATGTAGATTCACATCATAAGTCTAATGCTCATCTAAGAGTACAAATATACAGTGTATATTGAACAACAAAATAAAATGAAGAGTGGTAGATTGCAAGAGCTTAAGCTTTGTTATTCAACTATATATAGTTTGTAATATTTACTGATTTTGTCAAGTCAAAATAAATTTCTTAAAGAACTGTAAAAATAAATAAGGAAAGTGACATGCCCCGATCCCGATATTCCCCGAACACTAGGTTAGGTACGTGCTGGCCGACACCCGAAGGTGACGCAAGCCATTTAGAACGCATGAGAACAAAAATAATTAAGACTTATAAATTTAAATATAATTAATATACCAACAAGGAACGTGTTTAGAGCATACAACTAATTTAGAATACTAAAAATAAATAATATAAAATTGAATGAATATAGGAATGGGTCCTACATTGAGATGATTCGAAGGTGCCAATGCATAAGTGCCTTGACACCGGTATTGTACACCTCAATTCTATGTCCTGAGGGGGCGCAAAACAAACATGAGTGGACCAAGTTGATATATATATATATATATATATATATATATATATATATATATATATATATATATATATATATATATATATAAAGTAAAACAGTTATCAACATACTAACTCCCAAAGTTTTATGAAAACATAAATAGCATAATATGTAGTAGGTTTTCCGAAAACCCTAGCATGCCATAAAACATCTCATAAAACATATTTGGTATATAGTGCTAAATAGTGGTATCAGTATCAGTATCTATCCAATCAGAACCCTTAATTTGCCAAACAGGCCATTTAGAACACTTCCTTCATTTTCCAAATAGGCCCAACCTACGCTCAGCCAAAGCCAATATAAATATTGTTGCCAAACAGGCCTAACCTACACTTGGCCGAACCCAATATAAATATCATTGCCAAACAGGCAAAACATTGACCACTAGATACGCACAAAAACATTGAATATAGTCATTCCAGACATAGGTAAATATATATCAAATGCATTTTCATAGTATAAAGTCATCCATCATCTATACTATAAAGAAGTGTGTAAAAACATGTTCTAAATAATATATTGTTATCCATAAGATATTCTACAAAGAACATGAGTTCGATAGAAAATAGGGAACTTTAACGAAAAGCACCCGGTACTATTCACTTTAACGAAAAACTACATTTTTACACTAAAAAGTCAATCCTAGTACTATTCACTTTACCCTTTATTTTGTCCTTATCATTAAAACTCAAAATTTTCAAGCCCTTTTCATTAGTTTTCCTTAGAAAATATTGTATTTTAAAATATTCTACGTAAGCATAATATCTCATAAACGTAATCATTAAATAATGCTTTTCATGTATACATTTCTACTATTAAACATGCATTTTAGAAGGGGTCCACTCACAGATACTCTGTCATAGTAAAGCCGTATGAAATAGGAATAACGGAATCGTCACAATATATGCATCTAAGCACATAAATGGTTTAATTAATAAAACTATATTAAAACAATTGAATTTGGAAAAACGGACTTAAAAAATGGGTGCAGGACGTCGAAATTAGCCTAGAACGGGTATCGGACGAAAGATCGAAAAGTCAATGTTGACCGGTCAGAGTCAAAGTCAACGTTGACCGTTGACCGGGTCAAAGTCCACGTGTCCGGGTCGATCAAAACGGGTTGGGCATAGGGTTTGGGTCTTGGGTCTTGGGGTTAACTGGCTGAATGGCCCAAGGGCCTAAGTCAAAAGGGTTTTGGGTTTAGTTTAAAAGGGTCGGGCCAAAGGCCGGTGGGCTAGGATTTAAAAGGAAAAGGGTTTAGGGTATTGGGCTCAAGGCCCGGCCAAAGGATTGGGCCAAAGGCCCTTGCTTTTCGGCCTGAAGGCCTGTTTTCTCGTTAGGGAAGGAGGCCGGAGCCTTCCTAGCTCTGGTCGATGACAAACTAGCATCCTAGGGTATGAATTTGATGTGAATCAGGTTATATGTAGATTCTCATCATAGCTCTAATGATCATATATATATATTGAACAACAAAAGCAAATAAAATATAGGGGTGTGATATCCACACTCCATTTTATTTCTCACACACCCTTCTAATTTTCGGCCGTCGGATTGGATGAATTGAATAAGATCAACGGATAGAAATTAATAAGGGTGTGTGAGAAGTAATTTGGGGTGTGTGGATAGCACACCCCTAAAATATACAGTATATGTAGATTCACATCATAAATCTAATGCTTATGTATAATTAAAATATATGCAGTGTATATTCTGTTGGATATATGTCAACAATATGTGATAAAATTATATATGCTAATGAATAATAAATGCGAATAGAAAAATTAACATAGTATGAACAAAACAAAAATATAAAAAACAACAACTTGAAGATCTAGGCTTGCGTACCGCAATGTCCTTGAAACAGAAATTTCGTCCATACTCAGTGCTTGTAGTTTTACGGACGTCTGCTTCACCAGGATTCAACGATCAAGTTAGAATTCCAGCAGATGAATGTATATATAATAGGTTTATACCTGTTTGCAACATGCATGAGCATGGGGTGCGCCCAATTTTATTTTCAGAGCCCATGAGCCATCTTTTAATAATTAATTATATATTAAATATATATATTTTAATATATAATTAATTATTAATTTAATTATCAATTAATTAGTATATCCCAACGTCCAATCCTAGGGGTGAGCCTAATTTTATTCTCCAAGGCCTATCACTCTAATCAGTTTCTATAAGGGACAAAACCTTATAAAATGAGGAAACCTTTTGAGAATGGCCAATGTGAGACAATGAAATTTCTACTCAAAATTTCCAACATATTCGACAACAAAATAAAATAAACGGTGGTAGCTCATATGGAACGAGAAAAAGTAAGCATCCGGTATGCATTATTACTCTAAATTATTTGTAAGCCTATCTTGCATCCAAGACGTTTAGATTTCCTTCTAATCCATTATTACTCTAAATTATTTTAAGGGAACGAGAAAAAGTTTGAACCCGGTATGCAGTAGTTTGAACCCAGAAAAAGGTTGTGCTTAATTTCTCTTCCTCTGCCTACTTCTAGATGAAATTGCTTCATCAGGAACAAGAATTGCTTCTAGATGAATTTGATCTGAATTAAGGTCATACCAACATCTACTTAGATTCACATCATAGGTTTAATGCTCATGTATAATTAAAAAATACCGCTAAGGCGCGGGAGCTCATATGGATACATTACTTTATTCTTCTATGGGGCATTGTGATGAGTCGATTTTATACTATATATTTTACCCTATTCTTAGTTATAATTTAGTGGTTATTTTGTGAGAATTTTGATACTTTAATTTATATTCTTAATGTAGGACATTGGACGCCCACTGGAGCAAAACATGGTCAAAATGACGAATTTTAGAGTGATTCTAATTAGAGGATGCTTGTGAGTCTGTTGACTTGTTCGTATCAAAGTTTCATAATTTTCTACCAAGCGGTTTATTTATGGTGATGAAATAAAGGAGCAGTGCACAGTGCAGTTAAAGTGACGTTTCAGGCTTATGTGGGCTTTTTGGCGTTTAAGATGATGTCTTTTGGGTTCAAGGCCTTCTACAATTATGTTCGGGACATCTTAAGTTCTAATTCAAGTTGTTTTGGGCCTGTTTTGGAGCCCTGAAGATCCAGAAACGTGGCTGTTTTGAGGCTGTGCAGATTTTGGGCGAATTTTACTTGTCAATTTAGGATTATGTTTCTTAATTTATTTTAATTTATTTGGTTTCCTAGTATTATTATTCTAAGACCTTTGCTAGGTAGGTTGTATTTTCTAGTAGTATAAATAAGGCTTTTTAGCCATTAGGGTTGAAAAGAGGAGAGAGGAGGAGAGAACGCATAAAATTTAGGACGCACTACTTTAAAGAGCTTTTCGATTCAAGTTTATTTTCAAGATGTTTTCTATCCATGTTCTTAATAATATTTTGTTTTATGATTGTTCGTAACTAGTTTTGTTTGCTAGGGCAAGGCCACGAGCCTTAGAAAGAATATGTAGTTTCTTTTCAATTTGCTTTTGATATTATGCATGCAGGCTTTGAATTATTAATCATCAGTTTATCTAATTGTCTTAATGCTTAGCTACTATTATGATCTTTAGAAAATTAATTTGATGCAATTTTGGTCAGAGGTCGGTCCCTGAAATTGACGAAGGCTTCTTATGGTTAATATGTGCAAGTTCACTTCGGATGAATACCATGTCTTAAGGGTTGTATGGTTTTTCAAAAGGTTTCACAAAGCTTAATGAGTCATGCATATTTAGATTTAATCTGAATACCACAGACGGGTTGCATGTTTGATATACGCTCTATGTTGGGGGTCCAAGTAGGCATATATTAGGAAAACCTAACATTCAAAATATGCATGTGTAATTCATAAGCAATTGGAAGAACTACATAGGATTGTTAAGGTGATGGCAGAGCCTTAGGCTTTTACATTTTAATTTTTAAACAAAACCGTTTTCTTTTAGTTTATTTTACTTTGGCACTTTATTTAATTATTTTCTATTAAATTCGTTTTTATTATTTGAAATCACAAAATCACCTTTTTCCAAAACTTTGTTTTAAGTAATTAATTAAGATTTGATTTGACATAAATTATTCATTCAATTCCTAAGGAGAACGATCTTGCTAGAGCCATCTATACTACAATTACCTTATATTTTTGCAAGTATTTTAGTGTTTTTATCCATACTTTTGCAGGTGGTGAAAATACCTATCACATTGCACTAAGCATATACTCGGATAGGGCTGCGAAGTGCAAAGCCCCAGTCTTTGACAACTGCCGCAAGGACAAATATAATGATCAAACAAAAAATAGTATAAAATATACAGTGTATGTAGATTCACATCATAAGTCTAATGCTCATCTACGAGTACAAATATACGGTGTATATTGAACAACAAAATAAAATGAAGAGTGGTAGATTGGATTTTTGAGATACGATGTCTTGGCAGTGTAAAATTGAACAACAAAATAAAACAGCGGGAAAGAAAGAGAACACCAGACGATGGAAGAGCAATGGATGCGAAGGCACCATGATCATGATTGGCAATTCATAGTCTTTAGGGTAATAAACTACAACTGAACCACGCTCAGAATCAATTATCATTGTTGAATTTATGCATCTGTTCTTGGCGTTTGGTAATTACCTGGGATAGCTGGTCCTTGTCAAACCATTGGTGTAAAATTACCTTAGCCTAAATGAAGTAGCTTGGGCTACAATTCTGGGAACTCCATTAAATCATAATCTTAATTGCAGCAATATTTTGGGTTAAAAAACAAAACCATTGGTTAAAACGTAAAACAAATCACATGCACATTATCTTCCGTAGGTTGCTAGAGCTTAAGCTTTGTTACTCAACTATATATAGCTTGTAATATTTACTGATTTTGTCAAGTAAAAATAAATTCCTTAAAGCAACTTAAAAATAAATAAGGAAATAATGATACTAACAATGATATAAAAATGTATTGTCTATTATAATTTATATGGGTGATTCTATGTAAACTTAAGTATTTACATTGTAAGAATATATCTTGTGTATTATTTGTAAGCCTATCTTGCGTTTCAAGACGTTTAGGTTTCCTTCTATTAATGCATTATTACTCTAAATTATTTCAAGAGAACGAGAAAAGGTTTGAACCGGATGCGCAGTAATTTAAACCCAAAATACCAGAGACATTGTGTAGTTGCTTATTGAAAGACCGGCTTATAGTGGCTCGATTCATGTTTTAAGAGAAGACTTACAAAACCTACTTCCAGATGAATTAAATGCCTGGTCACGAACAATACCCTATTTCTAGATGGAAATACTTGGAGAATTTAGAGAATTAGCAAGAGTGTAGAACTTAGGTTTTGGAGAAAATGAGGGTGTTTATATAGGGGTGTGGCCGGCCCATTTGGGAGACTGGCCACTTGATGGCTTTTTGGGTGAGATTCATGATTTGTAGCTAATTAGTAAATTAATTGAATAATAAATCAATTAATTAGCTAATTAATATAATTTGAAAGAAAAGATTTGGGGGTTACCTTATGGAGAATATTTGATGAGGATGGATGAAATAAGTTTTGAATAAATACCTATTTTGGGCATTTTTGACTTAATTGGGGGATGGTTGTCCACTACTGTCCTTTTTACCCTAGAATCCACGTGTCACCTCAACATTATTCTTGATTATTTTTGGCTCTACAAATGCCCCCACACCTGTTGGGCTGCTCGCAGGAAAGGGCAGCAGGTGTAGAGATCTTCTTGCTTTAGGAAACATAGGATTGTTTCCTATTTTGATGTAGATTCCCTCTTTAATAGGAAATTAGATCCTTTTAGGAAAGGGAAATAAATCACTTCTAAAGTCTATTTAAGTCTACCTTAAGTAGATGATTAAATCAACTTTAGAGAGCAATTTATTCTACCTTACAAGAGAGAGAAAACTAGAGGATATTGGTTCCCCCTCCCCTAGCAATCTTCTACACTTGCCCGTGCAAACGACCGTCTTTCGTTGCTTTCTTTGTCTTCTCCGTGCTGTACCGAGGTAAGAAAAAAATTAATTTTCCTTGTCTTCTTCTTGGATAGTATTGTCATGGGGTAGTCGTCGGGATGGTGCGGCACGTCGGCTGGCAGGGGCTAGGAGTCGGCTCGGCATGGGCCAATGCGGTGTTGTGGAAAGAACCACTGTTTGGGCTAGTCAGCTTAGCTAGAGCCAAGGGCAGCTTGTGCGGCTGGGGTTGCGGATTGAGGTGCTAAGGTGCAGTGCTAGGCGATCCGCATAGCTTATCTCCTTTGGGCTCTTTGACCTAATGCAGGCCAGGTCGACGATGGAGATAAATGAGGAGGTTGCGGGCCTCATGGGCTGTTGGAATGCTGGGCATGCAGGTCTCCTGCCTGCTCGTTCGAGAAGAAAAAATAAGGGAAAAGCAGTATGGGTTGAGCTCCCTGCTGAGTACCGTGAATGACGTTGGTTGCTTAGTCCTCTTCGCTGAGAGAAATGTAGGCTGCTCCCGAGAGAGAAGGTAAAGAGGATTAAGGCGGATACATTTACGTTTGATTGCTGTCATGGAACCTACTATGAATGAAGGTGGAAAGAATAGATCTTCCCCGCCTGCTCAAAAGATGCCGGTTGAGAAACAATTGAAGACTTCCTCCACTGCATGAGAGGGTCTGCCTGCTGCCGAGAGGCCTATGATTGACATGACTTCTTCCAATGAGAAGAAAAATAAGGCTACTAGATCTGAGCCTGTGGTGCCTGCTATGTCAAAAATGGCTAGTACGATTGCTGATAAGATTGCTCAGTGCAGAGGTTTTGTCATGCCCTCAGTGCTGAAGTCTGTACTAAGACGTCTATTAGGAGCTAAGTTCGGTTCACCTTTGGAGATGCTTGCTATTATAAAGAGCGATAAGGTGGACTCTGCTGCTAAATTACGCCAAGGCCCACTCCCCCTGCCGCTGAGACTGATTTGCCTAATGGGAAGGATGAGGCTGTTCGCGTGGGCACCTGTGAGAAATCCACTAAGCCTGCTTTTGGGGAAGTTGTTGAGATCTATGCACTTTTGAAACTATATCTGCTTGAAGACATGGACGCTTGTGCCAAGCAAGGTTCTAAAAAACTCTAGGCGCTAGTCCGGCGGCGGGCTGGCGCTTAGCGCCTAGGTGGCTAGGCGGCCTAGGTGGATTTAGGTAAATTTCTTGTATATCTTGTAAATAAATGCATATTGACAGTAACAAAAAAATTATATTTGTATCAAATCCATAGATAATAAAAGAATGATAAAATGCGAAAAGAGCATCCAACAAGTCCAAAATTTAAAACATAGTGAGGAGTATTATAGGATGACACATGTACAACAAGTTCACAATTCAAACCACCTATAAATTAATCAAATTTACGACATAATATATATATAAATAAACATTGATACTATGTTATTTTCAAAAAAATAAAAAATAAAGAATATATATAGGTATATATGTTAAATATGAGGATACATGTAAAGTTCAAAAATTGTATCATTTTGTAAGCCTATATTGTTGGGCCTCTCAATAAAATAAAACGGCCCTGCACTAATTTTTTCAAATCCTTCACCGATAGTTTAAAGGGGCTATAGCTAAAGCAAAAACCAAAAAGTTGCAAATTGCTTAAAAGTTAAAACCCTAACTCACAGCTCTACAACTTGCCGCTGCACCCTTCTCTGCAAACCTTCTACAACCCGTCGCCATCACCCATACTTGCAATTGCACAAATCTCATCTACCTTTCTTCCCATCTCTGCAAACTTTCTACAACCTGTCGCCATCACCCATCCCTACCTCTCTCTTTCTGCAAACCTTCTACAACCTGTTGCAATCACCCATCCCTGCAATTGCACCACCTCTCTCTCTCTCTCACCATATTTAACTTCTCTTTTAGCAAACAGAGAGGCAGACTGCGAGACTCGGGGAGACAAGAAGGTTGTGAGTCTCGTGACAAAAGTTTCTTTTCCAGGCCGCCCAGATCGCCTGACGTCTACCGAGCCCGCCCAAGCGGCCGCCTTACATCGCTTAATGTCCTTGCTGATTTAGTGAACGATTTCGAGTTAATCGCGGTGGAGCACTATTGCCTAGCGCCTAGGCGCTGCCTAGACCGCGTTTTAGAACATTGGTGCCAAGTTTGTCGATGGCATTAAAGGGGTTGTTTGCTTAAGTTCCTTTGCGAAGCATATGACAGAGTATAGGAAGACTGCCTTACTTGCCATGATGCAGAAGATACTATTCTGGCAGTCGAGTCTATGCTCCTTGACCAAAAGGATACCAAGGCTACCAATGAGGTGGCAAATGTTGTGGTAGTTGAAGTTTATTCTTCTACCGAGAAGATGAAGAGGTTGGAATTTGAGCTCGTCGCTTTGAAGGGTTCTAATATCTCTACCCTCATTTCTGTGTAGCTTGAAACTGCTCATCAAGAGATTGTTGACTTGAAGACTAGGCTTAACGCAATCCAAGTTAAGTATGAAAATGTAGAGAATGAGATCAGATGTTACATACCTCCGATTCAAGATCTTGAGTGTGTCGTTTCTGAGCTTTGTTTTGCTGCTTATACAAAGGATGAAGAGTTAATTGCTACTTATAACCAAGTGATCCACTTCAAGAAGGTCGTTGATAGGTTTGGATCTCAAGTGTTGGAACTCTAAGGTGTGCTGAAGATCGACGAAAGTTTGAAGAAATAAGTCGATAAGCTGTAACGTGTCCGTGTTGGTATGCTCGAGGAGAATGAGTAGCTGAAAGGTGAGAAGGCTTAGCTTGAGGCTTCGCTTGTTCAGAGTCAGGCCGATTTTACAAGCTAGGTTATGTAGATCATCTTTTTGGTAGGCCATCTGACTTTGAGTTTGCTGGGAAAGACTTCGAAACCTACTCTATTTCTTCGGAAGAATTGCTTACCTTTACTTTTGAGGCTTCCATTGGTGACGTAGTCGAAGAAATTGGTGCCCAGGTTAGGGCAGCCGGGGATGAAGCGCTGGATGGTGTCGCTGCTGATGGTGTCATGACTGCTGAAGTTGTGGCGATCAAGTAGTCATAAAGCGTCTAAGCTGCTGAAGAGTAGCCTTCTATGTAGTCCTTAAGATTTTCTTTGTTTTCCTTATTTCTTTTGCTTTGCTTGAACTTCTTTGGTCTTTGCTAGTCATTTATCAATTTTGCTAGAAAATTTAATAAACTTGCTTCCTTCGCTTTTCTCTATCTTCGCTTATTTTGTTCATGCCTTAACCTTTAGACTTTATAGACTAGTGGAAAAGCATGCGTGCTACTTTTTTACAAGCAGACGGGCCACGTAGCCTATGCAGCCGTATAAGTTAGTGTAGAACTTTGAAAAGTTGTTAGTCATAGGGTCGACAGCCAGACACCTTACTTACAGAAGCAGACAAGTCCTCGTGACCACTAGGCTGTTAACATTGGCTTTCTCCAGTTTCGTAGGTTGCATAGCAAGTATCACAACACTTTAGGACTTAATGTAGGTCGTTCCACGCTTGGCAGAGGTGAAGCTTATTGACTACGTAGTATGTCGATAATGGATAAAGCTTCGTACAAGTAAACTCACATTGTACAAGTGTTAAGCTTTAGTTGTTCGGCATCCTATGTAACAAAGACTATTTGGCATGAATTCAATAAAGAGGTGATTTAGACAACTCGGTCCTAATCCTCTTACATTCCTAGCAATGAAACACTCGGGTTCAAAGCTTCAACATGAATTCTTCCAACATGAAACAAAGTCTATGTCAACAAGACTATACAAATAAACGAACAGCTTCATAGTATATTCGTTCAATCATACATTCCAACACATTCATACATAAGCCAACTGTGTTTCGAAAGGGTTCAACATACTTATGTCAGTTGACACTTGCTACAATGTGCCTCGACACCTTGCCCTTATTCTCACCAACCAGGTGATGAAATGTGAAGAAGGAACTTATCTTCATGCCACCAGCCAGGTGATAAAATGTACAACCTGTACTCTCTTTCATGCCACTAGCCAGGTGATGAAATGTACAACTTGTACTTTAATATCATTTGGCAACTTGCCATTCATGCCACCAACCAGGTGATGAAATGTACAACCCGTACTCTCCTTCATGCCACCAACCAGGTGAAGAAGGAACTCATCTTCATGCCACCAACCAGGTGATGAAATGTACAACTCGTACTCTCATTCATGCCACCAACCAGGTGATGAAATGTATAACCCTTACTCTAATATCATTTGGCAACTTGCCATTCATGCCACCAACCAGGTGAAGAAGGAACTCATCCTCGTGCCACTAACCAGGTGATGAAATGTGGTGAAAGGTGATGAAAGAACTCACCTTCGTACCACCAACCTAGTGATGAAAGCAACTCACCATTTATTCCACCTAACAGAAGACGAATGGTACAACTTGTACATATGAACTCCTAGCATTCACAAATAATCAAAAACCCTCAAGCTTAACAACTTAACTAGGGGAGCACTTATGCCCAACAAGAGTTATAGTCACCAACAAAGTCTTATTGCAAGCCAACAACAACTTCAGTGCATGGCATATGAAGATCAAGCTATTCAGCCCTCTTGCATCTGCTTCAGACATTTCCCCTCTGTAAACAATGCAAACACTACAACTCGTAGAAAGCTTCACACACTTTTGATCAAGACAGTGTGAAGCAAAACCAATTTATGGTGCCAACAAGAGCTTCATCAATGGAGGGCAACCACAATTCTCAAAAGCTTCACACATTCTTGATCAAGACAGTGTGAAGCGAAACCAATTTATGGTGCCAACAAGAGCTTCATCAATGGAGGGCAACCACAATTCTCAAAAGCTTCACACACTCTTGATCAAGACAATGTGAAGCAAAACCAATTTATGATGCCAACAAGAGCTTCATCAAAGGAGGCAACCACAATTCTCAAAAGCTTCACACACTCTTGATCAAGACAATGTGAAGCAAAACCAATTTATGGTGCCAATAAAAGCTTTATCAATGAAGGGCAACTACAACTCGTAGACAGCTTCACACACTCTTGATCAAGACTGTTCGAAGTAAATTCATTTTATATGGTTTGTCTAAACCTTCAACTACTACAAGGTGTGGCTTGCATCACAATCTCTTGCTCAACAGTGTGGAAGCAAAATATGCATATGTTGTCTCTCCCACATTTTCAAATTTCTAGTTTCCCAAAAAAAAAAAAAAAAAAAGGAAATTCAAAAAAGCTTCATCAATGGAGGACAACTACAAATTCTCAAAAGCTTCACATTATCTTGATCAAGATAGTGTGAAGCAAAATCAATTCATGGTACCCAACAAAAGCTTCAACTCCAAAGATTCACCAACAAAGCTTCAACTCCAAAGCTTCACCTACAAAACCTTCAACACAAAAGCTTCACCTACAAAGCTTTAACTCCAAAGCTTCGCCTACAAAGCTTCAACACAAAAGCTTCAACTCCAAAACTTCACCTACAAAGCTTCAACTCCAAAGCTTCACCAACAAAGCTTCACCACAAAAGCTTCACCAACAAAAGCTTCATCAATGGAGGACAACTACATATTCTCAAAAGATTCACACTATCTTGATCAAGATAGTGTGAAGCAAAATCAATTGATAGTACCCAACAAAAGCTTCAACTCCAAAGTTTCACCTCCAAAGCTTTAACACAAAAGCTTCACCCACAATAGCTTCACCCATAAAAGCTTCACCAACAAAAGCTTCACCCACAAAAGCTTCACCCACAAAAGCTTTACCCATAAAAGCTTCACCAACAAAAGCTTCACCCACAAAAGCTTCACCTACTACAAAAGCTTCACCTACAAAAGCTTCACCCACCACAAAAGGTTCACCTACAAAAGCTTCACCCACAAAAGCTTCACCTACTACAAAAGCTTCACCTACAAAAGCTTCACCCACCACAAAAGGTTCACCTACAAAAGCTTCACCCACAAAAGCTTCAACACAAAAGCTTCACCTACAAAAGCTTCACACTATCTTGATCAAGATAGTGTGAAGCAAAATCAATTCATGGTACCCAATAAAGACTCAACCTTAAAGCTTCACCTACAAAGCTTCAACACCAAAACTTCACCTACAAAGCTTAAATATATATATATATTCTGAAATCCAAAAATTCAAAAAAAAAAATTCGAAAAAAAAAAAAATCGCCTAGGCCTCCTCTTCTTTGGGCCTAACAACTTTCATAACAAATGCCTCCTTCATCAACTCCCTCGACCGGAGACTTGGGGGACTCCTACCATATGCTACTGCACCTTGATACTCGGAAGTCTCACGACCATTCAGTGACTTAGAGTTTTCAAGTCTTCAATCAAGAAGTTTTCCTCACTAGGGAAATTAAGGGAGCACTACCTCAACATACATGCTTCACTCACAAAGCTTTAACATACAAGCTTCAACAAAAGAAAAATTCAAAGAACTTAGTGAAGAAGGTTTTGGTGTATTTAACATAATACGTTGAAATGAAGCAAAACTTATTTATTGATATCTCCGATAAGTTACAAATATGTACATATACATGAATAAAAATAAACAAACAAGAGGGAGCCTCCACAAAGGTTGCTCAGAAGAAGTCTCAGCAGTCTGCAGAGCCCTAGAAAGAGGAGGCACCAGAGGGTGATTATTCGGAGCCTCAGTACTAGGCAGAACTCCAAAATGAGGAGGCACCAAAGGTTGATCATTTGGAGCTTCATTACGCGGTACAACCCCAGAAGATGAAGGCAATAAATGCCTTTGGAACAAACCCACAAACCTCTGATGATCAAGTAAAATCTGACCATCAGATTCCTGCAGCTGGTCGAGCTTCCTCTTCATGTTTGTAGCATAGTCATGTGCGAGTCTGTGCAACTGTTTATTCTCATGCTTGAGCCCTCTGATATCCTGTTTGAGACTTATCACTTCAGCCACCAATGATTCAACTTGGCAGGTTCTAGCAAATAGGCGTTGGGTCATATTAGACACAGAACCTGCACACTGAACACTGAGAGCCAGAGAATCCTTAACAGCTAACTCATCAGACCGTTTGGAAAGTAGTCTGTTATCTTTAGGAGTGAGAAGGTTCCTGGCCACCACCGCAGCTGTCATATCATTCTTCATCACAGAGTCCCCAACGGTAGGAGGACCAGTAGGGGATAAGAAGGATGGGCGCCATATGTTGTCTTGAGAAGGCATGGCTGCCTCTTCACCAAAGTTAAAGTCAAAACAACGGTCGGATGGGTCAGACATTCTCAGAAATGATGAAAGAGAAATGAGCTGCAATAAATCTCTGAAGTACAAAAATAAGGGGAAAATTCCTACAAGTAATAACTCTCTAAACGTACTTCTTGCACACAATTGGTGCCCCTATAAAAGAAAAGGCAACAGGGTCATTGGTTCAAAAATCGAAGAGGCACCACTCTCCGGATTTCGAGAAGTAGATTTTCCTGAGTAAAATATGTCTACAATCCACACACGCAACATTAGCTCCTCGGGTACCACATATAACTTTGCCAAAGATCTCTGACAAAGTTTAGACACATAAATTTTGAAGGTCCAGCTACCCCACTATTACCCACAAGGGTAAAGGAACATCACCACTGCTTGATAACTGAAAAGTCCCTATATGTGTCAACCTCCGTGCTCCACGGCAAGGCAGACTGGCAAAAATGCCCAACCTTTACTCACATTCGAGAAAACACTCCCAATAAGATTGCTTGCTCAAAAATGGAAGAGGCACAGTTCTCCGAATCTCGAGAGCCAGACTTCCAACATGATTACTTGCTAAAAAAATCAAAGAGGCACCGCCCTCCGAATCTCGAGAGCCAGACTCTCAATAGGATTATTTGCTCAAAAATCAAAGAGGCACATCTCTCCGAATCTCGAGAGCTAGACTCCCAACAGGATTACTTGCTTAAAAATTGAAAAGGCACTGCTCTCAGAATCTTAAGAGCCAGACTCCCAACAGGATTACTTGCTTAAAAATCGAAGAGGCACTGCCCTCCGAATCTCGAGAGCCAGACTCTCAACAGGATTACTTGCTCAAAAATCAAAGAGGCACATCTTTTTGAATCTCGAAAGCCAGACTCCCAACAGGATTACTTGCTTAAAAATTGAAAAGGCACTCCTCTCCGAATCTCAAGAGCCAGACTCCCAACATGATTGCTTTCTTAAAAATCGAAGAGGCACCGTTCTCCGAATCTCGAGAGCTAAGTCCCCGACAGAATTGCTTGTTTGAAAACCGAAGAGGCACCGCTCTCCGAACTTTGAGAGCTAGATTTCCTTGGATAAAGCTTGTCTGCAATCTTCACACGCAACATCAGCTTTCCAGATACCACAGACTACTTTTTCAAAGTGCTTTGACAAAGTTAAAACACGTGAATCTTGCAGCTCTTACTACATTGCTATGACCGATAAGGGTAAAGGAACAGCATTACCACTCGTTGTTAGGACAATTCCTATATATGTCGACCTTCATCCTCCACAGCCAGGCAGACCTGCAAATAAAAAAAATGCTCAACTTTTCTTCACATTCGAGAAGGCACTCTCAGTAGAGTCTATCAAAATACTTAGCTTCTTTTTCCCCCCGATAATACCTTTGCAAACAAGCCACACCAAAGCAAGAGTATCTCATATCATCAGGGTTAAAAGCAAGAGTATCTCATATCATGCTTTTTCCCTGTCTTTTCCTTTGGCCTTGTTCTTACCTGCAAGACAAAGAGAAAGAAAGCAATCAGTCAGCACTTGGAATCAAGCTTCCAGTCAGGAATTGACTGCTTGGAACCCTTTGCCTGATTACTTACCTGGCATTGCTCTCGAGTACTCATCTTTAACATCTAATGCTTCTAGAGAAGATACCACATCTGCCTGAGGAACATATAGGGCAAGTGAGAAGGATATAAGGAAGCATATGGAGACAAGCGTAACAGAACACATGCCGATACATCCACTACTTTGTCAACAGCAAAAGTATCCCATATCATCAGGGTCGAATGTACTTTATATTTGATAAACTTGTTTTGACACTTAAATTCTTGAGTCGGCCTTATACTCTGGAGGAAACCAGAAAACCCTCCAGACCAGTTCAAGAATAAGCCTGTGGAAAGTTACTTCTTCAAAAGCAAAAGTATCTCATATCATCTTTTCTCCATTTACTTCTCCTTATCCTTGTTGCTGTTTACGACATAAGAAGAAAGAGAACAATCAACCGGAAGCTGAAGTCGAACCTCCAATCCAGGTTGCTTGCTTGGAAGTCTGATTGCTTACCTTGTCTGTTACCTCATTTGGAAAATCTCCTAGCTCGGCAACTTGGGGGACTCCTACTATAGGGTTTGTATCGCACTTGACCAAGCCCGAAAGTACAAGTAAGCTTCAAGTGAAATTGATACATTACCTTGTGCATCTTCATCGGTTAAAGATACCACCCAAAGATGCCACATCTATATATGAGACAGATAAGGCAAGTGGAAATGATACCACACTTCAGTACTTAGAAGTTTCATGATTACTCAATGGCTTGGATCTTGCATGTCCCCAACTGAGGAGTTTCCCTCACTCAGGAACTTAGGGGAGCACTGTTTGTACCATACTTAATCAATCCCAAAACTATTGAGCACCGATCAACGTTATACCGTCAAGGACCCAAAAGAGTTTCCTTCTAACCAGGAGGCCAATCACAGCGCAACACGTGTCGACATCAGAAGCCAATCATAGCGCGACATATGTCAACATTAGAAGCCAATCACAACACGACACGTGTCAATGTCAGAATGAAACTAGAAACTCTCTTCTATAAATAGAGATCATTCTCTCACAATATTTCCTAATGTCATTTGTACTAAATCATTCACTAGTACTCACTAAAGGAGAGCTTGAACCTATGTACTTGTGTAAACCCCTTCATAATTAATGAGAACTCCTCAACTATGTGGACATAACCAATCTAGGTGAACCACGTATATCTTGTGTTTGCTTCCCTGTCTCTATCCATTTGCATACTTATCCACACTAGTGACCGGAGCAATCTAGCGAAGGTCACAAACTTGACACTTTCTGTGTACCAAAGTCCACACTGATTTTGTGCATCAACACATGCTAAGGCTCAAGGTTTCGTCCTAGCAAGAGGAATTAGTTACGCATATTCATAATTGAAATCATAGAAAATATTATTAAAAATAAAAGGCATGAAAGCACCTTAAAGCAGAACATATCTAAGAACCCTAGCCAAGTTCTTTGTCTCTGAAGTTGAATAATAATAAGCGTAGAGAAAAACTGTAGACGGCCAAAGCAATATATTTGCTCAGCCCTTACAAACCCTAAGACATAGGTTTCTTATTCCAATTAGGGAACTAAAAAAATAATAAAAATATCTTAGAAAATAAAACCCTAATTAACTAGGAGAATCTACCAAGTACTTGTCCAGCCACGGTTTAGTCTCAGATATCCTCCAAATCTGGCCCAAGATAGCTTGTTTTAAAGATAAGGACGTTCTAAACACATCTCCAGAAGGGCACGAAACCATCCGAGGTCATCTTGGGCTCTAAAAACGCAATCTAAGTCCAGAAACGTCATTTTCCAGCACCGCACATCGCTCCTTTATTTTATCGCCAGAAAATAACCGCTTGATGGAAAAATCCCAATTTTTGATACAATCAAGCTAAGTGACTCATGAACGTCTTCCAACTAGAATTACTCCAAAATTCGTCTATTTGACCACATTTTGCTCTAGAGGAAGTCAAAAGTCCTATATTGAATATACAATTCAAAGTATCAAAATTCTTCCAAAATATTAACCAAAATATACTAAAAATATGGTTAAATATATAATATAAAATTCACTTATCAGGTCTACAAACCTACGTAACTCAATCCGAAAGATCCGCATCTCGAATTTCCGATCCGTAACTTCCAAAGATCCACATTGTGCTTGTAAAACATCATACTAAAGTTTAACTACGATCCATAAATAAAGACACAATGGGATTAGAAATCACACTTCAGAATTCACCTAAGTCCCTCCATGCTTGATGCACCCTCTTTGTCAATCTCTATAATTCATCAGTAAAATAAGCCTACAATAATTTTTTAAAGAGTTATTTTTATTTTTGTTGTTATTTTACACGTGTCAACGAGTAATTAGTGGGCAACACAACCTGTTATGCTTATGAATACCTACCCGTCACCCTAAAAAACTCTTCCCAATGAAGCATTGAGTTGATTTAGCATTCAATTTACAAGTTACAATTCAAAAACAGTTTTATTTATTTCATCATCCTCGAGAGTGTTCAACATATAAATAAATACTTCTTGTTTTTTAACCTCAGTCATCCTACAACTTTTATTCCTGCAAAAGAAAAGCATTAACATATACACCAAAAGAAGAAGGAAAAATGGGAAGATTAAATAGTTCAACTACTATTGTTTTGATCCTCATTTTTGTGATTGAACAAGCAATGTTCATTCCAGTCATATAGTAAGATGCTAAGGAGATAGGATTAGTACCTGAAAGCATGTCGGTAGTGAACTCAATTTCCCGTGCAGGAGGCATTCCATGTAGATCATCAGGGAACAGGTCGGCGGACTTGTTTACTATAGGCACATCATTAACACTGACAAAAGGTTCATTCGGTGCGACTGCATAAGCCAAGAACCCTTCATAGCCTTTCTGTAAGGACTTTATTGCCTTATGGGCCGAAATAATACTATTTTGAAGAATTCTTTGCTCTTTCTAAAATACGATATTCGGCTGCCCAGATCGGGAAAAGGTCACCGTTTTTCGTCTACAACCCACATACGTATCATGCTTAGTTAACCAATTTATCCCTAGTATGAGGTCAAAGTCTACCAATTTAAAAGGAATCAGAGTTGCCTCCATCAATACACCTTTTACATAAACTGGACAATGTTTAAACTACTACCATTCGGTAACTGTATCAGAATATCAAAACCAATTTCGGTTGGTTGCAAGTTTATAGCTCGTGCTAGCTGTGATGATATAAATAAAAATGTAGCACCTGGACCAATTATGACATGCACCTAGCGATCAAATGTGAATAACATGCCAGTGATGATGCAAGGATCCTAACCGACCTCCTATTGTGTCATAGCGTTAATGCACCCAGTAACCTGTGGACCTGAACTGTTGCTCCTGCCTTTGCAGGTCCAAGCACCCCGGTTACCATGACTTGGCCGGTTACTCTGGGTATGACTATCAGAAATCATCCCTGAACTCTGCTGATGTGCCTGGCTCTGCTCCAAGGTATGTGAGCTGCTCCCTCCAGCATAACCTAAATCCAATGCAACGCTCTCAAAAGGTTAGTCGATAGGGTAAACATTAGAGTAATGTCTTGTACCTCCACATCTGAAGCACGTGTTTGACCCAGCAACACAATCTTCCCGGTGGCGTTTATCGCAACGTATACATATCGGAGCAATGGGTGTAAAGTGGTTGAACGACTGACACGTTGTATCCGAACCCGACCCTTCATTAGAAGATCAAGATCTTTGCCCACGACGCTTGAATGAAAATGAATGTCTCGGGCCAATATTAGATGATGAAGTACGCTCTCTAGTGCTCCGTGATCGGAAGCCTCGACCCTGAGAAAACTAACCTCAAAATCGACTCTGACTGCTGGAAGTCAGGAATGATCGCTCCACTCTTAATGCTATCTGGATCATACTATCATAAACGTCAAACTGCGCTACCGACATAAAATGACGGAACTCATCCCTGAGAGTGATATCCAAATGGTAGATCATCTCTCGCTGATTCTCATAAACTGAAGGAACATGTTTCACCAGATGTCGGAATTGGCAATTAAGTTCGGTCACTGACATGTTTCCCTGGCGAAGAGCATAAAATTCTTGTTTTTTCTAGGTATATACTGAGGACCGAGGAAATAATCTGTAAAGAGTTCCTGGAAGGTCCTCCATGTCATCGGTGGGTTAGAAGGTCGAGATCGTCTAATAGAACCCCACTAGGTTTTTGCACCACCTCTAAGGAAATAACCAGCGGTTTTTGCCCGCTCCTCCTCAGGATAATGCATAACCTCGAAAACATCCTCAACTTTTTCAAGTCACTATTTTGCCTCCTTATAAGCACCCACAATATTCAGATCAATCACCTCGTGACTACGGGCAATCTCTACATAGGTGTGGCTCTGCCCGCTATTCCTTGGGAATGTATGGCGCAAAGCAGCAACCACTTGTTGCAATCCACCTAATACACCAGAACGTGGATGATAGGAGCATATTTATGCGACTTAGTTAGCTTGTTTCTTGGCATTTATGTTGTTAGTTTGTAGTTATTTTAGTATTTTCAGCTATTTTCGTGTGTTTGTAGGTCCAAAGGGTGTGGCAAAGAAGTGCATTTTGGAGCATTTTTGGGCATGGAATGGATAACATATGCTTGGAGCAAAAGGAATGGACGAAATTTGAAGTTTGTGCATCATCCTCTCCCTATAAATAACCATTTTAGCACACTCATTTCACCCAACACATCCACTCATTACAACCACCCAACACATTCACTTACCACTACATCCACTTATTTCACCCAACACATTCATTCACCTAGCACTACATCCACTTATTTCACCCAACACATTCACCTACCACTACATCCGCTCATTTCACCCAACACATCTATTCACCTACCACTACATCCACTCATTTCACCCAACACATCTATTCACCTACCACTACATCCACTCATTTCACTCAACACATCCACTCATTACTACCACCCAACACATCCATTCACCTACCACTACATCCACTCATTTCACCCAACACATCCACTCATTACAACCACCCAACACATTCACCTACCACTACATCCACTCATTTCACCCAACACATCCATTCACCTATCACTACATCCACTTATTTCACCCAACACATCCACTCATTTCAACCACCCAACACATTCACCTACCACTACATCCACTCATTACCACCACCCACTACATCCTCTCCCTAGCCTATAAATATATCCATCTAAAGACACATTCAGGGGGACAGTTTAGGGAGAAGGGAGGAAGACACATTTTGCAGCAAGGCAGAGTCTTTTCTTCTTAACCATTCTACACATTCCCACAACATAAACACAATTCCATGCACCTTCATTTCCCTTTCCTTGCCGTGACCTCCATCCAACCTAAACACATTCAGCCATTCTTCTATACAAACAAACCTTCAAACACTCACCAACACCTTGTGCCGTAGCAAAGGAAGGGAAGGAAAGTGCTTGGACGTGCTTGCTGTCCAACTTGGATCGTTGGAGCGTTTAGGTGTTTTCTTTCTTTTGTTTCTAATGTTAAATTCATTTCCTTTCATTTTGTTGTAAATATGAGTGGCTAAAACCCTCTTGGCTAGGGGTGATTTCAAAGCCATGATTATGTGTGCAATATAATTTGATAAATTCCAGTTATGAATTCTTGAATCGTGAATGCAATTGGCTTAAGTATTTGATTGATAACTTATTTGTATTTGTTAATTAAGGGTCAACACTTAATTGGCATGCATAAATTCGTTGCTAGAATATAAGGAAGTTTCACATAATCGTTACAAACTTATATTCACATGTAGTGAAGGTCGCTTATAAACGATCGCATTAAGTTCAATTCCTAGCATGAGTGACATGATGTCATAGTTGCAAGTGCTTTGTCAATGCTTATGATTTTTATTAAACGTAATGATCTTTGATTGTATCTCTATTATGATGTCATATAGGGAACTTTAGAAGAATGTTTTGGGTTGTCGAATGATGTCATCCAATCCAATAAAACAAGGAAAATCTGAGAGTTAACTAGTGATGTCACGGTTAATTTGGAGCATTGTCATTCATAATTCAATGAAGTAGTAACTGGAAATCGAGTTATTTGCATACATGTCATGTGTGGAGAAAAAGCCTCTAGCTATCCTATCCATCATCTTATTTCTCACATTTGTTTTACAATCTGTCTAGTTTTTCATACTTGTTTGTTTGTTTCAACTTCATCCAAATCAAAACCCCCCCTTTTAGTTTCTTGTTTCAAAGTGTTTCAAATCTATTTTAGTTTGTGTTTTTAAGTGTTTTGATTCAAGTAAAAGTCAATTTTCGTCCAAAGTCATTCCTAGTGTCTAGTTTAAGTTTATTTAGTTGTTTTAAGCTGTTTTGAGTATTTTAAGTTTGCTTTGAGTCTTATGAGTCTTGTTAAGTGTTTTTAAGTTTAGTTTTATGTTTTTGAGTTAGTTTAGAGGTTATTAGCAAGCCCTCCTAATCCCTGGTCCAGAACGATCCCTACTTATACTTGTACTACAACTGTCAAAAGAGGGTTAAATTTGTGTGTTAAGATAATTTTCGCATCAGTGGATGCCAAAGAATATTATCGCCACAAGATACATTTCTATCATAAGTGTTCATGATTATGAGAAACAACAAAAATAGAGTTTATTATCCCAAAATATCTCATGATCAAGAACGGAAGGAAGTACAGATTTCACAATCGAGTATGGAAGAAATAATAAACAATGAAAGGAAATAACAATCCATGGGAGGAAGCAATCATCAATGGAAGAAAATAACATTCACTGGAAAGAATTAACAATCAAGGGAGAGAAATAACAATCAAAAGGTTAAAGTGAAAACCTAAGTATGCCCTGGACCAACAACAACAAAACAACGGGGATGAGACAACGAAATCAGATCAAGGAGACAAATCATTAGGACGAAATCAATAAAAATCGGACCAACAACAGTAAACGATGGATGGAATCAACAAATTCAGATCAATATGATAAAATGATAGGAAACACGATTTAAGAAGATTTAGAGGTGAGTTCGAGCTTACGTTGTCGGAGATTTATGTGCACAGTGATGGTGCACAGTGCCGAGAATGAGAGGGAATGTGAGATTGGAGGAGTGAGAGTGAGAAGGGAGGGTCCAAGTGGTTGTGATCATGGTATGATGGTTGTTGTCTGCGTGTATGTAAGGATGTATGTGTGTGAGTTTGCTGGAGATGAGGGGAGAGTGAAAACGAGAGAGAGAATGGGAGGGTTCTAGAGTGAGAGAGACAGATCACGGGAAGGAGGGGGAAAAGGCACCAGAATTGGGGTGCCACATGTCATCCATGTAGAGGTCCAAGATGGGGAATATCTCCACTTGTAAAATTACTAAATCGCCCATATCGTTCAAAAATCGTAGAAGCTTCGTTTTAGCTCCAAACTTGATTTCGATCGCGCCTACGTATTAGTATCGATGAGAGCTACGAGAATAGAATAAGTGAAAAATTCTAAAACATTAACGAATAAAGGTCAACAAAAGTCAACCATTCCATCATTAAGGGTATTTTAGTAATTTTACCCATTTAAAACGTAAATTTCTATACGGATCGTTACATTTTGAAGGTGTTTTCTATCCTTGTTTTTAATAATATTTTGTTTATGGTTGTTCACAACTAGTTTTGTTTGCTAGGGCGAGGCCACGAGCCTTAGCATAATTATGTAGTCTTTATTCAATTGCTTATAATATTATGCATGCTTGCTTTGAATTATTAATCACTGTGTTTAAACTGTCTCTATATCTTAATGCTTAGCTACCATTAGGTTTTTCAGATAAGTAATCAGATGTAATTTGGTCGGTATATCACCGGAGGATTGAGTATTGTTTCTAGTGGTTAATGATTGTAATTTCACTTAAGATGAATATCACGTCTTAGGGGTTGCATGATTTTTTCAAGGGGTTTTCACAAAACTTAATGAGTCTTGCATGTCGATATTTGATCTGAATATCATAGATGGTTGCATGTTAGATATACGTTCTTGCTAGAATATCACGAGGAGAATATGCATTAGGAAAACCTAACCTTCAAAGTTTCATGTGTAATTCATAAGTAATTCGTAAAAGTACATAAGATTGTTATGGTAAGGGTGGAACCCTAGGCTTTTACAATTTGATTTTCAAAACGTTTCGTTTTGTTTTCTTTATTTTGCTAATTTTTTTAATTGTTTTAATTTAAAATTCATTTTGATTATTTTAAATTCCAAAATCAACATTTTCCCAACTTTGTTTTAGATAATTAATTAAGAGTTGGTTTTAAATACAAATGATGCATTCAATCCTTGTGGAAAACAACCTTGCTTGAGCCGTTTATACTACAACTACCTTGTTCTCTTGCAAGTATTTTTAATTGTTTTTATCCCTAATTTCGCAAGTGGTAAAAATCCTATCAAGAAATTGGCGCCGTTGAGGGGGATTGTTTGGATTAATTTGTGTTTATCATATTCTTAGTTAATTATTTTTGTTTATTTATTTGTTGATATATATATATATATATATATATATATATATATATATATATATATTTTTGCAGGTTATAGTTTGTTGATTTTGAAAGCCATTCATTTTTTTATAGTTAAGCTGAATGGGAAGAAAGAGTTTTTCAACTTGTGGATGAAGAGAGTCGATGGTACACTGAAGAATGGGCATTAGGTCAAAAATGAAGGACACGATCGAAGCTCACCTCGATTTGGAACAAATGGGCATTAGATCATCCTTGTGGATGAAGAGAGTCGGTGGCACACTGAAGAAAGGCCATCCGTTTTTTGCAATTAAACTAAATAGGAAAAAAGTGTTTTTCAACTTTGTTTCTTCTATAAAGTTTCCAGATGGGTATGCTTCCAATATCTCGTGTTGTGTGACCGTGAAGGGGTGCAAGTTTTCTAGAATGAAGAGTCATGACTATCATGTGATACTCCAAGGCTTTCTTTCGGCCAAAGTTTCGCCCAAATTTTAGATGCACTGCCAAATCTAGTGGAAATGAACATTGATATGAAGTTTAAGTAGTTCATCCCAGGTGGTCATCTTTAATGATAGTGAGCAATCATGTCTCACTTTTATGTTCGGAATTGGGATTTGAGACAGACATTAAATTACAAAAGATGTTCAACTTTGGTATTGCCCTTGTTCCCTAAATCTGTATATTGCCTTTGTTTCCTATATCTTCTCTGCAACTGATTGGAGTCTAAGTGAGAAATGGCTCATTTCTTACGTTTTATCACATGGCAGCTCATTTAGAAAGGACTGGCTAGATATTTTAAAGGTATCTAATTATGATAATCCCATTGGCAGCTTATTGGAGTCTATATGATAATATCATTGGCTTTGGCAGCTCATTGGAGTCTGTATATTGCCTTTGGTTCGGTTCATCAACTACTAATCACCGTCAAATGCTCTATGCATAATAGCTAGTATATATTCGTATTTCTTAGTATATATGTTTGGATATATATAAGGAAACTAAAGGAACCTAGCTTTCATGTCATGAAACTATACACACGTGTGTATATTTTTATATTTATTGTTTGAGCTAGTTCAAGTAAACATGTGTTTGGAGTTGATAAACCGAAACTACTTTTGAATTAGAATTGTTTCTACTTTTGGGAAATGATATACTATTAGGAAAAGTTTTGACAAATTTTTTGTAGAAATTTAAGATTAGGGTTTTCATCATTTAAGTTATTTTGGGCAGTTAAAAAAAAACACCATGAGGCCTAATCGAATGCTGAAGCTGGCACACAATGTACATGTGTCCAACGAATTGATCAAGATTGCGTATGACTCGCGACATTGTGGAGCAGCTACCTCACAGCAGCATAGCAACATCGCAACTAGCTATGGTTTTGTTATTCGGTGGCATTGTCCTATGCAGTGGGAGTCTTGGGCAGAAATTCCCGAGAGGACGAAGAAATTAGTGCGGCATGAGTTGTCGATTAGTGTATTAATTTTTAGCCTTTACAATTTTTTAATTTTGTTTACAAATATTATAAAACAAAGTATATTATCTTAATATTATTAAATTTCTCACTATTATTTTACTATTTTCATATTTGTAGGTCAATAATAATCTTGAGGACATATCCCCCGAGGCCATCACCTGCTTAAAGGAGAACTTAGCAACCCGGTACAAACATTGGAAGTGTGAACTCCACGCACATTTTAAGAAATGGGATGATCTGGAGATTGCTCGCCTAAAAGGTTGCCCAATCGAGTTATAGGAGCGGCCGGAGGATTGGGAGTGGCTTTGCAAACATTTTACGAACACAAAATTTGTGGTATGTACATAATATTTTAATAATAATTTATTACTGTTTTTGTTATTTTTTTAAGATTTTTTAATAATTTCTTTCAAATAGTCGCACTAACATGTATATTGTATGTTTAATAGAAGAAATATGTTGCTGGCAAGAAAGCCCGAGAGTCAAAGAAACTTCTCCACCTTTCCAGTTCGATACCCTTCTCATATAGGGTTGAGGTGCGATTTCAGGTAAAAGTATATTAATTTTTAAATTTTATACAATTTGTTTTTATTATTGATTAATAAAATGTTCTTAATGTTTTTTATTTTTTATTTAGGAGGGTTCTAAGTTCCTAGAGCTCGACATGTTCAAGGATGTTTATGTTCGATCCGGTGATGAGACCACTGAGTAGCTCCATGTAAGTATATGTAATTGTTATTATTCTTATATTTATGAATCGTTCAAATATTAATTACATTTTTTTAAAATCTTAAATATTTTTTCTTTGTTATTACATGCTGCTATGGTGGAGAAGGGCATTGCTGCTCTCTAAGAAACAGCATCGCAGCTTCCCTCGAAGACCTCGATAGAGGACGTCATTGTACCCGAGGATGCAGGTCTTCAGATCCTAATTGAAAACTGAAATCCTAGATCAGACTCTCGGTTGTCGTCATGGCAAGGTTGTCGAGGTATGAGGAAGGCGCAAATTCGTGAGACGGGTGCCTTCTCTTTCAGACCAGCCACAAGATAGGTCATCGCCTTGACAAAGGAAGTGAAAACCCTAAAGGATAAGATTACGGCCCAGGAAGCAGCTCGAGATGCTCGGGAAGCCTAGATTGCAGCCCAGTTTTTGGCCCAGGACTAGACCTAGCATTCGTGTCGTGTTTCTCGTGTTCGTGTCGTTTTCGTGTCATACCCGATAGCTTAACTGGTAGTGTCATGTAATACCCGTTAATGTAAACAGGTAATATGACCCGACCCGAAATCAACCCGTTAATAGTATCAGGTAATATGACCCGACCTGTTACCCGTTAAAAAAATATATTTTAAATCAATAAAAATGAAAATGAAAAACATAATTTGACCCAAAAAATGTAAAACATAATACTAAATTAGTATATACATACTAAATTTCGGAGTTGACCCCTTCATGAAAGTTGTAAAGCTTTTCATTGCGAGTGATTACATTTTTCACACTTCTACAGTAATTATTATTAATTTTATTAATTTTGCACTCAAATAAAAAAACATTGTTCATGAGATTTGGATGGTTTTAAAAATCTAAACGATCATATAACCATCGTCTAAGCGTTAAGATGCAATTATGAACGTTTATTATGCTTTCACATCTTTTAGACTTATTCATTAATGATTATGAATTTTGTTTATTTTGAACTCCCTTAAAAATACTATTCATCAGAGTTTGTATGGTTTTAAAAATTCAAACGATCATATACCCATCCTCAAAGTGTAGAGGATGCGACTACGAGCGTTTGCATATTTTTTTCATATTTTTCGCACATGTAAATTAATTATTATAATTTTTTTAATGTGTTTGGTATTTTTAAATTACTTGATATTTTTATTTTTAATGTGTTTTATGATTTTTAATCTCAATCTTTGCCTATAATATACTATAAAAATAAATAAATAAATAAATAAATAAAACTTAAATATTAAAATTTATATAGAATAATAATAGAATAATAATTAATAAACAATATATACATATTCATTATATCTATTGTATTTTATAGTAAGTTTTTTTTAGCAGTTTAAAAAATTAAAATCATCAAAATAACTTTTTTTTATCGTGTCGAAATAGGTTACCCGCATGTTATTCTCATATAAACCTATTAAGGACCCGTTATTAACGGGTTATTATCGTGTGACCCGATAATGACCCGATTAGTATTCGTGTTGACCCGATACCCTTTATTTGCGTGTCGTGTTAACGGGTCATGTAAGAAATTGCTAGGTGTACCCAGGACGAGAAGATGAACATGATTTTACGAGCCTTACAAATGTCAGGCCTCCAAATCCCGATGCCAGCACTTGATCTTGCTCTACCTTCAACTTCCTAGTCACTTCGCCCAACCAATACCCAATAGCCTGATGCATCAAACCCAGATGACAACTTGTTGTAGTTTTTTCTTTTATGTTCGAAAAGCTTGTATGTACATTTTCAGATATATTATAATTAAATACTTTTTCTTGGTTTATTAATTATTGTTTATAATTTAATTAAAATATCTATAAACGATTAAATAAAAAAATTTGTCAAAGAAAAAGGAAGAAAAAAGGTTTGCACGACGACGACAATACTTGCGTCGTGCAAAAGGTCTTTACGCGACGATAATACTTGCGTCGCACCTATCTTTGCGCGACAACGAGAACAAGATGCATCGCATGAAAACTTTTGCGCGATGCAGGTGTTTTCATCGCGCAAACCCTGCTTTCATGACCTTTGCGCAACGGTTTGCGCGTGACCAAGTTTTCATTCGGCTAATTTTCAGGCGACATTTTTTTACTTTGTTTGTACTAGTGGAGGTTTAGAAAAAAAAACATCAAAAAGTTGTTTGTTCGAAATTACATTTAATGCCCCATTTTTTTTCTTTTCTCACATTTTTTGAGTTATGTATTAAAGGTCATAATTGTAATTTCATTGATTTTTGGTTGACAAATTGAGTTCTATTGATATGTAGTTTAGATTGTTTGTTAAAAAAAAAATGAGTGAAAGAATGATACTAAAAATTATATATTGTCTCTTATAATTTATATGGGTGATTCTATGTAAACCTAAACTGTAAGAATAAACCTCGAGTATTATTGTAAGCCTATCTTGCGTTCCAAGACGTTTAGATTTCCCTCTAATCCATTATTACTCTAAATTATTTTAAAGGAACGAGAAAAAGTTTAAACCCGGTATGCAGTTGTTTGAACCTAGAAAAAGGTTGTGCTTAATTTCTCTTCCTCTGCCTACTTCTAGATGAAATTGCTTCATCAGGAACAATAATTGCTTCTAGATGAATTTGATCTAAATTAAGGTCATAGGAACATCTACTTAGATTCACATTAGAAGTTTAATGCTCATGTATAATTAAAAAATACCGCTAAGGCGTGGGAGCTCATATGGATACATTACTTTATTGTTCTATGGAGCATTGTGATGAGTCAATTTTATACTATATATTTTACCCTATTCTTAGTTATAATTTAGTGGTTATTTTTGTGAGAATTTTGATACTTTGATTTATATTCTTAATGTAGGATATTCGACGTCCTCTGGAGCAAAACATGATCAAAAGGACGAATTTTAGAGTGATTCTAATTGGAGGATGTTCATGAGTTTGTTGACTTATTCATATCAAAGTTTTATAATTTTCTACCAAGCGGTTTATTTATGGCGATGAAATAAAGGAGAAGTGCACAGAGCTGTCAAAGACATTTTGGGCTTATGTGGGCTTTTTGGCGTTCAAGATGATGTATTTTGGGTTTGAGGCCTTCTACAATTATGTTTAGGGCATTTTAAGCTTTAATTCAAGTTGTTTTGGCCCTGTTTTGGAGCCTTGAAGATCCAGAAACGTGGCTGTTTTGAGGCTGTGGTTTGGGCGAATTTTACTAGTCAATTTAGGATTATGTTTCTTAATTTATTTTAATTTATTTGGTTTCCTAGTATTATTCTAAGACCTTTTCTAGGTAGGATTTTATTTTCTAGTAGTATAAAAATAAGGTTTTTTAGCCATTAGGGTTGATAAGAGGAGAGTGATAGAGGAGGAGAGAACGCATAAACTTTAGGACACACTTATTTAGAGAGCTTTTGGTTTCAAGTTTATTTTCAACGTGTTTTCTATCCATGTTCTTAATAATATTTTGTTTTATGATTGTTCGTAACTAGTTTCATTTGCTAGGGCGAGGCCACGAGCCTTAGCAAGAATATGTAGTTTCTTTTCAATTTGCTTATGATATTATGCATGCAAGCTTTGAATTATTAATCACCGGTTTATACTATCTAATTGTCTTAATGCTTAGCTACCATTAGGATCTTTAGAAAAGTAATTTGATGCAATTTTGGTCGGAGGTCGGTCCCTGAAATTGACGAAGGCTTCTTGTGGTTAATATGTGCAAGTTCACTTAGGATGAATACCACGTCTTAAGGGTTGTATGATTTTTCGAAAGGTTTCACAAAGCTTAATGAGTTATGCATGTTTGATATCTAATGCTCATAAGTCTAATGCTCATCTAAGAGTACAAATATACGGTTTATATTAAACAACAAAATAAAATGAAGAGTGGTAGATTGGATTTTTGAGGTACGATGTCTTGGCAGTGTAAAATTGAACAACAAGATAAAACAGCGGGAAAGAAAGAGAACACCAGACGATGGAAGAGCAATGGATGCGAAAGCACCATGATTGGCAATTCGTAGTGTTTAGGGTAATAAACTACAACTGAACCACGCTCAGAATCAATTATCTTTGTTGAATTTATGCACTTGTTCTTGGCGTTTTGTTATTATCTGGGATAGCTGGTCCTTGTCAAACCATTGGTGTAAAATTACCTTAGCCTAAATGAAGTAGCTAGGGCTACAATTCTGGGAACTCCATTAAATCAGAATCTTAATTGCAGCAATATTTTGGGTTAAAAAACAAAACCATTGGTTAAAACGTAAAACAAATCACATGCACATTGTCTTCTGTAGGTTGCTAGAGCTTAAGCTTTGTTACTCACTATATATAGCTTGTAATATTTACTGATTTTGTCAAGTAAAAATAAATTCCTTAAAGAAATTTAAAAATAAATAAGGAAAGAATGATACTAAAAATGATATAAAAATGTATAGTCTATTATAATTTATATGGGTGATTCTATGTAAACTTAAGTATTTACATTGTAAGAATATATCTTGTGTATTATTTGTAAGCCTATCTTGCGTTTCAAGACGTTTAGGTTTCCTTCTATTAATGCATTATTACTCTAAATTATTTCAAGAGAACGAGAAAAGGTTTGAACCGGATGCGCAGTAATTTAAACCCAAAATACCAGAGACATTGTGTAGTTGCTTATTGAAAGACCGGCTTATAGTGGCTCGATTCATGTTTTAAGAGAAGACTTACAAAACCTACTTCCAGATGAATTAAATGCCTGGTCACGAACAATACCCTATTTCTAGATGGAAATACTTTATCAGCATCAATACTTGCTTCGAGATGAATTTGATGTGAATCAGGTTATATGCAGATTCTCATCATAGCTCTATTGCTCGTATAATTAATATATATATATATATATATATATATATACACACACACAAATTGAACAACAAAATAAAATAAAATATACAGTATATATGTAGATTCACATCATAAATCTAATGCTTATGTATAATTAAAATGTATGCGGTGTATAATTAAAATAACCGGTGGTGGATAGGATATTTGAATTACGATGTCTTGATGTAATATTGAACAACAAAATAAAATAGCGGGAAAGAAAGAAAACACCTGACGATGGAAGAGCGGTGGATGCGAGCGCACCACGATTGGCAATTCCTAGTGTTTAGGGTAATTAACTACAACCGAACCGCCCTTTTTAATTATCTTTGTTGACTTTTATGCAGTTGTTCTTGGCGTTTTGTAATTACTGGTAGAGCTGGTCCTTGTCAAACCATTGGTGTAAAATTCCCTTGGCCTCAATGAACTAGCTAGGGCTACAATTCTGGGAACTCCATTAAATCATAATCTTAATTGCAGCAATATTGTGGGTTAAAAAGCAAATCCAAAAGTTGTTTTAAAACCTAAAACAAATCACATGCACATTGTCTTGTGTAGTCGGTTAGGTTGCTAGAGCCAAAGCTTTGTTTTTCAACTGTATATAGCTTGTAATATTCACTGATTTTCTCAAGTAATCAGAAGCTATTATTCTTTATCTCATTCTGTTTTTTCTCTTAATTTCTGCTGCATATCAGTTTCTTTAGTTGTTTAGTTTCCTCTGTTCAACCACAGCCATCAACTATGGGATCCCGAACAAACGTGTTTACCACTTTAGTAATATTATGTGTCATTGCCTCTTTCCCAGCTGAATCGTCCACCGTTGATGTTACCAGGTCCGACTTTCCAGCCGATTTTGTTTTTGGAGTCACGACTGATGCTCCGCAGGTTTTTTTTTTTTTTGTGAAACTGTAGTTAACTAGCTGCACACTTTTCCTTGTATATGTATTTTAATTTCTCTTCGCAAAATTTGATAATGTAATAATATGTTTACTCCATGATGAGGTGGGTGCAGTACGAAGGAGCAACAGATGTCGCACGTAAAGGACCAAGTGTGTGGGATAACTACATTGAGAAGTTTCCAGGTTCGTCACATATACTCACTGTTAATTTGTTCTAGTTTCTTTGACATACCCTTATTTCTATGTGGCATAATTTACCACCTATTTATTTTGTGATTTTCCTTCATTTCAGAGAGGATTCAGGACCACTCCAATCTGTCTATTGCCACCGATTCGTATAGGCGATACAAGGTGAGTGAAGACATTAATCATCAAGTTCCATTCGCTACCAGCTCCAAAGAAAAGTTAAAAGTGTTTTTTTCTTCTCTATTTGGCATATAGCTTACAACCCGCAATTGTAACTGTAGGAAGATGTGGTGGCTATGAAGAACCTTGGAGTCGATGCCAACAGATTTTCTATTGCCTGGACCAGGATTCTTCCTAGTAAGAACTTTAACGAAAATAATGGCTTTAAGTTTTAATAGCAAACACGACTATGTACATGTTGTTGTGCGCTACTTGAGCTCTAATGCATTTTGTTTGCAATTCTGGACATGTAGACGGAAGCTTGAATGGTAGAATAAATCAAGAGGGCCTTGATCACTACAACAATGTGATCGATGAATTACTGAAGAATGGTAAGACACTTAATTTTACAAAGAACAGTGACAGTATATCTTCATAGTTTGTGTTAATTACCAGTGATATGCCTTCAGTTTTCAACAAGTTTTAGGAAGCCTAAGCTTGTAGAAACAATATTTGATATAATATATATGCTTTGTGGAGAATATACACATGATGAAAGATGTTCATCAAGTTTTCTAGCGCTCTGTAAATTGTAGTTATAACAAAGCAATGATCAATAACTGACCACATGCCATTAGCAATTGTCATTGTCCTATGCTGATCGTTCGATTAAGTCAATTCTATGTTTTAATACAGGCATCCAACCCTTTGTGACCCTCTTGCACTTTGACCCACCACAAGCCTTGACGGACAAGTACGGAGGAGTCCTGAGCCGCTCTTTTGTGTAAGCACCTTTTGATGCTAAATACTTTTCATCTCTCAAAGTTGTGACACTCATGTTTTCCATATCACATATTATCAGGGCTGATTTCAAGGACTACTGCGAGCTATGCTTTAAAACCTATGGCGATAGGGTAAAAAATTGGATCACAATCAACGAGCCACTGATTATGGCCAAGCTGGGTTATGACCTTGGAGTTGGTCCACCAGCCAGGTGCTCGGTTCCTGTGAAAGAACATGCTCCTGCATGTACAGGCGGAAATTCCGGCACTGAGCCATACACTGTGAGCCATAACCTTCTCCTTGCCCATGCTACCGTTGTCAACCTCTACAGAGATAAGTTTCTCGTGAGTCAAACTCTGATTCATTTACCGTCAACTTCTGGAATTAACATCAAATCCATGAGACTCTTCTCTTGACTAATGTTTATTTATTATTTTGCTTATTTAAAGGGAGATCAAGGTGGTCAAATCGGAATCAGTCTGGTTGGGCAGTATGATGAGCCATTTTCTAATTCAGTAGAAGACAAGGCAGCGGCAAAGAGACTAATGGACTTTGAAATTGGGTGGTTAGTAAGAAGTAGTATATATTGCTGGAACAAGTACCGCTTGTATAGTGATTCCTGCCTATTGTTTTCTTTTGAAATCAACAAAACGTATTTTCCATAATAATGATTTTGTACTGCTCCTTATCAGGTATATGGAACCGTTAGTATATGGAGACTACCCGAAAATTATGAGACTCTTAGCCAAGCGAAGGATACCGACTTTCACAGTGGAAGAGAAAAAACTTATGAAGGGATCCTTCGATTTCATTGGGGTCAATTACTATACTGCAAGATTTGGTCGCTACCTACCAAGAAAACCTGGTGCACCAATCGCCTACAGCAGTGATACTTTTGCTAGAGCTGTGACTGAAAGTAAGCTTATACATGACCTTATTGCTAAGGCTGGTCTGTATGTGCTTTTGTGCGTCTCTGTGCGTGTGTCCATGTGTTTGTGTACATGTATATATCATGGATAGGTTGAAAGTGTTACTGATATTGTTGCCCATGTTTTTATTGTTGCAGATAAAGATCGAGTCCTAATTGGCCCTAAAGTAAGAAAAGTGAAACTGTCAAAATATATTTCTCTAGTTTACTATTTTACGGGACTGTAGCAAATATATCTGGAAAACTAAATTTGCATCCCTTGCAGGCTCAAGGAATCGACTTTATATACTCTTATCCACAAGGATTACAGAAACTTTTGGAGTTCATGAACCAAAACTACCAGTGCCCAACAGTTTATATTACGGAGAATGGAATTACCGAAGCCAAGCTTGATAAATCATTGAAGGATCCACATAGAATCCAATATATTCTTGAGCATCTGTACCGGATCAAGATGGCAATGAAGTACGTTATCTATTACATGACAAAAAATTACTAATCTAGATCAACTTCATGAGTTGAGTGCATGTTTACTAGTTTGAGGAAAGAGTATCCATTTACTTGTCACTGATGTTTTTGCAGGAATGGTGTGAATGTGAAGGGATACTTTCATTGGTCCCTACTCGATAATTTTGAGTTTCGGCAAGGGTTTGTTCCAAAATTCGGTCTTTACTATGTGGACCGTAACAACAACCTTACTCGAATTCCCAAAGAGTCGGCAAAGTGGCTCCCAAAATTCCTGAATGATAATGCCTAGGTATAAAAATAATCATTATCTGATCATTGGACTCTAATAGCATATATATATAGGCGTTTTTATGTTGAAACTGCTTAAGAACTTACAGTTTATTATTTACAAACAGTTGCAGTGTTTCATCCATTCTACTCATGCAATTCTCCTTTTTAACGTCTTATAAAAGCAGCATTACTTTATATGAAGTAACTTTTGGATTGAACTGTTAAGATATTTATAGCAAGAATATTCCAGTCAAGTTTTGGTGTATGTGAGGCCATTTAATTTGTTGAACAGCCATTGATGCTAACTCGTTTCTGTAATATTTCAATTAATATTCTATGAAACGTTACGAAAGCAAATAGATTCAATCGTCCAACAAGAGGAAGAAGGTATATTACTTTTGCAATCATGAAAATCAAGATCGTAACTAGAGTTGAATAACTACTGAATTTGACTATATCATTATTCTGTTGGAATCTAGAATAATCAAGTGCGGTTCCTTGATTCTTTCAGTTTTCTTGTTTTATTAATTTTTAATGAGAATTAAAAAAAAAATTGGCCAAAGAACCTTGAATCTGTTGGATTTGATGGCTCAATTCTATTGTGTCTTGACCCTTTTTATCTTCAATATTAGAAAGTCAAAAGAATAGTTTGGTTTCTCAAAGCTTCACAAACAAAAATTGGACTATAAAGCCCCTTAAACAAAAAAACCCACAACTAGCTGAAAATAATAGAAACAAAATAGCAAGGATATTTTTGTGAAAAAGACAAAAGAAAAATATGTTAAACAAAAAGAGAATTAAAAATTAGAAAAAAAAAAGAAAAGAAAAGAAAAAGAAAAGAGAAGATAAACGTGGGGAATATATTGGAAACTGCTATGCGTCTAATTGGGAACCGTTTTGCGGAAGGAGAGATAAACGCGAACATGCAGTGGTGTTTTTTTTTTTTTTTTTTTTTTTTTTTTTTTTTTTTTTTTTTGGTTCGCCAAAAAAAGGAGAAAAAGAAATGCCCTAATCGTGCAAAAAGAAGCAGTTTGCGGGATGAGAGATATATAGAAGGAAGGACACAAAATAAGAACTTGAAAAAAAAAATGAAACAGTTTTGCAGGAGGAGAAGATGATACAAAAGCCATTGCTCGCTCACAATATGAAGCGAATTACAGGTTTGCTCTTCACTAATTCCATGCAGTTGTTGGATAATTCGAGTTCAATATGTTGGATTGTGCAATTTTTCCTTGCACATGTATCACTCATTCCTTATTTCTCCACGTTTCAGCACTCACAAACAATTCCTCCATGTATTTGCGCTCACAAACAAAGCGGGGTGGTTAGACGGAAGAAGAAACCCCCATTCTTCTCTCAAAATGGGTACAAACTTTAAGGTTTGTTGCCTTAGAAACTCGAGAAGAGTAGAGGAATTTCCAACACAAGAAGGAAGGGAGCAGTTGGGTTTTTCGCATGTTTTGCTTCCCCCAGCAATTCACTTTTGATATTAGTGGCTGCTTTCAATCACCACACTATTTTCATTGTTTCTAGCACGTACTTACGTTTTTTTATCTTGCAAATTTATGAACAAGGATTGGGTATCTCTCTGGTGATTGTGTAGGTGAAGCCGGTTTCCTTTCTCCACTTTTTATGATTTTATTTAAGTTCATCTATGCCATATAATTGTTTTGGGAGTTTATATATCGACTGATTCTTATTGTAGGTAACTTTCAATCTCGGATTCTCTATTTCCTCTGCATTCCTTCTCCATCCAATGTTTGTCTACTATTCACCAAATTCATTTTCATTTTTGTTTTCGATTATTTACTTTTCAGTGAAAACTTGGTGCTTCTTCGGAGGAAGAACAACCAACATACCAGAATCGGGAGAAGAATTGAGTGACCAAATCAGTGCCAAAAGTTCGAAATTCTTCCTCAACATCGACTGATTCTTTCGCCATCCAACGTTTGTCTACCATTCATCAAATTCATTTTTCCTTCTCATGTTTCTCTCTGCTTTCGTTTCATTCTATCAACAAGATTGTTGCTTCAGACAAAAAGAATGTTAAAGTTGGATTTTTTTTAGTTTGTTTTTTTTTTCTTGCAGTGATTTGATTATTGCAAGATTTAGGTGTTTTTAAAGTTTATTTGCAGATGACTTTATCTCCCTTGAAAGTCACTACACGCGATTAGGAGGAATTGACATTCTAGACTATGTCAAAATTCAAGTCATTTTTTTTTAAGACAATTATGCAAATAAGAAGTTCAAGTGCTGAATTGTTTTTTTTACCTAAACTCTGTTTCCCTCTTTTCCCATACAGGTTGCTCTGCTTGGGTTTAGTTTTAAGCGCATTGAAAATGGAGGCGGAAATCGATGCCAATGTTGTGATGTAAAAACAGGTCTTTTGCACGCACATTAGCAAGCGATTTTGTGCTTGCTTAGGGCACCACCATTAAGGTAAAATGATTGAAATGCATACTTCCACTCATACAAGGACCATTTAATCTTCAAAATCTGTCCTTGGCGTCTCCATATCCTGCAAATAAAACTGTTCAAATTGCCAATGGTGAAGGTTTGAAAGTGTCTCACATTGGTAGCAGCATTATCAAACCTTTAGTTCATCCAATTAAACTGAATTCAATTTTATATGTCCCATAATTACCTCATAACTTGCTGTTAGTTCACAAGATTTGTCTTGACAATAACTATTGGCTTATTTTGTATGCCAATTGTTTTTTGATCCAGCACAAAGCCACATGGATGATCTTGTACAAAGGACTGTGCAATAATGATCTCTATCCTATTCCTTCACTTGCTCGACCACATATAAACATTCAACAAGACTAGCATGATGTTTGGCATAGTTGTTTAGGTCATCCATCTAACCATACCATCCCCTTAATACTTTGGAATGTTGTTATATCTTGTGCAAAAGATGTTAATCTTGCACTGTGTAATAGCTGTTTACAGGGAAGGCTCGCTAAGCTGCCATTTCAAACTAGGTCTCATCAATCCATTGTTCTTTTTGAAATTGTTCATAGTGACCTCTAAGATCCTGCACCATGTAATTCAAAGGATGGTTTTGGGGTCATGCACCATGTAATTCAATGGATGGTCTTAAATACTATGTCACTCTTATTGATGAGTGTGCTAGATTTTGTTGGTTATTCCCTCTTGTTAATAATTTAGACTTCTTTTCTTCATTTGTTTCATTCTGTGCATTTGTACAAACTCAATTCTCAACTTCTATTAAAACTTTACAAACTAATGGAGGTGGAGAATATGTCAATCACAAATTACACTTTCTTGCAAGACAAGGAAATTATACATCACAGGTCATGTCCTTATATCCCTAAACAAAATGGCCTAATTGAGAGAAAACATAGGCACATCATTAAGACTGCCGTTACCTTGCTGAATATGCTCAACTTCCTTCCCAATTTTGGTCTTTTGCATGTCAAACAGCTATGTATCTTATAAATAGAATGCCATCCTCACTTTTACAACACAAATCCCCATTTCAACTCTTGTTTGGAAAATTACCAGTTATATCACATCTGAAGGTATTTGGCTGCTCATGTTTTCCATTATTGAGACTATACAATAGTTCCACACTGCAAGCTAAAGCAACTAGATGTGTGTTTCTTGGCTATGCATCTCAATACAAAGGGTATATTTTTGTTTTGTTTTGATGTCTCTAAACACAAGGTGTACATTTTTAGACATGTGTTTTTCATTGAACTAGAGCTTCATTATTCTAGTATGATAAAATAGTCAACACAACTCTATGCTCACTTTATAACTAGTGTTGTATTACCACCACCATTAGTCACAACTGTTGACAATTTGCTAGTGTCTCCATCATCACCATCTGTGTCACAACAACCCTTGCATACTTCATCAAGTTCACCATCTATCCTTAGTTCATAACCTATACATGCTGCTTCACCCTCCAATATTTCATGCCATAGTCTTATACCTTATGTTACTTCTAAGTTCATTACTGGCACTGCAAGTGACTCTTCCTTACTCCTAGTGGATCTTTTGTTTGATCTTGCATATCTTCAAGTGGTTCTTCCCTTTGCTCCATTCAACATGCATCTAATGCAGACTAGAAGCCAGGCAAGTATAATTAAGAACACAGACTTATTGACTGTTCTAGTTGATTCTGATACTGTGGATTTGTCATTGGTTGAACCTACTTCATACAAGAGTGCACTTAAGGTTCTAGTTTGGCTTGAAGCAATGCAGAAGGAATTTGGGACTTTACATTCTCAGGGTACATGGTTTTTGGTTTCTCTTCATTCATAGAAGAATTTAGTTGGATGTAAATCAAACTTTAAAATCAAGAAGAACTCAGATGGTACTATTGTTAAGCCTAAGGCTAGGTTGGTGGCAAAAGGCTTTAGTTAAGAACCAAAGCTTAATTATGGAGAGACATTCAGTCCAGTGGTTAAACCTACTACTATTAGGTTGGTTTTGGCTTTAGTGGACATCATGGATGGAAATTGAGGCAACTTGATGTTAAAAATGCATTCTTGCATGGCTTGTTGTAGGATGAAGTGTACATGTCTCAACCTCCTGGTTTTGTAGATGCACAGAATCCACATTTGGTTTGCGAACTTCATACGTCTCTATATGGCTTAAAGCAAGCCCTAAGAGTATGGAATTGCATTTCTACCTAACATTGGTTTTCAATCCACTTATTTATATTCTTGTTTATTTGTGAAAAAGATTGGCAGTGATACTGTGATTTTGCTTCTTTATGTGGATGACATTATAATCATAGTGAGCTCTTCATCTGTCATTCATCATGTTATTAATTCCCTCACCTCTGAGTTTGATATAAAGGACTTAGATGACTTGCCCTATTTTCTTGGCATTCAAATCACCTAAATCAAATCTAGGCAATTCTTATCTTAGTCAATCGATAGTGAAGCTCGCTGGAGCCACCGAAAAAAGGTTAAAGCTGCCGAAAGCACATCTGGGTTTGTGGCTTCGATTTGTAAGTTTGGGTTAGAAAATTTGAAATCTAACACCGTAGGGACGTTGGGCTCAATGAGAGCTTTCCATAAACATCGGAACCACCTCGAACGGAGGTCGGTCGGAGAAGATATGACCGAGTCAAGGAACCGGGTCGAGTGGAGAAACCGGGTTGGCCGATTCTCTCATTCTCCCTTCCTTCATTTCCCTCATTTTCTTTTCTTCCCATTCATCCTCTCTTCTCCTCCTTTTTCTCGATTGGTAGCTCCCTCTCCTTTTTTTCTCCCTTTTTTTCTATCTCAGCCACACACATGGCACCATATCCACACTCCAACAAATCTGGAGCCTTCCAGATAAATAATTAAATTACCATTTTTGCCCCTAACTTCATTCGTTAATAACTCATTCATTATAACTTTGTTTCACAAACGGTTTGCGCCTATGCATTCGCGAGATCGAGCTCTATCTAAATATTCCAAGAAATATGATAAAATACATGAGGATAAAATACATCCTCGTATAATTATGTTTAGTCAACGAGGGACATTTTCATCATTTCACTTTCCGAAATTTTTTTTTCCACATAATCATATATTTCAAATTTTTCAGGGTATTACACTTCATCACATGTGTAATTAAGTAGGTGGGGGTATTATTCAAAAGGCTTTGGTAAAATATGATAAACTTTTCTGGCCCAGCGCAGTTCACCACTAACACCATCACTATTATCATCCATATTGTCTCAACTTACCATCTATTGCTAGATATGTTCTCAACATTGGGTGGCCTTATGGAGTTACAAGGAAAACCGATTCCCACAACTAAAACCGGCCCAACCATTATTCTGAAAAAAAACTCCCGCTGTTAACAGTACACTATTGTGTGAGTAAATTGTAGCGATGGTCCCATAACTTTAACCAAATTGGAGCAATGGTCCCACAACTAAAAATTCATTACCATTGGTCCCTCAACTCATCAAAATGTGTAGCTATGGTCCTTTTCGTCAACTCCGTCAGAATTCTGTCAAAATGAGTTATGTTGAAATGACCATTGCTCCAATTGGGTTAAATTAAAGTTGAGGAACCATTGATACAATTTTTCTTATTTGATTTTTCATATTTGCCCCTTGATTCAACCTCACGTGCACACGTGACTCATTTTTGACGGAAGTTCTAACGGAGTTAATGAATTGGACCATAGCTGAACGTTTTGATGAGTTGAGTGATCAATGGTAATGGATTTATAGTTGAAGGACCATTGCTCCAATTGAGTTAAAGTTGAGGGATCATTGTTACATTAATTTACTCATCCTATCATATGATCGATATAAGATCTTATTCTCCAATAAAATAGTATTGGAACCATTCAATATAAGAAAGATTCACTTCATAAGATTTTAACATGCATTTCAGCATGTATATTTGAGTCATACAATGGATAGGTGTTTGAAAGAATGGGAAAGAAAACACGAAACACAGAGAGAGGGTGCAATGAAAATGGAACGAAAGTTAGAATTCTAATTAACGAGCATAAGATCTTGGTGAGTGCTCACCATGTAAAAGAAGCAAGTGAAATATACTGTAAAGAGAAAGATATATGTTTGGATTAAATTGTAGTCCTCAGGCCAAAATCTTACATTTCATCATTAATTTCAAAAGTATTTCCTTCTTCATACAAAATGTAGTACATAATTAACTCATAATTAATTATTCGTGGTTAAAGGATAATATACCATTGCAAGATTCTTATTATATATGCCATGATCGAATTAGTGGTAACCCAAGTAAGCATCTGTGTCGTTAACACAACCATCCCACATTTCTCTACTTAATTTCAAAGCATAATCATTGTTGACTTTGACATGAATTTTGCGAAAAGCTTCATTCACTAATGCTTTTTGACAAGATTTACCAAGGTCAATGAGATCAAAGCAACACTGTAGATCCACAGGCACTGGCTTAACGAGTACATAATCAAATACTTCTTTTTCACAACTGGGAGAAAAATGTCTCCTGCATTCTTCTAAAAACTCAGAACTAGACGGAGAAGGTGCTAAGATTGCAAATCCTGGAATGAACATTGCTTGTTCAATCACAAAAATGAGGATAAAAACAATAGTTGTACTATTTAATCTTCCCATTTCTCCTTCTTCTTTTGGTGTATATGTTAATGCTTTTCTTTTGCTGGAATAAAAGTTGTGGGATGACTGAGGTTAAAAAACAAGAAGATTTATTTATATGTTGAACACTCTTGAGGATGTTAAAATAAATAAAACTGTTTTTGAATTGTAACTCGTAATTTGAATGCTAAATTAACTCAATACTTCATTGGGAAGAGTTTTTTAGGGTGACGGGTACGTACTCATAAGCATAACAGGTGGTGTTGCCCACTAATTACTCGTTGACACATGTAAAATAACAATAAAAATAGAAATAACTCTTTAAAAGATTAATTGTTGTTGTAGGTCTATTTGATTGATGAATTATAGAGATTGAGAAAGAGGGTGCAGCAAGCATGGAGAGAATTAGGTGAATTCTAAAGTGTGATTTCTCATCCCATTGTGTCTTTATTTATAGTAGTAGGGAATGTAGATTTCGTACACTATAATAGGATAATATATAAAGAAAAGATATGGTTAAATCTCACAAAGATATCCCAAGATAATATAGGATTTACACGATCACATTTCTAAACTATTAGGACTGCAACACTCCCTTTTGAGTGTGTAAATACTCAAATAAATGGCACATCGGGTCTTCAACGATGAAGTAATTTCAGTTGATGAAGTTGTCGGTACAATGAGCGAATGTGAGTGTCAAATTAACTGAAGAATGCATAAAAAGAAACTCACAAAGCCTTGCTATGGTAAAACCCAAGGTTGGATAAAAACCCTTAGACCAAGGAGAAATGTGAGAAGTTGCATTAAGTCAAAACTATTATCTTCTGGACGCAAGTATTAAGGTCACAAGGGTATGATCAGCCTAAGATGGGTGTCTCATCAAAACCTAGTTAGGTAACAAAAAACAGTGGGAAAATGCTCCTAATCGTGAGAAAAAAAGTACAAGGGTATGATCAGCCTAGGATGGGTGTCTCATCGGAATACTCCCCTGAGTTTGACAAAACTTCCAAATGAGAACTACATGCATTGCATATAAGATAATCATGTATATCAATTCCTCGGACAAGCTTCTAGAAGGTAGACTTATGCAGTGGTGTCGTGAAGAGGTTAGCAACGTTGCCTAGGATTAGATTGCTCGACTTCAATCTCCTGATGCTTTGTTGATGTAGAAGTAGACGCAATGTGTCTTGGCTTGGTCGGGTGGATAAATGCGACATAGTCCTCATGCTTCGTAGTTGGGACGCAATGATGGATGAAAACAGCAGGTACTTTGAATATGCTCACCAAGAGCTCTTAACCATATCTCACGTGTGGCGTAGTGAAGTGAGGTGAGTCTTGGAACGATTCAAAGATTTCACAACTAATGTCTATATAGTGGACCACCAAGATATTGATTTATCCTTAATGGTAAAGACGTAACCATTTGGGGATGTCCTTGTGCAGGTTTTATAAGAAACTGGTGTCATTAAGGAGTTGATATTTTACTATATATTTTACCCTATTCTTAGTAATAATTTATTGGTTATTTTGGTAGAATTTTAATACTTTGTTATATATTTCCAATGTAGGACTTTTGACTTGCTCTGGGAAAAAACGTGACCAAATGGACGAATTTTGGAGTGATTTTAATTGGAGGACGTTTGTGAGTCTATCATGTTGTTCATACCAAAGTTTCAGATTTTTTCACTGAGTGGTTATTTTCTGGCGATGAAATAAAGAAGCAGTGCGTGTTGTTAGAAGGTGACGTTTTGGGGCTTAATTACAATTTTTGGAGCCTAAGATGACCTCCGATGGGTTCATGGCCTTCTGGAGAAGTGTTCAGAGTATTCCAAGTTTTAAATCTATCCACTTTGGGCCATTTTTGGAGCAGATATTGGTCCAAAACGTGGCTGTGCAAATTTTGGACGAATTTTACTAGTTAATTTAGAATTTTGTTTCCTAGTTTATTTTAATTTATTTTGTTTCCTAGTTTTATTCAAAGACCTTCTCTAGGGTTTTATTTTGTAGCAATAAAAATAAGGCTGTTTAGCCATTGGAGGAGAACATAGGCATGCACTAATTTGGAGAATTGCTTTTGACAATTCAAGTTTATTTTTAAGGTGTTTTCTATCCTTGTTTTTAATAATATTTTGTTTATGGTTGTTCGTAACTAGTTTTGTTTGCTAGGGCGAGGCCACGAGCTTTAGCATAATTATGTAGTCGTTATTCAATTGCTTATGATATTATGCATGCTTGCTTTACATTATTAATCATTGTGTTTAAACTGTCTGTATATCTTAATGCTTAACTACCATTATGATGTTTAGATAAGTAATCCGATGTAATTTGGTCGGTATATCACCAGAGGATTGAGTATTGTTTCTAGTGGTTAATGATTGTAATTTCACTTAGGATGAATATTACATCTTAGGGGTTGCATGGTTTTTTCAAGGGGTTTTCACAAAACTTAATGAGTCTTACATGTCCATATTTGTTCTGAATATCATAGACGGTTACATGTTAGATATACGTTTTTACTAGAATATCACGAGGAGAATATGTATTAGGAAAACCTAATCTTCAAAGTTGCATGTGTAATTCATAGGTAATTGGTAAAATTACATAAGATTATTATGGTGACGGTGGAACCCTAGGCTTTTACAATTTGATTTTCAAATTTTTTTTTTCTTTATTTTGCTAATTTCTTTAATTGTTTTAATTTAAAATTCATTTTTATTATTTTAAATTCCAAAATCAACATTTTCCCAACTTTGTTTTAGATAATTAATTAAGAGTTAGTTTTAAATACAAATTATTCATTCAATCCTTATGGAAAACGACCTTGCTTGAGCCGTTTATACCTCAACTACCTTGCTTTCTTGCAAGTATTTTTAATTATTTTTATCCCTATTTTTATCCTATCAATCACCATAACAAACAAGACAAGCATCATTTCGAAAACCAAGGGGGTTGGATCCACTCGGTATGCATAGAGATCAGACTAAATCTATAGTACCTTCAGAGTAATGGGAATATGTCTTTAATAGGATGGTTGAATGTAGGCGCGGTGTTGTATCTTTACCAATAGATCAACAACGAATGTCCTCTTTAGCGTAATGAGCTAAGTACAACAAAGCACAAAGTTGAGCTTAGATATAGAGCTTCGGATTTCATAACGTCTTCAAGGGTCTCATTTACATATAGCATATGGAAGATCATAGGCATACTCAAAGGTAACACCTTTGGGAGGCAATTTGACTAATGGACCAAGATACCATCAGAACAACGCTTGAACTTCAAGTCAAAGGCATAAACGAGCTTTTTCCAAGATCTTTCTCAAATTTCATCTTCAAGTACGAGGCGGTTTTCTCAAGCTATTCTAAAGTCTTAGTGAGATTCATGTCATTGACATAAAATCTGTAACTCTAACAATTCGAAATAAGACTTCATAGTTTAACACGCAATAGCATAATTTCATATTCTTGAAGCATAAGAGTCAAGAAGAGGAAAAGTCGAAGCAAAAGGTGCATCGATGATGGACACGTGGGCTAGGAGGGCAAAGCCGTCTTTTTGTTGTGTAAGAATGGGGAAAATGGCTGATAACAAAGGAATTGGAAGGCACTTTAGTCCATTCACTGTTGGTGAACAATGTTTTTTACTTAGGTTTTAGTATAAGTACAATGTGTTCTCATTATTTGTGTGAAAGGAAAAATAAAAAATATGTCTTGTGAATACAATAAAGTCCGGATTTATTTTGTTGTTCAACATGTTATATAATATCAAAGTTGAACCAAACGCAAAAAAACGATTGATAAGGAAGAGACTAAAGGGACAAAAGTTTTCTAGAAGCTAATAACGGTGCAGAATTTGGCTTCAAGAGTTTTAATGTCTTTCGAAAATAAATGGAGGATGCAGAAATCGAATAAGTTAAAAGAACTTGTTACAATCTGTATTTTCATATGATCCATTATTCCAGTGGATGTGGTTCCTAAAATTAGTTGAACAATTTTGAATTCCCCTGGATATATATTTATTATATATAAATATTGTTACATCCTGCAAAAATCGTCCTTATATATAGAGAGGATTATGTGGATGCAAATTTCTTCCTCCTTGATCTTGGACAATTTTGCACCTACAAAACAATTAACACCTTAGGTTAAGGCCAAGAGCCTTACGCGCTCACGATGAATGGGGAGGGGCTTTGGCCGAAGAACCTCCGATGCCAAAGTTAGAATTTAGAGAGAAAGAGTGTTTAGAGAATTTTGGGATTTTTGCCAAAGTGTTGGAATGGCTTTTTGGTGAGAATGGGATCACTTTTATAGGGATAGGAAGTGGCCGGCCTAGCTAGGGTTTTTGGGTTTAATTTAGGTTTAATTAGTCAATTTATTTGGCTAATTAAACCCTAAAGAATAAATTGGTGGTTACAAAATTGATTATTTGAATAAATGGGGTAATAAAATGGAGAAAAGTGAAAAAGGTTAGGAAAAGGAAGGTGGCCAGCTTCTTAGTAGTTTTAGGTGTGAATGGGTGTTTTAATTGATAATTAAGGGATTGATTAGGTAATTAATCTCTTAATTAATCAATTCTTAGGGAATATGAAAGGAAAATATTATTTAGCTAATTGATTAGCTAAATAATGGAATACAAAATATATAGAATAAGTTAGGTTTTAGGAATTACCTTATAGAAATGATTTGATGAAATAGGCTTTAAATTGTTACCTATTTTGGGCACTTTTGACTTGGTTGAGGATGATTGTTCGCTGCTCGCGCGTAGGAATCTCAGTATGCCTCAAGGGTAATTTTATCCTCTTTTACCCAAAAATCCACGTGTCGCCATGTGATTATTTTTGCCTCCACAAATGCCCCCACACCTATTGGGCTGCTCGCAGGAAAGGGCAGCAAGTGCAGAGATCTTCTTGCTTTAGGAAACTTAAGACTGCTTCCTATTTTGATGTTGATTCTCTCTTTAATAGGAAAATAGATCCTTCTTGGAAAGGGAAATAAATTTCTCTCAAAGCCTATTTAAGTCTACCTTAAGTGGATTATTAAATCAACTTTGGAGAGCAATTTATTCTACCCTACAAGAGAGAGATAGCTTAGAGGATATTTGTTCCCCCTCTTCTAGCAATCTTCTACATCTTACCCGTGCAAAGGACCGTCTTTTGTTGCTTTCTTCGTCTTCTTCGTGCCGCACTATGGTAATAAAAAATTAATTTTCCTTGTCTTCTTCTTGGATGGTGCTACCGCAGGGCAGCTGTCGGGGTGATGTGGCATGTTGGCTGGCATGGGCCAGGAGTCAGCTCAACATGGGCCGATGAGGTATTGTGGCAGGGACCACTGCTTTAAGCTGCTCGACTTGGCTAGAACTAAGGGCAGCTTGTGTGGCTGGGGCCGCGGATTGTGGCGCTAAGGTGCAGTACTAGGCGAGTCACATAGCTCATGTCCTTTTAGGCTTTTGGACATGACGCGAGCTAGGCCGGTGATTAAGAGAAATGAAGAGGTTGTGGGCTTCATGAGCTGCTAGAATGTTAGGTTGAACTCCCCTGCTAGGTACTATGAATGGCGTTGGCTACTTTAAATCTCTTCGTCAGGAAAAGCGTGGGCTGCTCCCAAAAGATGAGGTGAATAGGATCAAGGTGGATACATTGGCTCGTCCAATCACTGTTATGGATCTTGCTACAAGTGAAGGTGGGAAAAGGGATCTTCCCTGCCTGCTTAAGAGATGCTGGCTGAGAAAAAACCAAAGACTTCTTTCCCTACTCGCGCAGGTTCCCCGACTGCCTCCAGGCTTGTGATTGACTTGACTTTTTCCAAAGAGACGAAAAATGAGGCTGCTATATCTGAGCATGTGGCGCCTGCCATGTCAAGAATGGCTAATACGATTGCTGATAGGATTGTTCGGCATAAAGGTCCTGTCATGCCCCTAGTGCCGAATTTTGTACCAAGACGTCTGTTGGGAGCTAAGTCCGGTTCACCTTTGGAGAGGTTTGCTATTATGAAGAGCGATAAGGTGGACTTTGCTGCTAAAGTGGCACCAAGGCCCATTCCTTATGCTGCTGAGACTGATTCGCCTGCTGGGAATGAAAAGACTGCTCGTGCAGGCAGCTGTGAGAAATCCATTAAGCCTGCTTCTAAGGAGGCTGCTAAGATCTATGTGCTTTTGAAACCAGATCTCTTAAAAACATGGATGCTTGTGCCAAGTTTGTTGATGGCGTCAGAAAGGTTGTTTGCCCAAGCTCATTTGCTAAGCATACGACCCAATATAGAATGACTGTTCTGCTTGCTATGATGCAAATATAGCAAGGCTGCTAAGGAGATGACAAATACTATGGTAGATTCTGAGCTCGTTGCTTTGAAGGGGTCTAATATTCTGCCCCCACTTCCTTGCAGCTTGAGACCACTCACCAAGATATTGTTGACTTGAAGACTAGGCTTGACGCGATCCAAGTTAAGCATGAAAGTGCAGAGAAAGAGATTAGATGTCACATACCTTAGATTCAAGATCTTAAGCATGTCGTTTCTGAGCTTCGTTCTGCTGCAAAGGATGAATAGTTAATTACTGCTTATAACCAAGTGATCCACTTCAAGAGAATCATCGATAGGCTTGAACCCTAAGTGTTGGAACTTCAAGGCGTACTGAAAGTCTGAAAAAAGAAGTGGATGAGATGCAGAGCATCCATGTTGGTCTGCTTGAGGAGGATGAGTAGCTGAAAGGTGAAAAGGCTAGGCTCGGGGTTTCGAGACCTTCTCTATTTCTTCGGAAAACTTGCTTGATTTTACTTTTGAGGCTTCCATTGGTGAAGTAGTTAGAGAAGTTAGTGCCCAGGTTGGGGTAGCCGGGGGTGAAGCGTCGGATGATATCGCTGCTAAGAGCGTCGTGGCTGCTGAAGGTGTGGCGACCGAGTAGTTGTGGGATGTCCAAGTTGTTATAGTCTTCTAAGTAGCCTTTAGGATTTTATTTGTTTTTCCTTGTAGCTCTTGTTTTGCTTGAACTCCTTCGACCTTTGCTAGTTGTTTATAAACATGTTTTCCTTCGCTTTTATTCATCTTCATTTCTTTTGTTCATGCCCTAACCTTTAGACTTGATAGACCAGTGGCAGGCATGCTACATTTTTATAAGCAGACAAGCCCGCGTAGCCTATGCAGCTGTAGGTGGTGGTGTAGAACTTTGCAAAGTTGTTAGCCATAGGGTTGGCAGCCGGATGCCTTACTTACAGAAGCAGACAAGTCTGCGGAACCACTAGGCTGTTAACCTTGGCTTTCTCCAATTCCGTAGGTTGCGTAACAAGTATCACAACACTTTAGGACTTGGTGTAGGTTGTTCCGCGCTTGACAGAGGTGAAGCTTATCGACTATGTAGCATGTCGACAGTGGATAAAGCTTCGTATATACGCGCTAACTTGTTTAACCTTTCACAAGAATGTGCGGTTGTATAAGTCTAGCGCGGCTTTACTACTCAAAGGGCAAGCCGTAGGCAATCTTCCAGAATCCGTAGGCTACCTTAGTGTACTCGATAGCAGCTTTAGGGTTCTAGGGCAGCCGTCTGTAGAGCATACTGTGTAATGTGCTTCCTCCGTCTCTAGGGCTCGGTTCTCCACAGATTAGGCCAAGAGACCAAAAATCGTTTAGTTAGCTAAGTCTTGACAAAGACCATTGTGGCTACTTCTAGGAATCCTAGTGTAAGCCATCGTGCATCTAGTTATACTAGGGCAGCCAGACTCATCCATGTCTGGATATTCGGAGTGTAAAGTTTATCCTCCCGTCTTGGAAAGCTGACCTATGTAGGTGTTAGGGAATGGTTTACCCTCTCGCACTGGAGAGCAATTAGTTTACCCTTTCGTACTGGAGGGCGTGGTTGGTCCCTCGGGGGGCGCAATTCCTACTATGAGTCCCTAAGAATGGCGCAGTCTTCTTTTGAAGTGCATGAGTGATCAGTTGTTGTAGGTATGCAGCCGAGCCACATTGTGATTACTTCTGAAATCCTCATTGAAAAAACGAGTGAAAAGAACGAGAACTTAGTTGTAAGGTAGGAACTACATAACAATTGGAAAGTCCTCAGCTTGTGAGGTGGTGCCCGTCGAGCTTCTTGAGTCTTCGGGTTTTGATGTAGCGGGAGGTCACACTTGGTACTTCTTTAGATTGTAGGCCATTCACTGCTTTTCGATCTATTTGCCATTTCATGGTGGCGAGGGTGTAATTACTCTTACCGCCTTCTCTGCTGATCTTGTACAGACCTTCCCATATGAGATTCATCTTTTTAGAGCCTTCTCTGCAGGTAGTGATGAAGGCCTTAAGACTAGATCTCTGGGCTGGAACTGTCGGATCTTGGCCCTTTTGTTATAGCTGGAGAGGAACTGCTACTGGTAAGCTGCGATACGAGTGATAGTTTGGTCGCACTTCTCCTTTGCCAGATTTAAGCTTGTGGCCATCTCATTTCGGTTGCTCGTCTTTTGGTGGTGCAATATGCCCATAGACATCCTTGGAGTTCGTCTGGCCATTTTCTTTTCTTATTGGTGGGGGATTTCTTGTGGCAGTCGAGGATCATCTTAGTTGATGCTTTAGCCCGCCTATTGCCTTGAGGATATCTTGGCGTAGACATGTACTTCTTGATTCCATATTTTTGGAAGAACTTCGCCAAATCTTTTCCCATGAATTACGAGCATTGTCGGTGACGATGGATTAAGGGATGCCAAATCGGTAAATGATGCTCCTTCATATAAAGCGCTCTATGTCCGTCTGAACCATGATCGTCATAGGCTCTGCTTCTACTTATTTGGTGAAGTAGTCGGTTGCCACGATCATCATGCCTTTGCCCCTAGTAGTCTAGCTGGTGATTAGCTAGGACTCAGAATGAATTGAAAGCTTTTTCACCAAGTCTTTTGTCATTCGAATGCTTGCTAGTGGGGCTTTGTACTCTGCTTCGTTGTTAGATGCTTTGAAGCTTATAGTGATCGCCTGCTCGAGCATTGAAACGTTTAGGGTGGCAAGAACCACGGCTACTCACAAGCCTTCGTAGTTAGATGCGCCGTCTACATGTAAACGCCAGAAATCTCCATTGAGGGAGCTGGTGTGGCTAAAGTGTGCTCGGTTGCCTTTGGGGCATCATTGGGTTGCTCTATTGCATTGTCAAGGCTAGGCTTGAAGGTGCGGTAAGGAGCTGTGGAGCTGGGGCCATATTACATGTAGTAGGAGATGCTCAACTTCCGGTATTAGGCCACTCTAGAGCTGAATAATGGAGCAAGGGTTGGCTAGGGCCGTGTGACGCGCAACAGGAGGTAATGTTCGACTGCTAGTACATGTTGCTCTTACGTAGAATCTTTTGGGGTGACGAGGATAAAACTTGCTTCTGAGTGTTTCTTCTAGTGTTTGTCTGCCCTTGGCGTGTCTTTTGGGCTGAGTTGTTGCGTTCGTCAGAAAACTTTGCATCTGCCAGGGTCTACACCTTTATCGTCGAGGGTTTGGATTCGGCAGAATAGTGCGTCATGATCATGACTGCTTGCATTTGAAGGTAAAACTTAAGCTTTTGGGTTACAACAACTATCGTCAAAGTTAGCTTTTGAATTTTTAATAGCATCGAGGAGAGCTTTTGAAATGTAGAATACAGGTAACTATAAAATACAGGTAGTTGATCCCCCAGCTATTCTCGCATGATGGTAGAGCTTATTGCTACTTTAGATACCGTCAAACATGCGAATAAGTCCTCTGCTGCTTCTAGGGAGGTGATGTCGGGTACTTCTTCAAGTCTTTAAATGTGCATTGGCGAGCCTCATCCCAAAGCACATGCTTCTTTGCCAAAGCAAAAGAGTCTGTCAGAGTTAGATCTTCTTTCATGATCAATTTTTCGAATAGCAGGTGGTCTGCTGGAAGGCCTTTTTGGAAGGTTGCTCTAGCTATCGAGTCGTTGCATCCTACTATCCTTGCCTTCTTTGCTTTGAATCTCCTCACATAGTCACGAAGTGACTCCTTTGGGTTTTTCTTGACGTCAAACAAATGGTCAGACTTCTTTTGTATCGAGCGATAAGATGAATATTCTTTGGTGAAAACCAAAGAAAGTTTGTAGAAATTCCGGATGGATTGTGGCGGCAAGGTGTAAAACCAATCTTGCACCTCGTCTTGTAGAGTGGTGGTGAATATCTGGCACATGAGATCATCGTTATTTCAATAAAGGATCATTGTGCTTTGGTAGCGCTTTAAGTGTCTCTTCGGGTCTTCATCCCTTTTGAAAGATGTGAAATGTGGCAGCTGAACTCGCGTTGAGGCTCTGCCTGCTAGATCTCGTTTGTGAAGGGTGACCTGCTTATGTTGGTCATGTTTCGTCATAGTGCCTCATCGGTGACCTTGTTGCATTGGAAATCGTGTAATCGCTTGGTCAAGAGTCTCTCTACTTCTTCCTGCGGAGCTCTCAGCTGCCCCCAGCCATGACTTGCTGGTCTAGGCTGCTCTTCCATGTGTTTGGCTCATCTATACCGCAGATGCAGTGCATGTGGTGCGTTCCTAACAGGCGAACGAGTTCTTCGCAGGCTGCTGGTTGAACTTGAGCTGGATTGAGTGACTGCTTCTTTCCGTCCGTCGTGCTACCTACTCCGATGTGAGGTGGAGGATGCTCTTTACAGGCTTAGCTGCAAATGAACACTTTGCCCGGAATGTTGCTCATGTTGACTATCGGAGTATGACCCCAACCGTGAATGTATGCTCACCTGTGGGCCTAGTCGAGAGTGCACGCTCCTTCGTGCGCTAAGACGAGAGTATACGTTAGCTCGGGAGCCCAATCGGGAGTGTACACTGCCCGAACGCTAGGCTCGTGGTTGGTTGAGTGGCTGCTTGTCAGGATGCTGCTGGAAAGGTTCGTCTGCCCTTGTCCTACTTCGGGATACCTCGTCAGGGGCACGTTGGATCCTGGTGCGTTGCAAAAGTTCATTCACCAAGGTTGTCTGCTGTGCAAAGGCGCTCGTCAACTCTACGACTTGTCGAGACAAGTGTTGTTCGCCATTTGGATTGGAAGAGCTTGGAAGGAATGTGCCTCATTGGGCAGTGGAAGGGTGGTAGACTCCGGGCTCGAGATTTGAGTTGGGAAATGTCAAATCCGCAAAAAAATATGGTGAGAATACCCACGGCTCGATGGTAGGTCCGGATGGTTGAGATAGTCTTGGGCTGACTTGGGCTGCTTGGAAAGCCACAGGAGCAAACTGGGCCCGAGAGTAGGCTGGGCCACGAGAGTGGGCTGCTCAACGGGAGCAGACTGCTCGGAGTGTGATGCACATGGGTGCGAGGCTTGGGCTCGGCTTGGCAACGCATTGAGTTTGCGTTGGGCTTGGAATGACATGGCTTGGGCCGTGGCCTTGGTGCCGTGAGCCTTGGATAGCACGGCTCAGGCCGTGGTAGTGGTGCCATGGACCTCGCCGTGGGTAATGGTGACTGTGGTGGCCACCGCGGTGGTTGCCATGGTGGAGCCTCGTAGCGATGGTGCCGCTCCTATGATCACATTTAGCCTCGTGGATCGCCATGGTCCCATTTCTTGAATATTAGAATTTTCACTTGTGGAATTTTCTAAATTTCTAGCCATTATATTTTTCTTATACGTGTTATCAAAGAACCTTTGCAAATAAAAAATTCTAATAATAAGAACGTATGAAAAAATATTCAAATGGACTAGAAAATAGAGAAAAACCTTTTTATGCGAGAGTTTTCTACGAGTATGGATCTCAACTCTCAATGAAAGCACCAATTTGTGCATGCAAATTTCTTCCTCTTTGATCTTGGACAATTTTGCGCCTACAAAACAATTAACACCTTAGGTTAAGGCCAAGAGCCTCACACGCCCACGATGAATGGGGGGAGCTTTGGCCGAAGAACCTTCGATGCCAAAGTTAGAATATAGAGAGAAAGAGTGTTTAGAGAATTTTGGGATTTTTGCCAAAGTGTTGGAATGGCTTTTTGGTGAGAATGGGATCACTTTTATAGGGATAGAAAGTGGCCGGCCTAGCTAGGGTTTTTGGGTTTAATTTAGGTTTAATTAGTCAATTTATTTGGCTAATTAAACCCTAAAGAATAAATTGGTGGTTACAAAATTGATTATTTGTATAAATGGGGTAATAAAATGGAGAAAAGTGAAAATGGTTAGGAAAAGGGAGGTGGCCGGCTTCTTAGTAGTTATAGGTGTGAATGGGTGTTTTAATTGATAATTAAGGGATTGATTAGGTAATTAATCTCTTAATTAATCAATTTTTAGGGAATATGAAAGGAAAATATTATTTAGCTAATTGATTAGCTAAATAATGAAATACAAAATATATAGAATAAATTAGGTTTTAGGAATTACCTTATAGAAAGGATTTGATGAAATAGACTTTAAATTGTTACCTATTTTGGGCACTTTTGACTTGGTTGAGGATGATTGTCCGCCGCTCGAGCGTAGGAATCTCGGTATGCCTCAAGGGTATTTTTGTCCTCTTTTACCCAAAAATCCACGTGTCACCTTGTGATTATTTTTGGCTCCACAGATTACATATCATTTTCGAATTGGCAATTAAACCATTCAAGACCAGGTATGACTTGGTTTATACAACTTGATTAAAAGGGACCGCTTCATATGAAACATGTCTCTTCAATTTGAATTGATATTCAAACTTCTATAATATGTTTCTCAAGCCTTTAATGAGTTACATGCGGAGTACAAAAGTTTAAAACCAAAAGGATACAACTCCACCTTCGAAAAGGTGTGAAAATTTGAGTACTGTAAAAGTAGCCAGCTGGTCGCTAAGTCCCAACATCATGCATGTGGATCACTACTGATCATCTTCATACCGGTATTGTCCTCCATTTAATCACATGTGCAATTCAGTAGGTGGGGTTATTATTCAAGGAGGCAGATCTCTGCCCTCCCACTTCTCGTGCCCTCTTGTTTGTAAGGTCACGGTTAAGCCACGTAAATATTTTATATTAGTATTCATTTTTGTCTTATTATCTCTATAAAAAATAATATAAAATATTGACGTAACTTAACTGTGACCACACAAAACAGGAGGGCACGAGAAGTGGGAGGGCAAAGAATATGCCTCCGGTAAAAGCCTTTGGTAAAATATGACGAACTTTTTAGGCCCCAAACGGTCCACCACTAACATCATCATTAATTATATATATTATTGTCTATACTGTCAACTTTACCACTTATTACTAGATATTGCCCCAACACACCTCAGCACAAGCTGTAGAGCCAAAAATATTCACAAGGCAACACGTGGATTTTTGGATAAAAGAGGACAAAAATACCCTTGAGACATACAGGGATTCATACGTACGAGTAGCGGGCAATCATCCGTTAACCAAGTCAAAAATGCCCAAAGAAGGTAACAAATGAAAGTTTTCATCCATATACTCCACAAGGTAACCATTCCAAACATTCCATTTAAATTAGATTAATTGGTGAATTAATGGATTTATTTCCTAATTAATCCTTTAAATCACAAATTAAATGACCCATTATGCCAATTAATCCCCCATTACATAGCCCATTACCCAAAAATCCCAAATGGCCGGCCACTCTTGTTGATCTCATCATATTCACCTATTTTATCACATTAATTAGCTAGTTAATTTGGCAATAATTTTATTTGCTAAATTAATTAGTCAATTATTCCCATAACTCCTAAATTCAACCTAAATCAAGAACCCTATCCCTATAAATAGGCTCTCATTCTCACCAAAAACCTAGGTCCCCACTCTTGCTAAAATTCTCCAAAGCTCTCAAACACTTTTCTCTCAAAATTATAACTTTGGCATCGGAGGTTCTTCGGCCAAAGCCCCCCCCATTCATCGTGGGCGCATGAGGCTCTTGGCCTTGACCTAAGGTGTTAATTGTTTTGTAGGTGCAATTTTGTCTAAGATCAAGTAGGAAGAAATTTGCATCCACACGAGCAGCTCCATGGAGTCACAAGGGAAACAAATTTCCACATCAAGACCTGGTCAAATTATTATACTGAAAACCTTCCATATATTAATTATATATATTTTTTTTGTCATATGACCGATGTAGGATCCTATTCTGTAATGCAATAAGTATTGGAACTATTTAATATAAGGAAGATTTCACTTCATAAAATTTTCAATGTGGGACATATTGAATATTTGTATGAAAGAGTGTTAAAGAAAACACGAAACACCAATAGAGGGTGCAATGAAAATGGAACGAAAGTTAGGATTCTAATGAAAGAGCATAACCTATGAGGTTACCATATATAAGACCCAAAACCCTAACTTAGTGAGTGCTCACCATCTAAAAGAAGCAAGTGAAATATACAGTAAGCATAGAGTTATATGTTTGGATTAAATTGTAGTCCTCAGGCCAATGATCGAATTAGTGGTAACCCAGGTATGCATCTGTTTTTTCAACACAATCATCCCACATTTCTTTACTTAATTTCAAAGCATAATCTTTGTTTACTTTGGCATGAAATTTGTGAAGAGCTGCAGTCCTCTAAAGACTCAGAACTAGACGGAGAAGGTGTTTAAGGTTGAAAATCCCGGAATGGACATTACTTGTGCAATCACTAAAATGAAGATCGTAACAGTAGCTGAAGAACTATTTAACCTTCCCATTCTTTTTCTTATTCTTTTAATGTGTGTGTGTGTGTCTATATATATGTTGATGCTTTTCTTTTGTTAAGATAAAAGCTTCGGAATGATCTTTATATATGTTAAGCACTCTTAATAATGACAAATAAATTAAACAGTTTTTTGGCAGCGTAACTCCTAAATTGAATGCAAAATTAACACAATATTTTTTAGATAGTAAAAGTGCGGTTCCTTGATCTTTTCGGTTTTTATCAATTTATGACATACTAGCCTCTTGGCGTGTGGGCAAACTTTTCGGTTTTTATCAATTTATGACATACTAGCCTCTTGGCGTGTGGGCAATTTGTTTGTTTTTTATTTTATTTTATAATTATTGTGTTGTTTAAATTAATTATGTGGAAAGAGAAATGCTAGTAACTTTCTCTACTTACTTTCTCATATTTGTATTTCCCACTCAATGGATGCCATGTGGACTTATCTTGCACCATAACTTATGCATTATTTGTGTTTTAAATTTCTTTAATCTCTTTCCACCATTGCCCTTTTTTAAAACTCATTTATCAATTAAATCATTAAATAATCCATCTAATTTGACAAATCTGTTGCAGTCATATTTAATATAGGAATATGATTGTGTAAATACTAGTATATTTCAGATATTTTTCAAAGATTCTCTAGGGTTAGATATTATTCTATTAGAGTTGTAATCTTATTAGGGTAAAGAATTAACCCTCCATACAGCAATAAAGAAAGGTACAATGAGGTGGAATACAACACATTAGAAGCTAAGGAATTGAAGGATTGTGGATAAGGCTCTTCTCCAAAAAATTAAAGTTTTATTTGTTTTCTGCCAATCAGGTACGCTTAAATAAAGTAAGATATTTGAAACTACCGTGAAGCATGAAAACATTCTCTATGATGCATAAACCCCCTCCATTTATATTTACCTTCTGATATATATTGTATATGTTTCATATATTTGTCAACTTATATATACATTCCATGCATTGGGACGACTTCGTTTAACGTCTGCACTACCAAGGCAACAACCTTTTAGGCTTGCTGTGCGTCCATGGACACCCTAGGTTCATCCTGGTAGGATTTAACACAGGCCTGCAGCCCCCAGCCTACTTCAGCGGGCATGCAGCCATGCTGGGCTTTGCCTTTTGCGCCTCTGGCCCAAAACAAGCAGCCATTTGCTACTGGGCCTTGTATTTTCGTGCCCCGACCCGCTTGCAGCAAGTTTTTGCTTGCTAGGCCTTGCCTGCGTGTGACCCGGCCCTCCTACAACCCTCTTGCCAGCAGCACTTGCGCTGCTGGGCTTTCTTTGCTCTAGCCCAAAACAGAAGCCAACCTTTGGTTGGACTTTGCTGCACACACATTTAGGCCATCCCTTTGCTGGGCCTGCTACCCATGCCTGTTTTGGCCCAAAACCAACTGTTTTTGCTACTAGGCTTACCTCAGACCCACGACCCAGAGGCTTGCAACCCTCCCAGTGGCTGCAGGGTCTGCCTGTGCACTGTAGCCAGCCCAACGAGGCTGGGCCGCAACATATTTGACATAATGCCAGTTTTTGGCATTCCCAAATTATAACCATACCCATTTAAATTTTTTTGGAATATTATGGATAGCACTTATTAAGCTTTAATATACTTGCCACTTGGCCTATGGCCATCTGAAGCTAATATGACCGTCTGTCATTATTTTGCTTCCACAATCGACCCTGTATGGTCCCTGTGAAGCAAAAAATAATCAAGAAAAATATGGAGGCGACACTTGGATTTTTGGGTGAAAAAGACAAAATTACCCTTGAGACACACTTGGATTCCCACACATATGTAACAGACAATAACGGCTCAATCGAGGTTAAAGGTGATCAAGATGGTATTATTTAAAACCCTCTCATCAAATCCTCACGCACAAGATAACTCCGAATTATTCTTTTCAAATTGATATTAATTACCAAATAAATTGATTAATTACAAAATTAATTGCAAGATATTATTTGACACAATATCTTGCAATAATACTCAAAATATCACCATAAGTGACCAGTCCTTACTCTCCAAATAGGCCGACAACACCACTATATATAGGTTTACATTTCTCCAAAAAAATAAGTCCAGTTCTCTCCCAAAAATTCTCTAAACACTTTTCTCTCAAATTCAATCTTTAGCATCGGAGATTCTTTAGCCAAACCCCCCCCCCATTCATCGTGGGCACATGACGGTCTTGGCCTTGATCTTAGATGTTATTGTTTTGTAGGTGCATTTTCATCAAAGGAGAAGAAGGTGGAAATTTGCGTCCACAAATTGGTGCTTTCATTGGGAGCCTTGATTCACACGCTCGAAGAAGACTCTCGCATTCAAGGTTTTCCATTTTTTTTCTGTATATTTTTCATACATTTTTTTTCGTAGAATTTGTTATATAAATTTTTTTAAATAAACATAAAAGAAAAGTACAATGACAAGAAATTCAGAAACCACGACGAACGAAACTTCCAACGTTTAAGAATTAGGACCACGACGATCCACAAGGCTCAATGCGACGACAAGTGGAGCGGCACCACCCCCACAGGGCAGCACCATGGCAGTCACCACCATGGTAACCTTTGGCAAATCTATAACTCATGGTGAGTAGCAAGCCCATGCGTCAAGAGCAGCCCAAGCCGCTGCCCCTAGCATCGTGAGCCCAAGTTCAGCGCACGGCCCAAGACCTGCAGGCCCAAGCAATGTCAAAGACAGCCCAGCACCCCGCATCACTCCAGACAACTTGGGCCCAAGCCTAAGAAAAACCAGCCCAAGACGTGACCTTACAGGAGCCCAGGCCACAAACCTATGTGCGCCGCATGCGAACCATCCCACTCCGGTGACCTAGCCCATTCCTGTGGCCTCCCAAGCAGCCCAAACCATTCCAAGACTTGTTCAACTGTCTCAACTTGAGACTTCTAGGACAACAATTGAACTGGGGTCATTTTCACCCTATTTCTTCGCAGATTTAACATTTACTAACTCAAATCTCGCGCCTGGAGTGCATTACACTTTCGTTACTCAAGAAGACGCATTTCATCTAAGCTTTTTCAACCTAAATGGTGAACAACACTTGTCTCAACAAGTTATAAAGTTGATGAATGCCCTTACACAGAAAACGACCTTGCTGAATCAGCTTTTGCAATGCACCGAGATGCAACATGCCTGCCATTAATGAGGTGTCCTGAAGTAGAACAAGGGTAGTCGAAGAACCTCTCCAACAGTGTACACTCCCGACTGGGCTTCCGAGTTAATGTATACTCCTGTCTTAGCGCGCGGAGGAGCGTGCACTCCAGGTTAGACCCACGGATGAGCATACACTCACAGTTAGGATCACACTTCGATAATCAACATGAGCAACCTTCCCGTCAAAGTGTTCATTCGCGGCTAGGCCTGCAAGGAGCATCCTCCACTTTACATCGGAGTAGGCAGCACGACGGACGGAGAAAATCAGTCACTTAATCCGGCTTAAGTTCAATTAGCAGCCTGCGAAGAATTCACTCGCTGGCTAGGACTGTACCACATGCACTGCAGTCATGGCATAAAAGAGTATCCTAGACTAGCAGGTCAAGATCGAACGAATGTGTGATTTCCAACACAATGAGGCCACCGATGAGGCACTACGATGAGACATGACCGACATGAGTAGGTCACCCTTCATAGACAAGATCGAGCAGGCAGACCCTCCACGTAAATTTAGTATGCCATATTTCACATCCTTTAAAAGAGATGGAGATCCGAAGAGACACTTGAAGCACTACTAAAGCATAATGGTCCTTTACCGAAACAATGATGCTCTTATGTGCAACATAGTCACCACCACTTTACGAGGCGATGCACAAGATTGGTTTCACACCTTACCGCCATGATCCATCTGGAGTTTTAACGAGCCTTCCATGGTTTTCACCAAAGAATACTTATCCTATCGCTCGATCAAGAAGAAGTTCGACCATTTGTTCAACATGAAGAAGAATCCAAAGAAGTCGCTCAACGACTATGTGAAGAGGTTCAAAGCAGAGAAGGCGAAGATAGTCGGATGTGACGACTCGATATTAAGTGTAGCCTTCCAAAAAGGACTTTTAGCAGACCACCCGTTGTTTGGAGAATTGATCATGAAAAAAGATCTAACTCCGGCAGACTTTTTTGCCTTGACAGAGAAACATGTACTCTGGGATAAGGCTCGCGAGCAAACAAGGCACCTGAACAGCCTTGAAAAGAATTAGCAGTAGCACAAAAGTAAGAAGACGAAAAAAAAATACAACAATAAAAGTAGTCAGGGGCCAAATGTAAGGACCGATCTCTGCCTAAAGGAGGCCCGATGCCTAAGAATCCACCAAATCTTTGACAACATCAAGAGCGAAACATTGTTCAAACTGCCAAAACAATCAAAATGAGATACTTCCAAGTTGGACCACACCAAGTACTGTGCATTCCACCGAGCTCCCGGTCACATAACTGACGACGACTACTTGGAAGAACTACCTAGAAAGCTTATGAAGGAAGGAAAAGTTAACAGATACTTGGACAAGCCAGCTGCGTAGCCTAGAAGGAATGCAGACGCCGATGAAAAATTGTCTGCTAAGATGATTCAATTTAATGGCATCTTCGCCAAATCCGAGCATTTGGGGGCTACTGATAGGAGCATATTTATGCGACTTAATTGGCTTGTTCTCGTGCATTTAAGTTATGTTTCCTTAGTTACTTTAGTGTTTAAAGTCACTTTTGTGTGTTTTCAGATTCCAAAGCCGAAGTGTGCAAAATGATGTAATTTGGAGCCGTTTGGAGCAAAAGGAATGGATGAATTGAAGACTTGAAGAAATCAGGATTCCTAATCAACTAAGGATTCCTAATCAACAAAGGATTCCTAATCGACGAAGGATTCCTAATTGAAGATGGATTCCTAATCACATGAGGATTCCTAGAAGAACAAGGATTCCTACTCCAAGAAGGATTCCTACTTGAAATAGGAAAGTTAAGCCAAGGTTTCCTACTTTGGTTTGACCTTTCCTAAATGTTCCTAAGTTTTCTCAACTTTGAAGGCATCCTAAGCATTCTAGGACATCAAATACACATCCCTTGCATATTATGAACCCTTGTCGTACCCCCTTGACATTTCCTCTTCCTTGCCGTGCAAGGGAGAGGGTTGTTTCCTGATTTTATGCATTAAAACACATTAGGAATGTGTTTTAGGACCTTGCCGCATATTCCCTTGCCTTTCCTTTAATTTTCTAATTTTGTTTCCTATTTCTAGAAGCCTTAGACTTAATTTCTGATTACCTAAATAACCTAGGGTTTTAATTCCTAAAATCCTTTAAATAAACTCCTCTTTTGGCAACCACAAAAAAAACATACACTGCCCATTCACGCCAGAAACCAGTCTCCACCTTCAGCCGCACCATTCTACCACCATTCACCCAAATTTCTGCCACAAATCACCCCTAGCCGCATCACCCATCAACCCTAAACACTTCCATACGTCCCCCATCCATTCTAAACCATTTAATAACCCAAAAACCTGCCCAAGGTCCCTATGCCGCAGCAAAGGAGAGGAAGAAGAAGTACTTGAAGATTCTAGCTGTTCAACATCGAACCGTTGGAATATTTAGGTGTTCTCTTTCTTATATTTACAATGTATAAATCTGTTTTCCTTATGTTTTTGTGAGCATGAGAAACTAAGCCTTTTTGGCTAGGGGGTTATTCGATACCATGATTATGCTTGCAAGATGAATTGATTACGTCTAATTGTTATTTCATGAATTGTGAATGCAATTTGCTTAACCGTTTGATTGATGACTTATTTTTGTGTGTTAATTAAGGTGGCCAACTTAGTTTTCATGTAGGAATTTGAAGCTAAAACATAAGGAAGTTTCACCTAATAGTTACAACCTTATGTTTGCAAGTAGTGGAGGTCGCTTATAAACGATCGTGTTAAGTGAATTCTTGGCAAACGTTTCATGCTTTTCATAGTAACAATTGCCTCATCAATGCTTATAGTTTTCATGAAGCTTAATGATCTTTGATTGTACCTTTATTGTGCTTTTCACGTAAGGGACTTTTAGAGAATGTTTTGAGTTGTTGCATGTGCATTCCCATCCAATTCACTAACTTTAGGAAAACTTGAAGGTTAAAAAAGTGCTATAACAGTTAACCTAGGGCGTTGAGATTCATAGTTTATTGAAAGAAGCAATTGGAAATCAAAGTTGAATGCAAGTGTATCATGTGTGGAGAAGAGCCCTCTAGTTAGTCTATCACCCATCAATTTACTTGATTTTGTCTAAAAATCTGTTTGCATTGTTCTTGCTTTGTTTTATTTATTTTCGTCCAAAATCAACCCCATCTTATTTCTTTGAGTCATATTAACTAGAACTTGTCTTATAATATGTTTTTAAGTGTTTTAGGTCATTAGAAAACCAAAATTCGTCCAAGTTGTGTTAGAGTCCCAAAACTGCCCAGAAAGTGGTTTTTAGGCAGTTTTGAGTGTTTGTTTGCTGTTTGAGTCTTTTGGTTTGTTTTAGTGTTTTAGAGTTTAGTTTTGCATTCTTTGAGTCTAGTTTAGTTTTTTAAACTTTGCTTTACAGATTTGAGTCAATCCCTCCTAATCCCCAGTTTAAGAACGAACCCTACTTATCCATACTACAATTGTCAACAAGAGGGTTAATTTGTGTGTTTAGTTATTTTACGCATCAAATTTTGGCGCCGTTGCCGGGGATTAGCAACTTTGCTAATCCCTCGTTATTTCTTTTTATTTTTCGTTTGTTTTCTATCTTAGTTGCTGATTTGTTTTGTTTCTTTGTTTTTAGGTACTAGTGCATGACTCGAAGTTCCCAACCTGTTCGTGAGCATATTTTGGACTTTGACGACGATTTCGAGAGAACTTCGAGAAGAAGGAGGAACCAACAAGAGTCTAACCCACCTAGCCCGGAACCTGACCTTGAAGAACAAGTTCTAGAAGAGGAGGAGGATTTCACGGCACAAGTGGGTGGAAAAGTTCAAGGCATGGCCATGGACAACCGTACACTCAAGGAGCTTTCCGCCTCGGGATTGGATAATGCCGTACCATTGTGTATCCAATATCCCACGGCTGCTTAAGGTAAAACCGAAGAGTTTGAGTTAAAATCAAGTTTGCTCCACCACATTCCAAAGTTCCATGTGCTGTCCATGGAGGACCCTAACAAGCATTTGAAAGAGTTTGAGGTGGTTTGCTCAAGTATGACTCCGGTTAACGTTGACGGAAGTATTTTGAAGATGAAGGCTTTTCCATTCTCTTTGATGGACAAAGCTAAGGATTGGTTATACGAATTGGCTCCCGAAATAGTTACGTCATGGGAGAGTATGAAGAGGGCATTTTTGGAGAAGTTTTTCCCAACTTCTCGAATCATCCTTCTTCGTAAAAAGATAAGCGGTATTCAGCAAGAGGAAGGTGAGTCTTTTCCCACTTATTATGAACGTTTTAAATCACTTGTTGCTTCTTGTCCACAACATCAGATGAAGGAGGAACTACTTCTACAATACTTTTACGAAGGGCTCCTGCCACTTGAACGTCAAATGCTCGATGCTTCGGCGGGTGGAGCATTGGTGGACAAAATGCCCATGGCTGCAAAAATCTTGATTGCTAATCGAGCGTTGAACGCTCAACAATACGAAGGTGTATGCCAAAGAGGACCCCCACGGCAACAAGTGCATGAGGTAAGTTCCACATCCAATATTCAATCTCAGTTAGCTAATCTTACTTCCATTGTTTCACAGATGGCCGAGGGAATGAAGATTCAAGGACCAATGGTGTGTGGCGTATGTTCAATCCAAGGACATGCCTCTGAAAAGTGTCCTCAACTCATTGAGAATGGTGGATGGGAGAGCGCCAATGCAATTGGATTTCAAGGCCAAAATCAGCTAAGACATGATCCATACTCCAACACATATATCCGGGGTGGAGAGACCATCCAAACTTCAAGTGGAGGGAGCCCCAACAAACCCAACCACAAGGAGGCTTTAGGCAACAACCCCCGGGCTTCTACACCAAGCCATACGCACCCACACAAGCTCTTCCACAACCTGCCCAAACTACTTCAGGTAATGCTTTGGATAATGATACACTTGTTAAGTTACTAACCACTTTGACTCAGGGGCAAGAAAATCAAAACAAAAGGGTGGACCAACTAGAGAAACAAATGGGGCAGATTGCTGAAGTTGTTAGGCAGATTAGAGACCAAGGAAAGCTTCCTAGTTCTACCATTCCAAATCCCAAGGGAGGGTTTGAATCAGCCAAAGCAATCACCCTAAGAAGTGGTAAGGAGGTTGGGGCAGGTTCTTCATCAAAAATAGGTCCCAAAGAGGATGAAATGTTGCAAATGGAAGAGGAGGAATCAAGTCAACCCACGGCAAAGGTGGACGTACCTTTGCCGCAAGTCTCCAATGCCCCTAAACTGTCCAATTTGTCCAATAAGGGTAAGAATGTGTTAAATTCAATTCCTACTAATGTTTTTCCTTCGAATGCTCCTTTTCCTAGTAGGTTCATGCAAACAAAGAAAGAGGAAGCTAAAAAGGATATTCTTGAGACATTTAGGAAAGTTCAAGTCAACATACCCTTGTTGGATGCCATTAAGCAAGTCCCGAGGTATGCCAAGTTTTTAAAGGAACTTTGCACGACTAAGAAGAGGATTTCGACCAAGGAGGTTGTAAAGGTAGGTGAAAATGTCTCTGCCATCTTGCAATGCAAACTACCCCCCAAATGCAAAGATCCGGGGAGTTTTACAATTCCGTGTGTCATGGGTAATACCCGTTTCAAATCTGCCATGCTAGATTTAGGAGCATCTATAAATGTTATGCCATACTCCATTTATGTATCTATGAACTTAGGTGAGTTAAAACATGATGGTGTAATCATACAATTGGCCGATAGATCTAACGCTTATCCAAAGGGAGTTTTGGAAGACGTTTTAGTGCAGGTTGATCATTTAGTCTTTCAGGCGGATTTCTATGTCCTCGAAATGGATGAATCAAACCATGCCCCTTCGTTGCCCATCCTCCTTGGAAGGCCATTCATGAAAACGGCCTGGACGAAGATTGACGTGTATAGTGGAACTTTGTCCATGGAATTTGATGGGGAAATTGTTAATTTTAATCTTTCTGATTCCATTAAGTACCCTAGTGAGGACCATTCATGTTTCTCTATTGATATAATTGACTCTTTGGCGCAGGGATATCTTGAAGATTTGAATGACGATGCGCTTGAAAAAGTCATTACACGAGGCATGGAACTCACAACCAAGGGGGCAGATTCTAAGCTACCCCACGGCATACATGAACCAGGCCATGCCGTGCCTCATAGTGAGGAAATTATTGAGTTGGTTGTTGCCTTTGAGTCATTACCTAAGCATGGTGGTAAGTCTCCTAACTTCGATTCAATTCCAATTTCGACTAACAAGTTGCTTCCGTCCATCGTTCAGGCACCCATCCTTGATCTCAAACCCTTACCAAGCCATTTGAAGTACATTTTCTTGGGGGAAAACGAGACCTTACTTGCCATCATCTCCTCATCCCTCACGGCATAAGAGGAGGAGAAACTAGTGCGTGTGTTGAAGGAGTTCAAATCTGCCCTAGGATGGACCTTGGCCGATATTAAAGGTATAAGTCCTACAACATGTATGCATCACATATTTCTTGAGGAGGGGGCCAAACCAACTAGAGAGGCTCAACGCCGTCTTAACCCTCCGATGATGGAAGTTGTGAAAAATGAGATAATTAAGCTCCTTGATTGTGGTGTGATTTATCCCATCTCCGATAGTTGTTGGGTTTCACCTATCCAATGTGTGCCCAAGAAATCTGGAGTGATGGTTGTCGAGAATGCGGAGAATGAGCTTGTACCCACCCGAATTCAAACCGGTTGGCGAGTGTGCATTGATTATAGGAAGCTAAACGCAACCACAAGGAAAAATCACTTCCTATTGCCGTTCCTAGATCAAATGCTCGAAAGGTTAGCAGGTCATTCGTTTTATTGCTTTCTTGATGGATACTCCGGTTATAATCAAATTGTTATTGCCCCGGATGATCAAGAAAATACCACTTTTACTTGTCCCTTTGGAACGTTTGCATATCGACGCATGCCATTCAGTTTGTGCAATGCTCCTGCCACGTTTCAAAGGTGTATGGTTAGCATCTTTTCTGATTATGTTGAGAGGATTATTGAGATATTCATGGATGATTTTAGTGTGTTTGGTAATTCATTCGATAATTGCTTGGATAATCTCACTTTAATCTTGAAACGTTGTGTTGAAACAAACCTTGTGTTAAATTGGGAGAAATGCCATTTTATGGTTAAACAAGGTATTGTTTTGGGTCATATAATCTCTGAACGAGGAATTGAGGTTGATAAGTCTAAAATAGATCTTGTACGCTACTTACCCTCTCCTACTTCGGTGAGAGAGGTTCGTTCTTTTCTTGGTCATGCATGATTCTACCGATGATTTATCAAGGACTTTTCCAAGATTGCACAACCCCTATGCCGTCTCCTACAAAAGGAAGTGCCTTTTGAGTTCAACGAGGCGTGTGAGCAAGCATTCAACCATCTTAAGGACCTCCTCACCACGGCACCAATTATCACTCCACCGGATTGGTCCATTCCCTTTGAACTAATGTGTGATGCATCAGATTATGCACTTGGAGCTGTTTTGGGCCAACGGAAAAACAAGCTGCCAAATGTTATTTATTATGCTTCTCGTACCTTAAATGATGCACAATTAAATTATTCCACAACTGAGAAAGAGCTTTTGGTTGTTGTCTTTGCATTAGATAAGTTTAGATCATATTTAATTGGCACTAAAGTCATTGTTTTCACTGACCATGCAGCCTTGAAGTACTTGTTCACCAAGAAAGAAGCTAAACCTAGACTCATTCGTTGGATGCTTCTACTTCAAGAATTTGACATCGAAATCAAGGACAAGAAGGGGAGTGACAATGTTGTTGCCGACCACCTAAGCAGGTTGGTGCGTGAAGAAGAGATTATTCCCATCTCTGAAACGTTTCCGGATGAACAACTCTTGTCCATTCAGGTAAGTGCTCCTTGGTACGCAGATTTGGTGAATTATTTGGTGACTAAACAAGTTCCTAGCACCCTAAACAAATTCCAACTTGATAAACTTAAAAAGGATGCTAGATTTTATGTTTAGGATGACCCATACTTGTGGAAATATTGTTCATATCAGGTTATAAGAAGATGTGTGCATGAATCAGATTTTCACTCAATTTTAAGTTTTTGTCACACATATGCATGTGGGGGTCATTTTGGCACCCCAAATGACAGCTTTTAAGGTTCTTGAATGTGGTTTTTATTGGCCTACCTTGTTTAAAGATGCTAGAACCTTTTGTTTAACATGTGATCGCTGCCAAGGGACAGGTAATATAGGCCAAAGAGATCAAATGCCGCAGGTACCCATCTTTGTAGTTGAAATTTTTGATGTTTGGGGTATCGATTTTATGGGTCCTTTTCCTTCATCTTTTGGTTTCATGTACATATTACTTGCCGTTGATTATGTTTCAAAGTGGGTGGAAGCGAAAGCCACTCGAACTAACGATTCTAAAGTTGTGGCAGATTTTGTGAAAACTAATATCTTTTCTAGATTTGGGATGCCTAGGGTGCTAATAAGTGATGGAGGGTCTCATTTTTACAACCGTACCATTGAGGCATTACTCAAGAAGTACCATGTGACACAAGGTTTCCACACCTTACCACCCCCAAACCAATGGCCAAGCCGAGGTGTCTAATCGTGAGATTAAACAGATTTTGGAGAAGACCGTTGGGCCAAATAGAAAAGATTGGAGCTTACGGTTGGATGATGCACTATGGGCGTATCAAACGGCTTACAAAACCCCCATTGGTATGTCTCCTTTTCGGCTTGTGTATGGCAAGCCTTGCCATCTTCCCGTGGAATTAGAACATAGAGCGCATTGGGCCATCAAGACCTTCAATTTGAATGTGGACCAAGCTGGCATTCATCGGAAGCTTCAATTGAGTGAACTTGATGAGATAAGGCATGAAGCTTATGAGAATGCTAGAATTTACAAAGAAAAGACCACGGCATTCCATGATAAGATGCTTCGAGGCAAGACTTTCACACTTGGGCAGAAAGTGTTATTGTTCAACTCCCGTCTTCATCTATTCCCTGGTAAGTTACGTTCCAAGTGGGTTGGCCCGTTGGTTGTTACTAATCTTTTTGTGCATGGTGCAGTCCAAATTAAGAGCTTGAGAACCGGGCAAGAATTCAAGGTGAATGGACATCGATTGAAGCCGTACTACGAGAATTTTGTGGAGCATGTTGTGGAGGAGATCCCACTGCATGCCGTGGGTTCCAATGAAGAGTAAAGATGTTCTCCGTCCGGCTGCACGACGTTAAAGAAAGCGCTACATGGGAGGCAACCCATGCCTTCAACAAAGGAAGACTTAAGAATTACTCCAATTCCATATTTGCGTTCTTAAAACCCTTCTCTTTGTTGATTCTTTCTAATCTGTCCAGTTTGTTTGTTAAGTTGTTGTTTGTGTGTTTAATTTTGTTTGGTGTGATTTTATGCTTGGAACATTGAGGACAATGTTTGATTTAAGTGTGGGGGGGGGGATAACTAAGTGTTTTTTATGCAAATTCGTGGGATTTTATCACCCATAACTTCAAGTGTTGTTCCTTGCTGTTTTAAGTGTTTTTAGGCTGTTTTGGTGTGTTTTAATATGTTTTGTTCTAAAAATCCGAAAATCCCAGAAAACATTGAAAAATTGTTTTGAAAAAACCAAAAAGAGTTGTTTTTTATTTGTTTTTGTGTGTTTGTTTGTGAATTAGGGTACCTTCCAACACAATGATGAGGATTTGATTTGTAATTGCATGGCTGTTAAAGAGAGTGATTAACATGGATGAAAGTTTGATTTACTCTTTGTTTATGCTTGGTTGTGGTTATAACTTATAAATTCACATGTAATCCTAAAAGAAAAAAATAGTTTTTGTAACATGCTTGAAGGAAGGAACTCAAACAAACGCTACAACCTTGTGAGACTTGAGCCTAAACGTTTATTTGGAGAGTTAAAATCTGTGCATTATTGTTTTCTAAAGTCGCTGCATGATCTCATTATTCTTTGCTTGGTTATTACTTAGAAGGCGTTTCATCATTTAGTTCCAAATGCTAGAACTCATGCCCATTTCATTCAAAGCATGTTATTGATTTGCATAACACATATTCAAGATGAAGTCGTGTAGTTACCACCACCAAAGCCAAACTGCCGTGTATCCCATATCATTTTATGTTTAAGTTTAACCCCTTCGAGCCTTGTTAGCCTACATTCTTTGTTAACCACATTATCCTTACCTAGCCTAGTTTAGGACCATCCATACCCTTGTTCTCAAAGCATAGTAAAGCATGATTCAAATTGAATTCCTTTTGATTAATATATGGCAGAAAACAAGTGTGGGGGAAGTGTGAGTTATTGTGCCATAGGCATGGCATTGAAAGAAGAAAAAAAAAAAAAAAAAGTTGTGAAAAGAAAAAAAAAAAAAAAGAGTTGAAAAGATGTGAAAAAGAGTTCTAAAATGTGTTTGTTGAAGAAAGGGTCCAAAACTTTGAATTCGGCCCTCAATATTGCTTGAATCTTCCCTTCGTGTTTAAAAGTTGATTTCTGCAATCTAAGTGAATTCTAAGTTTCAATTTCATTACTTTGCTTGCTATTGCTTTAAGAACGGTTGTTATCCCTATCCTTCATTTGTTAGCCAACACCCCAAGCCCCGTTACAACCCTTGACTTCAATCTTGAGTGTTATGTGTTTCAATTTGTGGAGTGTGAATTTGGTATGAGCATATGGTGTCACTAGTTCTCACATCTAAGTAGTAGCATTCCATTCATGAGATCATATCTAAACATGCTTTTTAACTCCGGAAATTGCTTTCTTTGTGATACATATATGTGAGCATTCGTTTTCATATCTACATCAATCTTCTCACATATAACTAGTATAGGGTGTGTAGTTAGAAAATATGAGTGAAAATTGAGTGCATATCTTGTAAGGAATTGAGCGAATTCTCTAAGGCATGTTACTACATCAAAAACATTGTTTTAATTGATTAATTGTGAACTAGTAAGTGGTGACTATGATTAAGTATGTGCTTAAGTGTAAAGATGATTAAAATATGTGGGGAATAACGATTTTTAACATGTCATGTGCATTGGAAATCCCTGAGGCAAATGTTGGAAGGTTTAGGTTGTGTTTTATTTGTTTTGTTTTGTTTTATTTCTTTGTTTTGCTCGAGGACTAGCAAAAGCTAAGTGTGGGGGAATTTGATAGGAGCATATTTATGCGACTTAATTGGCTTGTTCTCGTGCATTTACGTTATGTTTCCTTAGTTACTTTAGTGTTTAAAGTCACTTTGGTGTGTTTTCAGATTCCAAAGCCGAAGTGTGCAAAATGATGTAATTTGGAGCCTTTTGGAGCAAAGGAATGGATGAATTGAAGACTTGAAGAAATCAGAATTCCTAATCAACTAAGGATTCCTAATCAACAAAGGATTCCTAATCGACGAAGGATTCTTAATTGAAGATGGATTCCTAATCACATGAGGATTCCTAGAAGAACAAGGATTCCTACTCCAAGAAGGATTCCTACTTGAAATAGGAAAGTTAAGCCAAGGTTTCCTACTTTGGTTTGACTTTTCCTAAATGTTCCTAAGTTTTATCAACTTTGAAGGCATCCTAAGCATTCTAGGACATCAAATACACATCCCTTGCACATTATGAACCCTTGCCGTACCCCCTTGACATTTCCTCTTCCTTGTCGTGCAAGGGAGAGGGTTGTTTCCTGATTTTATGCATTAAAACACATTCCTAATGTGTTTTAGGACCTTGCCGCATATTCCCTTGCCTTTCCTTTAATTTTCTGATTTTGTTTCCTATTTCTAGAAGCCTTAGACTTAATTTCTGATTACCTAAATAACCTAGGGTTTTAATTCCTAAAATCCTTTAAATAAACTCCTCTTTTGGCAACCACAAAAAAAACATACACTGCCCATTCACGCCAGAAACCAGTCTCCACCTTCAGCCGCACCATTCTACCACCATTCACCCAAATTTCTGCCACAAATCACCCCTAGCCGCATCACCCATCAACCTTAAACACTTCCATACGTCCCCCATCCATTCTACACCATTTAATAACCCAAAAACCTGCCCAAGGTCCCTGTGCCGCAGCAAAGGAGAGGAAGAAGAAGTACTTGAAGATTCTAGCTGTTCAACATCGAACCGTTGGAATATTTAGGTGTTCTCTTTCTTATATTTACAATGTATAAATCTGTTTTCCTTTGTTTTGTGAACATGAGGAACTAAGCCTTTTTGGCTAGGGGGTTATTCGATACCATGATTATGCTTGCAAGATGAATTGATTACGTCTAATTGTTATTTCATGAATTGTGAATGCAATTTGCTTAACCGTTTGATTGATGACTTATTTTTGTGTGTTAATTAAGGTGGCCAACTTAGTTTTCATGCAGGAATTTGAAGCTAAAACATAAGGAAGTTTCACCTAAGAGTTACAACCTTATGTTTGCAAGTAGTGGAGGTCGCTTATAAACGATCGTGTTAAGGGAATTCTTGGCAAACGTTTCATGCTTTTCATAGTAACAATTGCCTCGTCAATGCTTATAGTTTTCATGAAGCTTAATGATCTTTGATTGTACCTTTATTGTGCTTTTCACGTAAGGGACTTTTAGAGAATGTTTTGAGTTGTTGCATGTGCATTCCCATCCAATTCACTAACTTTAGGAAAACTTGAAGGTTAAAAAAGTGCTATAACAGTTAACCTAGGGCGTTGAGATTCATAGTTTATTGAAAAAAGCAATTGGAAATCAAAGTTGAATGCAAGTGTATCATGTGTGGAGAAGAACCCTCTAGTTAGTCTATCACCCATCAATTTACTTAATTTTGTCTAAAAATCTGTTTGCATTGTTCTTGCTTTGTTTTATTTATTTTCGTCCAAAATCAACCCCATCTTATTTCTTTGAGTCATATTAACTAGAACTTGTCTCAGAATATGTTTTTAAGTGTTTTAGGTCATTAGAAAACCAAAATTCGTCCAAGTTGTGTTAGAGTCCCAAAACTGCCCAGAAAGTGGTTTTTAGGCAGTTTTGAGTGTTTATTTGTTGTTTTGAGTTTTTTGGTTTGTTTTAGTGTTTTAGAGTTTAGTTTTGCATTCTTTGAGTCTAGTTTAGTTTTTTAAACTTTGTTTTACAGATTTGAGTCAGTTTAGAGTGTTTTAGCAATCCCTCATAATCCCCGGTTTAAGAACGATCCCTACTTATCCATACTACAATTGTCAACAAGAGGGTTAATTTGTGTGTTTAGTTATTTTACGCATCAGCTACCAACAACTCTAAGAAAAGGAAGATCCAGCAAGCTCTACTAGTTTCACAGGTCTAGGCAATCAACACCTCACCTAGACCTATCGTTGGATTCACCGAGCAAGATGTCGAGGGCGTCGATTTCCCACATGGCGGCGCACTGATGGTATCTATCCAACTAGCCCACGCTATAGTCGACAAAATGATGGTTGATAACAGAAGTGCAATTAACCTACTTCAGCTTTCAGTAATTCAGAAGATGGGCCTAGAAAGCACAATCATATGCCGAGTGGAGGTACTCACTGGATTCAACGGACACACCTTAACTGCCATCGACCACATCACACTTGACATGAAACACCTCCAGTTGTCTCAAGGTATACTTTCATGATAGTAAGCGAATCGTCCCCCTACAATGGGATTCTAGGGCGACCTTGGCTGATAAAGCTGTATGCAGTCACTTTTGTCAAATATCAAAAAATCTGATTCTACATCTTAGGAAGAGGAGTCGAAGAAATCAAGTCTGACCAGGCCGCATCTCGACGATGCACTGTGTAAGTACTGAAGGAATCAAGAAAGAAGACCTTTACCCTCATAGAGGCTACCAAGGTCCAAATGGATAATGAAGCTACCAAATAGCAATCACAGCAAGCAAATCACGAAGATAGTGTCCAAACCAACATGCCAGCAGATGAGATGGGATGGAAACCCGAAGAGGATGTCGAACACATCATTTTTTATCCCTAATAGCTGACAATACTACTAGAATTGGCTCACATCTGAGCCCAAAACAAAAGAAGGAACTCACATCTTTCTTTAGGAACAATTGTGACGTCTTCGCATGGTCACCTTCCAACATGCCCGACATCGACCCCAAGATAGCTTGCCACAAGTTGCACGTCGACCCTACTGCCAAACCGATGATCCAAAAGAGAAGACATTTTGCACCCAAGCAAGTGGCGATCATCGAAGCAAAAATTGACAAGTTATTGGAGGTCAGATTCATAAAGGAGGTAGCACACTCAGCATGGCTCACCAACGTCATGCTAGTAATGAAAAAAGAAAATGGCAAAGGAGGGTTTGAATAAACTACACCAACCTCAACAAAGCATACCTGAAAGATCCTTATCCAATTCCCCGAATCGATCTACTAATATATTCAACTTCTAGGAACCAGCTGCTCAGTTTCTTGGACGCATACTCTGGCTATAACCAAATAGTCATGTACGAGCCCAATAAAGAGAAAACTACTTTTGTGATCGAGCAAGGCACCTACTGCTACAAGGTCATGGCCTTTGGCCTAAAGAACGCGTGAGCAACCTACCAAAGATTGGTAAACATGATGTTTAAGAAGCAAATTGAAGTAATCATAGAGGTTTACGTCGATGACATCATGGTGAAGGGCAAGTAACAGTTAGGCCATATCAGCAACTTAGCAGAAATTTTTGACATCCTTAGAAAGTACAAAATGAAGCTTAATCCCGCCAATGCACATTTGGAGTATCTTTAGGCAAATTCTTAGGGTACCTAGTAACCCAATGAGGAATCGAAGCACATCCCAAGAAAATTTGAGCAATCCTAGAGATGAAATCTCCAACTACCTTGAAAGAGATTCAAAGCTTGACCAAACGAGCAGCCATTCTCAACCGATTTCTCTCACGGTCCACCAATCGATGCAAGCCTTTTTTCAAGGCCATCAAAAGAGCACAACGAGCTAAATAGGATAATGAGTGTAAAAGAGCTTTCCAAGATCCGAAGAAGTATTTTATATCACCTCCCTTACTATCCAAGCTAGAAGCAACGGAGGACTTATACATCTACTTGGCAGTCGCGAAAGTAGTAGTAAGCTCCGTCCTCATACGAAAAAGCTGGGGACCCAACTGCCGGGTATTCTACACTTCTAAAGCTCTTCTCGATGCGAAAACTAGATATCCGAAGATCGAGAAATTAATTTTGAAGCTAGTTGTTGTGGCTCAGAAGCTCAGACCATAATTCAAGGTACACCCAAAAAGTGTTGCGATGTTTTAATGAGGATAAAACGAAGCCTTTGAGTACTATTTTGGTCTTCCAAACTCTAGATGCTAAACGAGATCCCTTCCATTCAAAGAATGATGAGGAAGAGATTTTGGAGCCTGAAGTTCCATACCTAAGTTCAATTGGGGCTTTATTGTACATAGCTCAATGCACTAAACCCAACATCTCCTTCACTATTAATCTTTTGACTAGATACAACAATGTGCACACACGCAGACACTGAAATGGTGTTAAAGACAATTATCGCTACCTCAAGGGTACGATGGATTTGGGCATGTTCTGCACCCACGAATCCTCGAGAGGAGCTGTCACCCCCTGGGTTCTCCGGTTGATTCCCGCCTTATTGGTTAACAGATGTTGGATATCTGTCTGACCCAAATAGGGCACGTTCTGAAACGGGTTATGTCTTTATCATTAAAGACACCACTATATCTTGGAGGTCTACCAAGCAAATGCTAGTTGCGACTTCTTCGAACCATGCTGAGATCCTCGCTCTACATGTAGCATCGCGTGAGTGCTTTTAGTTAACAGCAGTCGTGTAACGATATTTTCCTCTACTTGGTTAGGGGAGATTATGGGTTCAACATACATGACGCAGACATTTATGAGATTGAATAGGCTTTTTAGCCAAAGTGGTCCCTGAGATTTGTATAACTCCTCACTTTGGTTCTTAAGAATTAAAATTAATAGAAGTGGTCCCTGAGTTTGTCCACCATCAACCATTTTGGTTATTCTATGAAAAATCTCCATTAAATAAAGACCTGAGATTTGCATAACTCCTCACTTTGGTCTTTGAGATTTGAAATCAATAGAAGTGGTCCACGAGTTTGTCCACAATCAATCATTTTGGTCCTTCCCTGAAAAATCTCCATTAAATAAAGAGAAAATGACAAAAATACGCTCAATTTTTGTCAAATTATTTTGGCCCATTGTTTATTAAATTGAGGGTACTTTTGTCATTTTGGTCCTTATTTAACAGGATTTTTCACAGAAATGACCAAAATGATTGATGGTGGACAAATTTAGGGACCACTTCTATTGATTTCACATCTTAGGGACTAAAGTGAGGAGTTATGCAAGTCTCAGGGACTATTTTGACTAGAAGGTTGTTTGATTATTAATTCTAGGTAACCACATTATAGTGGGATTGACTTGATTAAAAATAAAAGAATTTGCATGCTACCAACTGTGGTGGCATGAATAAGTTTGATTGAAGTGGTATTGTGTACCTCAAAATCTTATTTACCAATTTATGATTTGATTGATATATTGTCAAAATCTTATAGGCACAACATTCGAGAGTCTAAATCCAAATATAAAAGAAGAAACAGAAGCAAGCAATGCATTGCATAGTTTGAATCCTAATGTAAAAAGAGGATGAGGAATGGAGACTGCAATGCATAGTCTAAATCCAAATGTAGAAAATAAACTAGAAACAAACATGGCAATGCCACTTTTGAACCCAACTATAAATAATAGAACCAGAAAACAAACATTGCAACATAGTTTTTTAATCTACAATGTCGTTCAAGATGTGAAGTGTTGGAGACGTGTGAGTAATGCGTGTGATTGACCTGATTTGGAATAAAAGACGAGAGGTATGAACATGGTTGTATACATGTAGAAATGCAAAGTTTCAAAAAAAACACAACTAGGCCACCTTTAACTGTGGCAAGTAAATGATTCTATCACATTGTTGCAAGATGGTCGCCCATGAGTTCATGACTAGCATGATATCGGTTGGGATATGGGTGTAGCTGTTCATCGTAAATTTAAATAATAGAAGCAAAAAAAAAACAGACTAACAGCCAGCCAGATTCAAACTGTTTGTTCATCCAAGAGAGATTAAACTTGAGCCAACTTTTTATTTTATTCGAGGAAAAACCAAATCTAGAAATTTGAAGGGCAAGTGGTAGGATGTATGAACGAATGTTTGTGACTCCAATGCACCATCCTGCAACAATAGCTAATCACAAAGCAAACGAGATCACTATGTGGATACGCTTGTTCTATGCGCAGTACTGAAAATTGTATTTTTCGATTTAACTTTAGACCTATTACGCACATGAAAGGGTTAAAATCATGAACATCATAAAATAATTGACGCCAATTACTTTTTACTACCCGCCATTTACCACCCTCATTAATGATCTTTGTTGAATTTTATGCAGTTTTTCTTGGCGTTTTGTAATTATCTGGGATAGCTAGTCCTTGTCAAAGCATTGGTGTAAAATTACCTTAGCCTAAATGAAGTAGCTAGTGCTAAAATTCTGGGAATTCCATTAAATCATAATCGTGATTGCAGCAATATTTTGGGTTAAAAAACATATCCATTGGTTAAAACCTAAAACAAATCACATGCACATTGTCTTGTGTAGTCGGTTAATTAGGTTGCTAGAGCCTAAGCTTTGTTTTTCAAAGATATATATATTAAAGTTTGTGTTTTGATATTTATTTCAATGGAGGTTCTCTGTGTTAGAGTTTGAAGAACAAGACAACAATGGTGTTTAGAGAGAAGGTGATGGAATATGTCTCTTGGATTTCCACTTTGCAGAAAAATACATTTTGTAACTGTTATGTATGTAGAGGAAGGGAGATCCTTCACTCATCAACACACAATACAATCTCAACCATTCATTGCTATCATCCTATGAGATGATGCCACTTGTCTTATTCTATCACTTAGATCCTACGCTAGAGAAGAGACCACTTGGACTATGATCCAATGGCTCAGATTACATCAGAAAATTAAATCACATAAAAGGAAATTCAAAATTTGTAACTTTAGCTCCAAGGTATCAGCTCAAGGGTTACACATCAACACTCCATTCTAACCCTTTTGCTGATTTCACACCAAGTAGTTCTCTTAGGCAAGCAAATCGATCATTTGACAAAGCCTTGGTTAGTATACTTGCAATCTGGTCTTCTGTTTTGCAGTAAACAAGTTCAATCTCTTTTGCTTGGATAGCTTCTCTGATGAAATGAAACTTCCGACTGATGTGCCTAGTTCTCTGGTGAAGAACTGGATTCTTTGCCATTGCTATGGCAGAAGTGTTATCACACATGATTGGTGTGCCTTCTACTTGCTCCTCTCCAAAATCTTCAAGCACAAACCTTAGCCATTTAGCCTGTGATGTTGCTTCTGCAACACTGACATATTCTGCTTCTGCAATGGACAATGCCACTATGTTTTGTTTGATTGATGCCCATGAAAACATACCAGATCCTCGTGTAAATGCATATCCTGAAGTGCTTCTCATGTCATCCTCACTTCCTGCCCAGTCACTGTCACAATACCCTGTTAGAGTAGTTGTCTTCCCTTTCACAAATTCAATTCCAAAATCAAGAGTGCCCTGAATATATCTCAACACCCTTTTGGTTGTTTCCATGTGTTTCTTTGTGGGGTTATGCATGAATCTAGCAAGTAAACTAGAAGCAAACATTATATCCGGCCTTGTAGTAGTCAAGTATAACAAGCTACCTACAACCTGTCTATATTCACTTTCATTTGCTGCTTCACTGCCATCTATCTTGCATAACTTCTCATTCACAGCTAGTGGTGTTGCCACTGATTTGCAATCTTTCATTCAAAATTTCTCAATAAGCTTCATTGCATATTTCCTCCAATGGCTAAAAATGTTTTTATCTGTTTGTACTACTCCCTTGCCAAGAAAATGATGAAGTAACCCCAGATCAGTCATCTCATAATGCTGCATCATGTCATTCTTGAACTCTTCAAGTAGTTTTGGATAGCTTCCAGTATATACAATATCATCCACATAGAGTGAAACAATAATGATACTTGAAGCTTCACTAGTTTTGACATAAAGTGTTGCTTCACTAGAGCTCTTCTTGAAACCCGCCTTGCTAAAATAGGAATCTATCTCATCAAACCATGCTCTTGGAGCTTGCTTCAGCCCATACAAAGCCTTGTTCAACTTATACACCTTGGTTTCTTCACTCTCCTTCATGAAACCTTGTGGCTGCTCAACATAAACCTCCTCCTTCAAAACTCAATTCAAAAAGGTAGACTTTACATCCAACTGATATAGGTTCCATTCCTTCTGTGCAGCAAGTGCTATCAAGGTCCTAATGGTATCCAATCTTGCAACTGGAATGAATGTTTCATTGTAATCTATCCCATGCTTTTGGGAATAACCTTTTGCCACCAGTCTGGCCTTGTTCTTCTGCACGAATCCATCAAGGTTCAGCTTGGTTTTATAGACCCACTTAACACCAATGATTGGCTTGTCAAATGGTCTGTCAACTAGCTCCCATGTGTTGTTTTTCTCAATCATTTCATTGCATTTTTCCATGACTCATTTAAAGTAGTTTCTTCATAGTTTTCAGGTTCTACAATGCACATGTTACACTGAGCCATGATTTCATTGATATTTCTCCATTTCTGTGGTGTGTGGTCAGTTGCTTGAGAGCTTTCAAAAGTATTCTCACTTAGTGGTGTAATAACATCCTCCACTTGAGTTGATGTATCCAAAAGGTGACTTGGTTCACATACTTCAACTTTCTTCTATCCTTCACTACAATCTGCCATTTGATTCTCAACAATCATGGGGACTTGTATTTCACTCTTATCAGTGTTCTCCCACTCCCATGAAGCATTCTCATCAAAGAGTACATCTCTAGACAGTATGATCTTACTGGAACTTTGATCAAACACCCTGTACCCTTTTTCACAGATTCCATAGCCTACAAAAATACATTTACGACTATTTTCTTTAAGCTTATGCCTTAGTGTTGAGGGGATGTGCACATAGCATAATGACCCAAAAATCTTCAAATGTGCAATACCTGGTTTTTTACCAGTGTATGCTTCAAATTGAGTTATCTTCTTAGAAGACTTTAAAGGACATCTATTAAGTATGTAGACTGCAGTGTTCACAGCCTCTGTCCAAAATGCATAAGAAAGACCCTTTTCATGCATCATAGACTTTGCCATCTCCACCACAGTCCTATTCTTTCTCTCAACTACTCTATTCTATTGAGGAGAATATGCTATTGTTAATTGTCTCTGAATTCCAAGCTCATTGCAATACTTGTCAATTTCGGTTAATAAGAACTCTCCACCCCTATCACTCCTTAGACATTTCACCTTATATCCACACTGCAACTCTGTCATTGCTTTAAACTTCTTAAAACAGTCAAATGCACTTGACTTGTTCCTGAGAAAATATACACATGACATCCTAGTACAATCATCAGCGAACAACAGAAAGTACTTATTTACAGAGATAGATTCAGTTTGCATCGGTCCACAAATATCTGTGTGAACCAATTCCAATGGAAGTTTAGCTCTCCAAGTTGATTTTGATGGAAAAGACTCTCTGTGTTGCTTTCCTAGCATGCAACCTTCACACACAACAGAGGTTTTCTCCAAATGAGGCAATCCATGAACCATTTCTTGATCTTCAAGCATTTTGATGTTTTTGTTATTTAGATGCCCTAAACGCTTGTGCCATATATGCATACAATGTGTCACACTTGCTTTCAAGACCAACTGATTCGCAGGCATCATTGTAAGAGGAAAACACCTGTTGTTTGTCATCTGCACTCTAACAACAAGATTGCCCAGTGACCAACCATCGAAGATATTCACCACATTTCCTCCAAACACTAGATAGTACCCGTGCTTCATCATCTGTCCAACACTTAGCAGATTCTCTTCAAGTCCAGGAACAAGCATCACTTCTTGAATGTGCTTTCTTCCCAATTTGGTCTCTATCACAAGAGTTCCCTTTCCTGCAACCTGAACAATTTCTCTAGTTCCCATCTTCACCCTGGAAGTCAGATTCCTTTGAATGTTGATTAGTAACCTTTCATCACATGTCATGTGGTTACTACAACCACTATCAATGTACCATGAGTGATTCACCTTCACATTTGTCACATCATTACATACATATAACAGGGTACCAGTTTCTTTAACCTGGTTTACATAGTTCACCTTCTATATATTTTTATTTCCATGGCAGTCTTTGAACTCATGCCCAAGTTTCCCACAACCTATGCATTTAGGCTTCCCTTCAAACCAACATTTTCCATAGTGCAATTTATCATAGTGTCTACAATCTGTTTTGTTTCCATCATTAGATACATTTGGTTTGGGAATAAAATTGGGCTTATTATCCCATTTCTTTCCTTTGGATTTCCAGTTTTTCTGAAATTTTTGATTTCCAGAATAACCTACACCCTTAGGATTTTTACCTCCAACATTTAGACTAGCAAAAGCTCGTTCTGTAGAGTTTTCGGCATGTCTATCCAATCTGAGTTCAAAGCTTTTCAGAGAAGCAACTACCTCTTGAACCTCAAGAATTTCAAGGTCCTTAGAGTGTTCAATTACTGAGCAAATAGGGTCATATGATCTAGGCAAACTAATCAACAATTTTTACACAACTCTCTCTAGACAGATCCTCACCATAACTCTTCATTTGATTCATTATATCAAACAATCTAGTAAGATATACAGATAAGGATTCACTATCTTTCATACGAGTGTATTCAAATTCTTGACGCAAACCTTGCAATTTTACGCTCCTTACTTGCTTATCTTCTCTGAACTCTTGCTTCAGAATGTCCCAAGCACCCTTTGAAGTCTCTTCGTTCACAATTCAGGGGAAAATTTGATCTGAGACAGCACCTTGGATCAACCCAAGTGCGCGAGCATCCTTCATCAGGATTTCAGCTATCGTCGGCTTCTCCACTTCAGTGACCTCGATCTCTTCTATCTTCATCTTCTCCTTCTTTAGATCTGAAGCATCGAACCCATTTTCAACGAAATCCCATAACCAATGAGATTTCAGAATGGTTTTCATTCGAATACTCCAGAACTCATAATTTTCTCCATTGAAAACTAGCGTGCGAAGCTCAGCGGCTCCCGATCCTGCCATGTTAGACATCGGATTCAAGAAATCACACCACCTCGATCGTCGAATGAGCTCGATTACAGCGCGAATCGATTCCAGTTTTCTTTTCACAGATTTACGCCCAGTTTAGATAACCGAACCTGGCTCTGAGGCCATATTAGAGTTTGTGTTTTGATATGTATTTCAATGGAGGTTCTCTGTGTTAGAGTTTGAAGAACAAGAATGGTGTTTAGAGATAAGGTGATGGAATATGTCTCTTGGATTTCCACTCTGCATAAAAATACATTTTGTAACCGTTATGTATGTAGAGGAAGGGAGATCATTCACTCATCAACACACAATACAATCTCAACCATTCATTGCTATCATCCTATGAGATGATGCCACTTGTCTTATTTTATCACTTAGATCCTATGCTAGAGAAGAGACCACTTGGACTATGATCCAATGGCTTAGATTACATCAGAAAATTAAATCAAATAAAAGGAAATTCAAAATTTGTAACTTTAGCTCCAAGGTATCAGCTCAAAGCTTACACATCAACAATATAGGGCTTGTAGTATTCACTGATTTTCTCAAGTAATCAGAAGCTATTATTCTTCATCTCTTTCTGTTTATTCTCTTCATTTCTTCTGCATATCAGTTTCTTTAGTTACTTTGTTTCCTCTGTTCAACCACAGCCACCAACTACTTTTTTTTTTAATTATAATTATTAAGGGGAGGGAGAGGATTCGAAACTATTAGAATAATTTTTTTTCTTGGAAGGGGGGGAGAGCTTCAAACCCGATATGCATGGATGGAAACCCAACACCTTATCCACTAAAATATTGGACCACAGACATTAGCTATGGGATCTCGTTGATGCTACGAGGTCTGACTTTCCAGCCAATTTTGTTTTTAGAGTTGCAACTGATGTGCCTCAGGTTTTTTATTTTTTATTTTTTTATTTTTGTGAAACTGTAATTAACTAGCTGCACATTTTTTCCTTTTCGTTACACATAATCACTGTTGGTTTGTTCTAATTAATTTCTTTGATATACCCTTGTTTCTATGTCATAGTTTACCAATTGTTAGTGGTGTGTAGAAAATATTAAAATATTAAAAAATTAAAAAGATGTAGGAAAAGTAAATTGGGGTGTGTGAATATAATCTCTCTTGTGTGAATTACCAGTGATATGCCTTCAGTTTTCAATAAGTTTTAGGAAGCCTAAACTTGAAGAAACAATATTTTGATGTATATATACCCCTTATGCAAATGGATCTCCATTTTTTTCAAAAAATAGGAATTAGGTGTGGGGATCACTCCACATCAAACTTTAACGATCCGAACCATCTATGTTGTAAGTCTCAACTCATAGATCATCCTTTCAAAAATTCAATTCAATCCGAACTCATTTGCCTATTTAATTATCAAGATAAAATTTCATTGTTTCTTATATAACAAAGTATTCGTAATTTCTTTGAACTCAATTAGATGTCTTAAACATTTCTGATTTGGCTAATATTTTGTAAGGATGATCTATGAGATATTACTTAAAAAATAGACAGTTCGGATTATTAAAGTTTGATGTAGTGTGAACCTTACAACTAATCCCTATTTTTATAAAAAATAAGAATCCCTTTCCTTAAAGCTTTCTTCCATATATATAATTATTGTGGAGAATATACACAGGATGACAGATGTTCATCAAGTTTGCTTGCACTTCAAATTGTAGTTATAACAAAGCAATGATCAGTATGTGACCACAGGCCCTTAGCAATTATCATTCTCCCATATGTTGATCGTTCTATTAAGTAATTTATATGTTTTAATACAGGCATCCAACCCTTTGTGACCCTCTTGCACTTTGATCCACCAAAAGGCTTGACGGACTAGTAAGGAGGAGTCCTGAACCGCTCATTTGTGTAAGCACCTTTTGATGCTAACTACTTCTCATCTCTCAAAGTTGTTTCACTCATGCATGTTTACCATACAAGATATCACATATTTTCAGGGCTGATTCAAGGACTACTGCGAGCTATGCTTTAAAACCTACGGCGATAGGGTAAAAACTTGGATCACAATCAACGAGCCACTGATTCTGGCCAAGATGGGTTATGATTCTGAGAGTTGGTCCACCAATCAGATCGAATGAATTGAAGAAATTTAATGGACCAAAAATATTCATTATCTGATCATTGGACTCTAATAGCATATAGGCGTTTTTATGTTTTTTTTTTTTTTGACACAAAACTATTTACACTAAAGGAGTGGGGTAGTGGGCTGGCTAAGTCTCACAATGAGTTAGTAGTAATGTAGTTCAAATTCATCATTGGCAAGAAACGAATCTAAAATTTCTTACTTATAAGTAAAGAAAAATACCATTATAACGTAGTATTAAGTGGCAAGGTGTTTTTATGTTGAAATTGCTTAAGAACTTATAGTTCATTAAAAAGGTCGTACCCAGTGCACAAGGCTCCCGCTTTACGCAGGGTCTGAGAGAGGTGAATGTCGGCAAAACTTATATAGTTCATTACTATAAATAATTGCATATCTGGGTTTGGTAAATTAGGAAAAATAACCAAAATTTGGACTCCATGAATTATAGCCACCATTTTAAGTTTATGACAATTATAATCAAAAGTTCATATGAAATTACTAATATACCCTTAAAGGTACTAATACACGAAGTCTCCACTTACAATTACTAGCTATGATTTCAATGAAGAAGAACTATGAGTTTAAAGTGGATAGATTGACTAAGGTCATTTGGAAGTTAAATATGTGGATGATAATGGCAAGTGGCAACTTCGTATAAACTTTTTTGTTTTTTGAACAAATGATATTATCTACATTAAGGGAAGCGGGTAGGCTTAGCCTCATAATGGACTATCAATAATGAGGTTCAAACTCATCTTTAGCGAGAATTGAACCTAAGACCTCTCACCTATCAACTATGAACTCATAACTTTGAGGGTATATTAGTACTTTCATATAAAATTTATTGTTATAATTATCAGAAACTTAAAAGAGTGGCTATAATTCTATATGGAGTCCAAATTTCCCTCATGTTTGGAAGTTAAATATGTGGATGATGATGGCAAGTGACGACTTCATACCAACTTTTTGTTTTTTTTTTTTTTAACAAACGGTATTATTTATACTAAGGGAAGGGGGTGGGCTTAGCCTTACAATGAACAAGCAATAATGCGATTCAAACTCGCCTTTAACAAGAATCAAATATAAAACCTCTCACCTATCCACTTTGGACTCATAACTTTGAGGATATATTAATACTTTCGTATCAAATTTTGGTTATAATTATCTTAAACATAAAAGGGTGGTTATAATTTTATATAGAGGCCAAATTTTGATTATTTTTCCAAATTTCCCTCTTGGTTTGGCTGAGTAAAAAAAAAGGGCGGTTTCTTGATTCTTTCTTTTTTTTTTTAATTTAAAAAGAATTAAACAATAATAGATTCACACATCTATTTTTACCTCTCACACACCCTTATTAATTTTATGTCATTGATCTTCTTCAATTCATTCAATCTAACGAAACGAATGAAAATTCTGACAGATGTAAGAAATAAAAATGAGTGTGTTGATAGCACTATCCAAACAAACAAAAATTGGGTAAAGAACCTTGATGGCTCAATTCTATTGGGTCTTGACCCCTTTTTATGTGGACCTAAACCCAAACTGATGTGTCTATTTAGTTGGCCCATGTGTGCACATTCTCTTTGTGCAATTGGAATGTGGGTGTGAGAATAGAAGCAGTGACACTCCTATTTGGAAAAGTAAGGAGAGAAAGCTAAAGCAGCAAACCAATTTAGTGAAGAGAAAAGTATTCTCTTGTTCATCCGTTTTGGGTGCCGACAATTTCAGTGTAAGAGACCAATCATCTCTTCTTTGTTTCTAAAGGTTGTTGCACCATTTGGAGCAAGAAAGAAACCTTTCTTTGGTTTTGGGTGTTCATTCTCATTTGATAAATTTCTCTCAGCTGCTCATTTGGATCGGTCTGTTGTTTCACACTTCTATACGAGCTTTTGTATATTTGTATCTTTGTGAGCAAGAATATGAGATTTGTTCTTGGCTCTTCTGTGTGTGAGAGCGACTTGGGTATTTTTGGGATCTAAGGTATGAGAGCTTAAACACTTATGTAAACTTCATTTGATATTAGTGGAATTTCTTTGTCGTCTTAAACCTGGATGTATGCTTACGCTGAACCAGTATAAATTGTTAAGTTATTTTGGATTATATGCCTTGTCATATTTCTTCATATTAGTTTATTGATTTCATATTTGACGCTTCCGCATAACAAGTCGTATCATAGCTCCAGATTTCAACTTGAAGCTTTGTACTAGTACGTCTCTGAAACCTATGTTGGTGAAATATGATTGGGAGAATTCAACAGGAGGAATGACTTTGGTATTTGGAAATTGAACATGTGTCATGTGTTAGCTTAACAATGACTTTTGAAAGCACTAAGGGAAACTGAAGACCACTTGGAGCAATCTTGTTGTTGTTGATGTCAAATCTGCAATTGGAGTTGTGGCTCAAGTTCGATAGTTGTTTACCCATCTCCTTTAGTTGTCTTTGAGGCAACGGTTGTTCACCCTGCATTATCATAAGGTGGAGTTTTGGGTTCGAGACTTTGGTGAAGCGGTTGCACTTTTTTGGTTTGTTGTTCTAGCTTTGTATAGATTATTTTGTAAATCCAAAATTTCCTACAACAAATGAAACAAAAACACATGTAAAAAATAAAAATGTATAACTCAATGTTTAGGGTTACAACCTCTAAGTAGAAGAGTTTATCCTCTTATTCGATCTCTGAAGATACAAAGTAAGTTTATAGGGGTAGTTGATCCAATGGTCATAGAGACTTAATCTTGAATTAACGAATGTCGTAAGACTTTGGCTTGTGACACATAGAATATTGGCTTGTGGTGGTGGAGGAACCAACACATATAAGTGGTGCTTGGTGGTTCTTCACAAGAGTGGTGAATAAAAGTGTTTAGAGTGTCTAAGAATTTGAGCCTCTAAAGATGTGAAGATGTGTCAGGGCCTTCTTTATCCTGGAGCCTCGTATTTATAGGTCTCTCCATATCTTGATTTGGTATTTATTTAAACCAAATCAATAATTTCGCAATTTGACCAAATAGTTTAATTGACCGAAGTACCAATACATGATTTAGACCTGATTCATGTCCAATTTGATTTAATCAAATAAACCAATCAACTTCATCCTTAATTTGGACAACCTTAATTTGGCCAATCTCTCTGATTTGGCATCCTTAATTTGTCAAATAAGCCAAATAACTCAATAATGTAAGCCGATTTTTCCATCCTTAATTTGTGTAAATACATTCCAATCTCCTAAATTTGACATCCATTTCACTTGTTGATTATTTCCTTAATTTGAACAAATTAATTTGTTTGATTTAATTCAAGGTTAGTTAAATATAATTCTTTAACTATTTTTAACCAACAAATAAATTTGGTAATTATTTTTCATTCCGTCAAATGTCTTCACATGTCACTCTTGATGACTCGTCTAGTTTTCATGAGTCACATGCCAAGTGTGCAACTTGTGAGACCCATGTTGTGCACCACATAAGCCTTGGCAAGGAAAAATTTAAAACATTTATTTGACCGAAATTTTGATGTCTACAAATGCCTTCACTTCAAGTCGCGTCGTAAACATGTATTTGTCACGTGTAGAAGGTGTATTTTGAAGACCCTCTCCATAGTGAATCTATTTTCTCACTGTGCTTTGAAGTCCCTTTGCATAGTGTCTTTTGACTTTATAAGTCTTGAAGCATGGTTCATGAATTTGTGATTTGAAGCCACCCTCAAAGTAAGTAGCAAGCGATTTAGTACTTACTTAGGGTACCACCATTAATGTGAAACGAATGGAAAGGCAAACAAGGGACAATTGGGATGATTAATATGTAATTGCTTGGCCAAGACTCGCACCGATTTACACAATTGGAACCATAAACCTTTAGTAGACTTAGCTTTACCCTTGGGAATTAGGAAGTTCTAAAGAGTGTAAGGACTCAACATTACCCCAGGATGTAGGGGAGCCTTAAGCAATGTAATGAAAGCGAAACGGATGAAAAACGCAAGTCCAAATTCATTTTTGAATTTAAAATGTAGTTTTTGACACACCTTAACCCTGATATCTCTAAATATCAAGGTAGGCCCATGCTGGCCAGCACCCGAGGGTGACGAAGCCATTTTAAACATGCGTGCAAATTAAAATATGTTATTAAGAAGAAATATACTAAAGCAGGAACGTGTTCAAAGCATACAACTAACCCAGAATAAAGTGAAAGAATTATTATAGAAATGTATGAACCGAGGAATGTGTCCTACACAAAGGAGACTCAAAGATGCCTGAGCAGAAGTGCCTTGACGCCAGGTGAGTGGACCAAAGTTTATAATAATAATACTAATAATAAGAAAATCGTTTTCTTTCTGAATATACTAACCCTCTGTTTTGAAAACACATATGATACTACATATAGTAAGTTTTCTGAAAACTCTAACATGCCATGAAATCATTCGTAAAACAAGTACAAGTAAAACCATGCTCAATAACAATGCTATCGTCGCCTGAAGGCAAATCCAGAAAATCTCATCAATATTGTACTCTCTAGGGGTATCTCATAGTCGTCCGAAGGCAGTACCTATCCATCACCCGTATGTGAAGCTATATGACACTAGGTTACGCCAATGAAGAAACCATGGTCCATCACCTAGAGGTGAAACTGTACGACTCCGAGTTACGCCAGAGAAGGGGATATATAACATCACACACCAACACTAGCCCCGGTCTAGTGAAGCTGGGGGTATATCATCAATATCATCAACTTTTCATTCGCCCAAAGGCAATACATGTCCATCACCCAAAGGTGAAGTTATACGACCTGGGTTACGCCAGTGAAGAAACCATGGTCCATCACCCAAAGGTGAAGCTGTACGACTCCGGGTTACGCCAGAGAAGAGGTATATACATAAATTTCCTCAACTGTGTCCTATGGCCATAGACATCTATATACCCATGTTGTGTGGATGTGTTGTATGATAACCCACTAGATAAGCACCAAAAACATATCTCAAATCTCATATCAAATCTGGAGTTCACAAGCTCAAAGTCTCATTTCATAAATCCAAGGTAATTCACATCCGTAAATCCATGGAATCTCCTATATGCAAATCCAAAGATTCATAACTCATATTTGGAAATCCGTAATATAAATCATATTCATAACCCATAGAATTTCATATATGAAAATCTAATAATTCATAACCTTTCGTAAAATGTAAGTGCAATAAATCATAAATAATGCATAAAACATAAAATCATGAAATCATGCTTTTCGTGAATGCAAGCCTAATATTTTATAAAAACATGCAAGTTAAGAAGGGGTCCAGTCACAAGTTTTCCATTGTTCGAGAGCCGCTCGAACTAGCGAAGACGGTGTCACTTCCCGTCGATGCACCTAACCACATATAGAGGTCATTTAGTAAAACTCTATTAAAATGGTCGAATTTGGAAAAACGGACAGCGGATTCGGATTCGGATTTGGCACGTTGAAAAACCTAATGAGGGACTTCAGGTTCCCCCATGCGACGCGCCGCCACAAGACGGCGACCCGGAAGGCCACGCACCGCAGTAAAGTTCGTCGAAAAAGTCGCTAGCGCTACCATGGAATACAGCGAAGCACATCACCTTTGACGGAGGTGCGTATGCTCCACGCGCCAATCACCACGCACACCCACGTGCACACATACGCGACCCACGTGCCAACCGTAGCAATTAGGTTTCAGACTCGGGTCGGGATTGGATATGGGCTTGGGTTTGATGAGTTGGACCTGGTTAGGGTTATTGGGCCAAGGCTTTGGGCCAGTTACAGGATTGGCTTGGGTTGCTAGGTTAATGGGTTTGGGCTTGGTTATTAGGCTGAGTTGCATGGCCCAAAGATTTAGGCCGGATATAGAATTAGGCCCAACAGCTGGGTTGGGCCAGTTTTAGGTTATGGGTTAGGCATAGGGTTTGGGTTAATGGATTTGGGCTTGGACAATGAGTTGGGGTCAGATTTGATTCACGGGTTGGGTCGACCTAGTTGAGCTCGCGGGTCACCAGACCCAACGAAGGAGAACATCGGACTGCAGAGGAACCTCGTAAATTCTGTGTCTTGTTTCATTTATTTCATTGCACATACCGTCGATGTTACAACAAAATGGGATTTGAGATGATTAGTTTTTCAATGTAACTATAGCACGTGGTCACGTGATGGCAAAAGGGGGATTGAGATTATCACGTGACGATTGAATTTTCAATATGATTGGAATCACAATTATATGTTATTATCAATTCACTATTGTATTAACATGTACATTTATTTATTAATATTATATTTATGTCCTTGAAATATCTGTTGTGCCATTTTGTTATATTACAAAAAAAAAAATACATTAGTAACACCATGTTGTAGTATGAGAAACATATCCAAAAACTTCTCATCAATGATTTTCTAATATGTTTCAATCTATTGGTGCTTACAATCATTCAATACACCAGAATTCTTGATTGTTGAATTCTAATTTATTAAATCATTCACCACACGTCTAATTATGCTTCAAAACGCGTGTCCTATATTGAAGCATAATAAAATTCACATCATGTGACGTGACCATGCTTGTGAGCAGCTCTAGCTCTTCTCAAATGCTAAAACAGGTTATGGTAGTTTGTATTTTGTAACATATCTCATGAAACCACATATTGTTTGCTAATAAATCTTACTCTTTTTCGGGCTGGTTTGACATTGTTGAAATTATTTTAAAACAAGTTTTTTATTTTTTTAACTCGGGCTAAAATTGTAATTGTCAAATTAGAAGAAAAAAAGTGTTTTTTGGTCAAAATAATGATTAATAAGTCTAAAACAGCAAAGCAACTCTAACTCTACTTCTGAAAAGTGTTTTTTTTTTTTTCAGCACAAAAACCCTATACAAACCCTTGGTCTTTTTTTTTTCCTTTTTCTTTTATTTAAAAAATTCAGTTTCCTAGAAACATTTAACAGCGTGATTATGATTCATAGTATTTTAGTTGCAGACTAACGACTCAACCCAAACACAAGACACGCAACAACATTTGAAAATCTTTGACAAAAACGACAACATTTGAAAGTCATTTTCTTTGTCCCGACTCTGCCTCCTCGCTCCCACAGACTCACGAGACTCGGAAAGCAGAAGAAACCATTCGTTTTTCTCAGCTAAAAATCCAACATTTCTGATCAGATTTGCAATTTCAGGTCATTTTTCTCATCTGGGTTTTTCTTCAGAATTCAATTTTCTCATCTGGATCGCATGCAATGCTTTGAATCAATTCATTTTAACTTGATATTTGGTATAAAACGTCAAACATGCTTACTTTTTTATGTGCTTTCTGGTTATTTTGAAGCGATTTTTTTAGGTCCTTTGAGCTGCAATTGCTGTTTTCTGTTGTTCTTATCTTAAAAAGGAGGACAACTTGTGGCAACCCTCGGTTATCTACTTTTTTTTGGGGTTGAGAAGACTCACAGAAGTATTTCAGCCTCCCATGGCCACAGTTAAGCGCACTCACCAACTTGAAACCTCGAACCTAAAATCTCTCTGTTTTTCATATTTTGAGAGCTGGAATCTGCGCCGTTACCAAATCCAGAGAAAAACTAATTCCTGAAACACCCCAAACATACCAGAATGTCCCTAGAAAATCCAGTCCCTAGAATCTTTGGTTCCTCTACACAAAATCGCATCCTGTAACCCGAAATGCAGTTCAAATTCGATTTTGAGGAAAGAGGATTCACAACTTCATTAATGCTACTGTTCTATTGAGATCAGGGGTGACATCTCTCTTCGAATTTTCGGAAAAATGTCACCTTCCAATCTAAACACACCTTCAATCCCTTCATCATCAGTGTCCTCGGCCTCATTGAAGCTCCCCGATTTCAAACAATCTGTGAAACTGAAGTAGGCAAAGATCGGATACCATTACCTTATCACCCATGGAATGTACCTGTTTTTATCCCCTCTTTGTGTTCTCACTGTGGCACAACTGTGTAGACCTCCATGACCTTTGGGATCAGCTCAGGTTCAATCTCATATCCGTTGTCCTTTGCTCGGCTCTTTTGGTCTTCTTATTGACCCTTTATTTCCTTACTCGTCCACAGCCTGTTTACCTTGTTGATTTCTCGTGCTATAAGCCGGAGGATTCGCGAAAGGTCACAAGGCGGGTCTTCATGAACTCTTCCCATTCAATAGGAACAGTCACTGAGGAAAACCTCGCGTTTCAACGCAAAATTCTTGAGAGGTCGGGTCATGGGGACTCGACCTACCTCCCTGAAGCTGTTGTACAGGTGCCTCCCAATCCGTGTATGGCAGAGGCGAGAACGCAAAATTCGGATTATGTCTTTAATTAATCGGCTGGTTTCTTTTATGCTGTTTTTATTCTCTTGGTGATCCAATTTAAGTGGGATTAATATCCAATTTAGTTTAAACATATTCCTAGTATCAACTTTTAGTTGGTGTTCTTTGCATCCTGCCTACATATTTCGGATACCTGTTTTTGGTCGGATCCCTGAGATAAAATGTCCGCACACCCCTTTTCTCCGCATGCACATCATTTCCCTTAATTTAAACCAACTCTTGTCAAGATTTGTCTCCCATACTTCGGATACTTGTTTTTAGAAATGCACTTCCAGTTATAATCGGCCACGATCTGGTCGATATTAAGAGAGAGAGAGAGAGAGCGAACCCACAAGGATACTAGTCCTTGGTGGACTTGTTGATGAGACACTTGTGAATGTGAGGGATCACGCCGCCACCGGCTATTGTACCTTTGATCAGGGTGTCGAGTTCTTGGTCACCACGAATTGCAAGCTGCAAGTGCCTGGGTGTGATGCGCTTCACCTTTAAATCTTTCCTTGCATTGCCTGCTAGCTCCAACACTTCAGCCGTAAGATACTCTAAGATAGCGGCAGAGTACATGGCAGCTGTTGCGCCAACTCTTCCACTGGCTTGAACCCTTGTCTTCAAAAGATGGTGAATTCGACCAACTGGGAACTGCAGGAATGTGCATTCATGTATCTGAAACAGGAACCCAATGGGTATATTATACCAATTACCAAGAAACCAAACACAATCCATTGTTAACTGGAACACTGTAAGAACTACAAAAATCTTCAACACGTGGGCAAAAGTCCTTGATATACTCATGCCTGGAACAACTTCAGGAGCCTATACTTGAAACCCAAATTATCATCTAAAGCAAAAATATACAGCACCTCACCCAGGTCAATGACACATCTGATCATATTGTAGTCATTATTAAACGAAATAATGCAAACTACCATTTAACGTTGGAGAACAGGAAGAAAGAACAGCCATCTCAACCGACTATTTACACATGGACCAGAACCTTGGAAAAGGAAAATAGGACACAGAAACATACACCTAAAGCTTTTGTCAACCATGGTCTGAAACCATATATTACCACGCTAGCAACCCCAGCAATGAAAGTTTCCTTTTGAAACATTATTCGGCCTACAAAATGTGTCCCATCTCATCGAAATAAGGTTGAATTGTTCGCAAACACAATTTCTGTGATCTGCCTTTGACAGAATTATTTAGGCAAGCCTTTAAAGGCACCTTCCATGTAGGTAGTCACAATTATCAGGTTATGTTCAATTGGGGTATTATGCCAATAGCTCTGCCTGCTTTCATGCCTCACCAACATATTACGGCTTCGAAAAAAATTACAGGAAAGTAGGAAACGACACAATGGACCAATGTTCCAATAGTAGAGATCAACATAATGAATAAATAATTAACATAGAGACAGCCGCATATCAGATCCTGATTTTATATCTTTCGGCCATTTATGATTCCCCCTATATCCATCCGGCACAACCTCCACACAAACACAAAGAAATATCATCGTTTAAAGTTCAGTAAACCGGGACTTTACTATTCGGTAACAAGTTATTCAGGATTTTATGAGAGTAAGATAATATCAATTCCTAGCCTCAACGGGAAATTTTAACCTCATCAAGTTTGAAGAACCTATCTTAAACTCATTGTAGAAGTAGGAATTTCTGAAACAACTGCATTGCATTGCATGCCATGCCCTGTTGCTTAACAGAAAACTAAACTAACTCCATGAAAGATTACTGTAAATCATCCTTGAGACATCTCAATGCACGAAACTATCGAACAAAAAAAATGCTTGGGACGGAAAACCCATTATCAAACCCTTTGCTCCTTTACCGGACATTTTCTCGAGAAAATTGAATCCAACTAAGAAAATCGCCAAACTTTTGGTTTCGACTCGGCGAAGCGCGACCTCAGAGAGAATTTCCAGAGGGTGGTGGGTCGAGAAAGATCGAATCTTTTTTGGATTTGACACAGAGAGAGAGAGAGAGAGAGAGAGAGAGAGAGAGAGAGAGAGAGATTATTTATATGGGAGGCGTTGCCGCTTAAAATACACGCCGAATTTTGGTTAATGACGGAGAAACCACCCCTTTGGTCAGTGGTTATTTGGATTTGATTGGGTCGTTTTGTCTTTTGGATTATTGACGTGGATTAATTTCGGGGTTTAAATTTATTTTTTTATTCTGTTTAAAAAATATTTCTCACTTAGCACTACTGTTTAAGTATTTTTTTTTTTTCACTTTTGAGTAGATATTCGATTTTTGTTAAAAACAAATTTAAGAAAAAATTGTAATAATAATCTCTCAACTATAACCTAATTAAAACTATAATCTATAAATTAATATTCTATTAAATTTGGTCCTTAAATTTGACAAAATGTTGAGCAATAATCCTCGAGCCAAACTCCGTTTATTTTGCTATCCATTCTAATTATGTGGCATGCACTTGAGACCCGCAATGATATTTTTTTTTTAATTATAAAACTTTCTAAGTTTTTTGAAAGAAAAAGAAAATCAACCCAATGGGTGCTCCGTAACCATAGCTTCCGCGAGAGAGAAGATCCGGAGTGATGAGGTCGATGACGATGAACTTCTTCGCCAATAAAATCAAACCCCCTCAGCCCTGTGGGTGCTCCATAGCCATATCCCTATTATTTCTTTAAGAGAATTTTAACCACATCTTTCGGTACTATTTACTTTAATGAAAAATCATATTTTTACATTAAAGAGTCAATCCTGATACTATTCACTGTACCTTTTATTTTGTCTTTATCATTAAAACTCAAAGTTTTTAAATCTTTTTCTTTTAATCCTCCCTCAACCCATCCACCCCACTTCCATGAAATATGGTTCTACTCTTGTAGATTTGAAATCCAAGAGTGTGTGGCCCACACACATGCTACGTAAGCGTAAGCACAATGAATGGAAAAATAAATGGACACATTTTACCAAACTGAGGGATCAAATCTAATGAGTTTTAAACTCAGTGATTATTCTTCCAATTGAATCATAGTTTAGGGACCATTGTTATAGTTTTTCTTTGACTTTAAACCACATTATTATTACCTCATTGCAAGACTTAGCTCATCCATTCTCCTTTACTATAAATCATATCATTTGTAAAAAAGAAAAATATTTGCCAATACAATATCAGGTAACACAATACTTGTAACTCCCATATATTCTAATTGGATAATAATGAACTATGTCAAAAATTTCTCAAATACTATTTAATATATTTGATATTTTTCGTATTTAATTCAACTTGGCACTATAGTAGTTCGTTCCTGGTGTGTGTTTTCCCATTGCCCGCTGTGTCTACCGTAGAATATTTCTTAGGTTTGTTTGTTCTTGTCGTGCCGACTGATCCACAGCAAACCCTAACCCTATTTCTTTGATATAAAAATATATATGATTGTCGTAAACAGTACATTGCCTTGTGAACAGTTCTTTTTGCTACAGTCCTAAATAGTATTCAGTGTTATGGTAAAATATTTCATGCAATTCTGTTGTGTGTGTTATTTTTTACTTTTTTCTGTCATTATTATTTCTCTTTTTCTAAACGGATTCATTGAATTGTGGTGTTGCTATGCATATATTTGGAACTGAAATATAGATAATTGATACTGGTGTTTCTGATACTCATGATCCTGCTGTATTTGATAAATTGGGAAATTATATTCATCCTTATATTATGAGTGCCAATGCTATACATTCACCACTGACAGATGAAGGTAATGTCTCTCTTGCTCCGACTTTATCGTTGATTCGTGTTTTACTTGTTTCTAATTTAAAATTTATTGTCTGTTGGGATACTACTAGGCTCCCTTCATTCATCTGCCCACTTCTATCCTAATTACTGCTTCTTTCAGGATCTCAAAACTCTTAAGTATTAACTACATTATAAAAGATGAAATTGGTACAGAGGAAGAGAAAGAATTGGTAGAGAGAAACAAGAAAGATTGTATAGATTGATTAGAAAAAATGTATACAAATGAACTTAAGGAAATGATAGCTATACCATCTCTTATATAGTCATATATCCCAATTACAATAATACCCTTCTAACTATATTAACAAACTTAACCACTAGAATAATGCCATGTGGCATTTTTGTTATATTAGTTATTACTCCCCCCTCGAACTAACTTGGAGTATCCAAGTGAAGTTTGAACCAGCCAGTATTTGAGACTGATTTGTGCTTCAAGAATTAACCTGCTGCAAACAAGAAAGCACCCACTGAGACCAAAAACCTCTGTACACCCCATTATCATCACACAAGACTACAACTGTTGCCGTTGGTGAAGCCATGATGAAAACCACAAGTACAATCTAGCTTTATCTTTAACACACCCAACAAATTTTCGACTTTGAACTGAGAAGCCATACTCAATCTACCAAGGAGAATGACACTCCAAAAAAAAACCAAATCTACCAAGGAGAATGACACTCCAAGAAACTAAATCTGCTAAGGAGAATGACACTCTAAGAAACCAAATTAACCAAGGAGAATGACATTCCAAGAAACCAAATCAACCAAGGAGATTGACACTCCTAATAGCTTCCTAAATCTTCCTAGAGACTAACATCAAAATTAACCAAGAAACCAAATATAACCTTCACATGAAACTTTTGAGTTGGGTAATTCGACAAACACCAGGATTGCACCCATGTCTAATCTTTTCTTCTATACCAAAGAACAGAGTAGAGATCATAGAATTCACTGACCTATTTCTTCAACCAGTTGGAGTGCACAAAATCATAACCTGAAGAGCTCCCAAGAGTTGCAATCTTGAACAAACAATCCACCAAAAAATTTGCAATACCCAAATTGTTTCACAGCCAATTCCACTAAAATATCACAAGAAGCGAAAATAGTTCGAAAAATTCTCAACAAGCATACGCTATTAAGCTACAATGCTCGTCACCGCCATCAGCAAGTGCAACCATCAGCCCTGTGCAAACATCCATTAACTTGTTGGTCGCTTGGGACATCCATCATTTGTTTATATGAAGCACTTGTTCTTACTCTTGTTCTGTAAGTATGGTGAGTCTGATTCTAAGTGTGAGACTTGATCTAGCTAAGAGTCACCACACTATTACAAATGGGGATATTACTGTCGGATTAAAAACAACAGGAAACACCACTTACTGTCGGATTATTGGGCAAAATCTGACATTAAATCGTGCAATGTCGGATATAGGAACCGACACCAATGCTACCGTTACAAAAAGGGTATTGACGTCGCTTAGGCACCTTAATCCGACACCATGAAGCAAAGTAATATAAAATAAAAAGGAACAAAGGCGTCGCTTAAAAGCGACATTACCACTGACGTCGCTTATAAGCAACATAGAAACGCACCAAGATGTCGGTTCAAACCGACATTTAGTAGTAAATAAATAATTAAAATATCACACTTAGTGTCGCTTCCAACCGACATCAATTGAGTTAAAATAATAAAATACGCAAGTTAACGTCGCTTACAAGCGACACTACACATATTAAAAATAAAATTTTTTACAAATCCTCACGTCAGATTGTAATTGTTATATTTTGATATATTTTTTCAAGTCTTCATGTCAGTTTTTAATTAATAACAATTACAAAAAATTATATGAAAATAATTCCAACCAATATATCATTTATAGGCCAAGTTTTAGTCAACCATTAGCAAAAACTCATAACAAATATTTTATATTTCAAATAACATACAAAAACTCATCCGTCATAACAAACACCAAATCCGACATTACAAATACAACATACAAAAAACAGAAATAGAAACTATAAATGCTAGCACAAGTGTCATACATAGCCGACAAGAAAGCGAACCACACTATTTAGCAGAACCAGAGCCCGAATGTGACCCCGTTCCTTCTCGAGATGCTTCTTGAGTTCCTTCTCGAGATGCTTCTTGAGATCCTCCTTGTGATCCAATAAACCTCGTCATGTCCACATCTAATGGACCACCTGCAAGCATTCTAGGAAAACCTCCAATTGGAACATCCAGGCAAATCCCATCATAAGAAGCCATCTCAGGTCGATATACAGGCATTTGATATGGCGGCTGCTGCATGTATGACATGGGTGGCTGCTACTGCATGTAAGCCATGGGTGGCTACTGCATGTAAGCCATGGGCTGTGTTGGATACATCGGATATGGAGGTTGCTGATTATAGCCTATATACAGATATACAGGTGCACCAGGAGGCTGATTTTGGGGTGACTGTTGGGTTCCTTGTGGGTATGGATATGGAGAAGGGGCTGACCCGAGCCTGATTGTTGGGTTCCCGGGCTATACGGTGGTATCAATTGAATTTTTTGCAGTATCAACTTAAACAGCTGATTCTGTTCCTGCTGCTAGCTGCGTGTTTCTGCAAGCATAAATTCTAGATCTGCCATCCGTTTAGCATGAGCTTTTTCCTTCCTTTTCAATTCATTGTTCTTGGTCAACAACACTGCCACTTAACTCTTAGATGATCTTCTGGAAGAACTAGAAAAAGTTGAGGAAGATGCATACGACACCATATCCGGAGTCACCCTATGTCCATTCCCTCGTACTCTATTATGACGCTCAGGACCCATCGTCTCCACATAAACCTGGTCCTAAGCTCATCACCATCTTCATGCCCAGACTCAATCATAGTTTGAATATTCCCCTCCATAGCCTTGCAATAAAAATTTTAAAAATAAGAATTCAACTATAGATAATAAAATTTAATAACAATGATACATTACAAAGAAAAAATCAATTACCCCAGTGCGCTCTGACGTTTCATCAATCCAAGTGCGATCCTTTCGAGTATGACAGTGACGAAAAAACGAAACAGGATCCGCCTTTTTCCCATGCTTTTTCCGCTATAATTATAAGTCAACAAAAAAAAAATACAATTTTCACCAACCATCAAATTATAAATAAATTTCTACCAATAATATATTAAATTTTAAAATATCTACAATTCTTGAAAATGAACAACCCTTACAAGTTCTACCCTAACTCTTGCAAAAGACTTTGCACCAGTTGTGTAGTTCATCGTTTTCAATCGCCGATTATACTTATTTTTTGTAGCAATCTCCTAGAAAAAATAATTTATTAAACACATTACAAACTTTAATAAAACAAATAATAAAAAGTTTACCTTCATTTTTTTCTTTGTTCTAGTAGGAGACCAATTCAGCCCATTGTTGAGGATCCACATTAGGAAGAGTTTTCCGGTACTCCTCGACTGGTTTATCAGTATAATGTTTTTTTTTTCAATTTATTTCTATATTCCTTATGCGCATGCTCCACAATATGAAGTGTCATGTGCCGGATCATTGGCATTTTCACCTTATACTCTTCTTGAAAAATAATAGTTTCCTGTACGCATAAAAAAAATCAAGCAAATTAATTATTACAATATACATTGACTAGTTATACTCTCTTCTAATAACATAAAAATAATTCTACCTTTATTCTTATCCAAAAAGCTTCTCTGCGATCTTCCTTGATTTGACGCCAATCACTCACCAATAGCATATGTCTAGAATATCTTACCTCTGCCGCTACATGTTTTGAAAATGCATTGGAATTTTCACTAATGCATTTTCCCGACGCATCAAAAAACAAACTTGTTCCTTCCAGTTGGGAATCGAGGGTCCCCATCCTCGTTGAGTTGTTCCTTATAAACAAAGAAAAAACAATTAAAAACCATGGACCAAAACAAAAAAACTAAAACTAAAAACCATAATAAATTAAAAATGAACAACCTTCGACTTCTTCCTCTTCGAAATGGGGTTCGTCAGCATTTTCATCTTCAAAATGATCCATAACAAAACAATTTGCAAGAAGTAAAAAACTAAAAAGTGAAATGAGAGAAGCAGTGGAAAAACAGACGAAATTGGGAGGGAGATGGACATACTGAATTTTGGGAAGAAAAGAAAGCGCGGGCAAAATGGGGGGGGGGAAGAAGGGGATTAAATATGGATGCTAACTTGGTGTCGGTTAAAACCGACATTAAACCACTGACGTCGCTTTAAAACCTACTGGCGTCAAAATAACTAAGTCATAGTGTCGGTTTAAACCGACAATACCACTGATACATTTACTGATAAAATTAAACCCACCTACTTTCTGACAAAATTTAATGAACCAAACGTTACGTCGGTTTAGCTACACTTGGTGTCGGTTCAAGCAGACACCATCACTGACACATTTACTGGTACAATTAAATCCACAAACTTCTGACAAAATTTAATGAACCAGCAACAGCGTCGCTTTAGCTTAACTTGGTGTCGGTTTAAACCGACACCATTACTGACACATTTATGGCCTCCACACACTTCTGACAAAAGTTATTAAACCAGTGTCGCTTTAACTAAACTTCGTGTCGGTTTAAATCAACACCATCACAGACACATTTACTGTTGCATCTAATTAGACAACAACTTTCTGACATAGTTATTTGAAATTTACATGGCGTCGCTTTAGTTAATCTGGATGTCGCTTAAAACCGACACTATTGTTTGACAAGCTTTAATGATGTGGCCGTTGCGTCGGTTTAGTTATATTTAGTGTCGGTTTAAACCGACACTACCACTGACACACTTTACTGCAGCATTAAATCATACAACCACTTTCTGACCCACTTTACGTACGAAGTGACTAATTGAAAGTAGTCTTCCCAAGTCCACTTCACGTCGGTTTTAGCCGACACTACCTCACCCATGTCGTCGCCTAAAAGCAACAGCAAAATAGTTTTAAAAAAAATGTTTAACCCATAAAAAATAAATATCGAGTTTTTTTTTTGGTTATCTCATATAGCATTTTAAGATTTTAATAAATAAAATTGAACTTAAACCATATACGTAATAGAAAACAAAAATATTGTCTAATTAATACTTAAAACACATAAAACAGTTAATATATTTATTCCATGTCATCATCTGTCGTGTCATCGTCAGCATTGGCATTACTAGCGAACTGGGTAGGCAACGGTAATGATTCATGAAAATGAGTCTCTTCCACACCAACCCTTGTATGGAAATTTTCATGGTCAAGTATCTGATCATCCAAATTTGGTACCCTCCATTGCATCATTATCCTCTAATACGTCAAACAAATCCCTTGGCTGCTGATGCGAAAATAACTTAACACACAAATTAAACCCTCTTGTATCAATTGTAGTGAAGAATGTAAGTAGGGATTGTTCTGGACCGGGGATTAGGAGGGCTTGCTAATAACCTCTAAACTGACTTAAAAACATAAAAACAAAGTTAAAAACACTAAACTAGATTCAAAGAACTCAAAACACACTCCAAAGACTCAAAACAAGCTAAAAACGCTCAAATCTGCCTAAAAACACAAACTGGGCAGATTTGGACTCTAAACACACTTTTGGACGAATTTTGGTTTTAACTTGGTTCGAAACACTTAAAAAAACATAAACTAAATCAGTTTCTAACTAATATGACTCAACAAGGTAAAGGGGGTTTTGGTTTTGACGAATTTGAAAACAAAACAAGTAAATTAAAGAACTAATGAAATCTGCACGAAATTGAGTAGATTGAATGGATGGAAGGCTAGCTAGGAGGTTCTTCTCCACACATGACACACTTGCAAACAAAACGATTTCCAATTGCTTTTCACTAACCTATGAATTCTCAACGCCCCAGATTAACTGTGAATTGCACTAATTAACCCCCAGATTTTCCTAATTTCATTGAATTGGATGATTGCATACAACAACCCAAAGCATTCCCCACAAGTTCCCTACATGAATTGCATAATAAAGATACAAGCAAGAATCATTAAGTTCTATGAAAATCATAAGCATTGACGAAACACTTGTAAATATGAATTGCATGAAACTTATGCCAAGAATTTACTTAACACGGTTGTGACGAGCAACCTTTACTACTTGTGAATATAAGTTCATAACGATTAGGTGAAACTCCCTTATATCCTAGCATCAAATTTATGCATGAAAATTAAGCGTGCACTCTCAATCAACACACACAAATTAGTTTTAATTCAAATGGATAAGTAAATTGAATTCACAACTTATGAATCACAATTGAAAGTAATCAAATCATATTGCAAGCATGAACATGGTTTCAAATTCCCCCCTAGCTAAGGGGGCTTTAGTTCCTCATACTCACAAAGTAAAGATAAACAAATTTAGACATTGAAAACAAAAGAATGAAAACACCTAAAAAGCTCAAACAATCCAACTTGAATGGCAAGCACGTCCAAGGGTCCTTCTTCTTCTCTTTGTTGCGGCACAAGGTGTGGTTTGATGGATGCGTACGGATATATGGAAGGGAATGGCTGAATGTGTTTAGGTTGGATAGAGGTCACGGCAAGGAAAGGGAAATGAAGGTGCATGGAATTGTGTTTTTGTTGTGGGAATGTGTACAATGGTTAAGAAGAAAAGACTCTACCTTGTGGCAGAATGTGTCTTCCTCCCTTCTCCCTAAACTGTCCGTGTGAATGTGTCTTTGGATGGATCTCCCCCCTTAGTTATGGTGAAAGGTGGATGTATTTATAGGCTAGGGAGAGGACCACCATCTAATTAAGGTGGCAGTGGTGTATGTTGTGGTAATGAGTGGATGTAATGGGTGTAGTGGGTGAATGTTTGGTAATGAGTGGATGTAATGGGTGTAGTGGATGGATGTTTGGTAATGAGTAGATGTAATGGGTGTAGTGGGTGAGTGTTTTGTAATGAGTGGATGTAATGGGTTTAGTGGATGGATGTTTGGTAATGAGTGGATGTAATGGGTGTAGTGGGTGGGTGTTGTGGTAATGAGTGGATGTAATGGGTGTAGTGGGTGAGTGTTTGGTAATGAGTGGATGTAATAGGTGTAGTGGATGGATGTTTGGTAATGAGTGGATGTAATGGGTTTAGTGGATGGATGTTTGTAGTTGTAGGTCAACACACTTGCACACACACATGCTGATTTCTAGCCTTCAAATCTTCAAAAATGTCCATCCTCATGTCTCCATGCTTGCACTATCCAATCTTGGCCCAAAAATGCTCCAAAATGCTCCAAATAGCACTTTGTTGCTAACTTTGTTATTTGAACCTACAAACACACGAAAATAGCTTAAAGTACTAAAATAACTAGAATTAAACTAAGTAAATGCCAAGAAACAAGCTAACTAAGTTGCATAAATATGCTCCTATAAAATTCCCACACTTGGCTTTTGCTAGTCTTCGAGCAAAACAAAATAAACAAAACGAAACAAAACAAACAAAACACAACCTAACCTTCCAACATTTGCCTCAGGAGTTTCCAATGCACATGACATGTTAAAAATCATCATTCCCACAGATTTTGGTTATCTTCAACTTGAGCACAAACTTAATGACAGTCACTACTTACTAGTTCACAATTAACCAATTAAAACAATGTTTTGAATGTAGTAACATGCCTTAGAGAATTTGCTCAATTCCTTACAAGATACTCTCTATTTTCACACACATTTTCTGACTACACACCCTACACTAGAGACTGGGACTCACATATGTTATAACAAAGGAAGCAATTTTCTGGAGTTATTAAGCATGTTTAGATATGATCTCATGAATGGTATGCTACTACTTAGATGCGAGAACTAGTGACACCATATGCTCATACCAATTTCGAACTCCACAAATTGAATTGCACAATACTCAAGATTGAAGTTAAGGGTTGTAACAGGGCTTGGGGGTAATGGCTAACAAAGAAAGGATAGGAATAACAAACGTTCTTAAAGTGATAGCAAGCAAAGCAATGAAATAGACACTTGAAATTCACTTTAAAATGCAGAATCAACTTTTGCATACAAAGGGAAGATTCATGCAACACTTAGGGCCGAATTCAATGTTTTGGACCCTTTTTTAACAAACAACACTTTAGAGCTCTTTTTCATACTTTTTTTTTCTTTTCTCTACCCGTGCCTTATTAAGGACTCTGGTACACACACACATAAGAATCACTTCCCCCACACTTGCTTTCTGCAATACATTGATAAAAAAAAGGAGTTCATTTTAGGTCATGCTTTACTATGCTTCAAGAACAAGGGTATGGATGATCCTAACACTAGGCTAGGTAAGGATAGTGTGGGTTAACAAAGAACATAGGCTTAACAAGGCTCAACGGGGTTAAACTTAAAGACATAATGAAATAAGGGCATGGCAATTTGGCTTTGGTGATCACTACACAACTTCATCTTGAATATGTGTTATGCAAATCAATAGCATGCTTTGAATGAAATTGGCATGAGTTCTAGCATTTGGGAACTAAATGATGAAACGCCTTCTAAGTAGCAACCAAGCAAAGAATAATGAGATCATGCAACGACTTTAGAAACCAATGATGCACAGATTATTAACTTTCCAAATAAACGTTTAGGCTCAAGTCTCACAAGGTTGTAGCGTTCATTTGAGTTCCTTCCTTCAAGCATGTTACAAAAACTGATTTTTCCTTTATGATTGCATGTGAATTCATAAATTATAACCACAACCAAGCATACACCAAAGAGTAAATCAATTTTGATCCATGTTTATAACTCTCTTTAACAGTCATGTAATTAAAAACCAAATCCTCATCATTGTGTTGGAAGGTACCCTAAGACACAAATAAACACACAAAAACAACTCTTTTTGGGTTTTTCAAAACAATTTTTTTTTCAAATTTTTATGAGATTTTTGGATTTTTATGTCAAAACACACTAAAACACTCCAAAACAACTTAAAAAAACACTTAAAAATAGCAAGGAACAACACTAGAAGTAATGCGTGATAAACTCCTACGAATTTCATGCAAAACAACTTGGTTACCCCCCCCACACTTAAATCAAACATTGTCCTCAACGTTTCAAGCATAAACTCACACAAAAACAAGCAAACAAACAAACAACGAATAAACATGACAAGTATGGTAAAGTAAAAACCAGACAGAGTAGAGTTTAAGAACGCAAATCTGGTTTTGGAGATAGATGATCTTGGCGACTTTCCACAGCTTTGATCTCGAACTGGTTTGGAATTCTAAGCGAGGAATATCAGAGTTCCTTGGTTTCAAATCAGACTCTTTCTGCTGGGTTGATTTGATTATGCAGTCTGCATTCTTCTCTGCTTGTTTCTTCTGCACGGCATGCAGGCACGAGGTAGAAGTGATGGTCTGTTTCTTTCTTCAATCTTTCCAAGTGCCCACCATTTGCTTTCTTTCTCCTTGTCCCTAGCTGAGGATGAATTAGCACATTGTATCCACATGCTTCGAGGTATCATTTTCACTTCCCTTATTTGTTCCTCAGGCAGATGTGGTAGACGAAGAGGAAGCATAAGATGTTGAAGATGAGTACTCGAGAGCAAGGCTAGGTAAGCAATCAGAAAGGGGTTCTAGGCAGTCGGTTCCAGATCGGAAGATTGATACCAAGTGCTGGCTGATTGTTCTCTTTCTCCTTGTCCCACAGATGAAAACAACGACAAGGAGAAGGACAGGGAGAAAGCATGATATGAGATACTCTTGCTTTCAACCTTCATGATATGAAATACTTTTGCTTTGGATGAGTTGTCAGAGGTACCCCAAGGAATAAGGAACACTGAGTGACTCAAGAGGCTTTGTTGGGAAGGCATTCTCGGAGATGAAGAAATGTTATGTATGTCTGCCTTGCAATGGAATGTGAAGGTTGACATTTATAGGAATTAATAACCGGTACTATTCTTTCACTCTTGTCGGCAACCGTTGGATGATTTAACAGTAAACTTCACGTGCTTTCTACTCACAAGAAATCTTCGACAAATTACCCGTGATTTCCGCAAGGCTGAGTGTGCATGTGATAGGCGCTGACACGTCTGGAAAAGCAAGTGCCTATTCGATATCTGGAATCGACGTTTCGACAAACTACCCGTGATTTTCACAAAGCTGAGTGTGCATGTGACAGATGCTGACACATCTGGAAAAGTAGATGCCTCTCTGATTTCTGAGCTTACCTCTTCAAGTTCTGAGCTCGCCTCTTCGAGTTCTGAACTCCGTCGAGTGCAAAGGTTGCATGTGACAAGTGCGGACAAATCTGGAAAAGAAGATTGGCCCGTGGTTTATGAGCAAGCCTAGCTTTTAAGAAAGCTAGCGCCTCTTTGATTTTTTAATTGGCCTCTTCGATTTCTGAGCGCACCTCTTCGATCTCTGAAATCCCGTCGAGTGCTGATTTTTATAGAGGCATGCAGTACGTTTCAAAGCACACTTGAATTTCTTCCTGTAGAAACTCCCTTCTTGCACTTCTACGATCTTGACTTGTTCGACCTCTTCTTTCTTCAACACCTTTGAAAATGTCTGGCCCTTCCGACCGTCGTTTTGACTTGAACCTTGGTGAAGAGGCATCCATGCCTTCTCCAGACAACATATGGCGCTCATCCTTCATATCCCCTACCGGTTCTCTTACCATTGGGGATTCGGTGATGAAGAATGATATGACCGCTGCGGTGGTGGCCTGGAACCTTGTCACTCCCAAAAATAACAGACTACTTTCCAAACGATATGATGAGTTGGATGTTAAGGATTCTCTGGCTCTCAGTGTGCAGTGTGCAGGTTCTGTGTCTAATATGGCCCAACGCCTATTTGCTCGAACTCGTCAAGTTGAATCGTTGGCGGCTGAAGTGATGAGTCTCAAATAGGAAATTAGAGGGCTTAAGCATGAGAATAAACAGTTTCACAAGCTCACACATAACTATGCTACAAACACGAAGAGGAAGATTGACCAGATGCAGGAATCTAATGGTCAAATTTTACTTGATCATCAGAGGTTTGTGGGTTTGTTCCAACAGCATTTGCCTTCGTCTTCTGGGGCTGTACCGCATAATGAACAACCTCCGATGCCTCCTCCTTCTGGGGCTCTACCGACTGCTGAGACTTCTTCTAAGCAACCTTTGTGAAGGCTTCCTCTTGTATTTTCTGCTTAATGTTCCTTTTTTTTTCATGAAAATGAATGTAAAAATACCTTGCATATCTGTCGATGTTGCAAAAATAAACCCACACCAAAAACAATTAAACAAGCAACAAATAAAAATGACAATCATGGCAAAATAAAACTGCAGAAAAGGGAAGGTTTTTAGGAACGCAAAACAAATCGTGGAGCAATTCAAAAATCTTCCTTATTTGAATACATGGGTTGCCTCCCAAGAAGCGCTTGCTTTAACGTCTTCCAGCCGGACGATACCTCTTTCTAAACTTGGATAGGGCCCATAGCATGGAATTGATCCTTGAATGGAAGGTGATACTTGACGTGCTCCGGCAATGGTTTAAATTCTAGTGTAGGTGCCTGAATCATCAAAATCAGCAAGTTAGTATATAATAAAATCGAAGTTGGAGAAGATAGCTTACTTGCTTGCTCCAACACAAACTCAATTACGAACACCACATCTTTGAAGGTTGCAGGGATATGGGATTTGGCCAGATTTGGTGTTTTGAGAGTTATAAAATCCAACTTCTTTGGGAATTTTCGTCTCAAGTGTATATTCTTTAATGAATTCTAGACATTCCCCATCCACTTCTTGCTCTTGATTCTTTGGAAAGGTTTCGAAAATGCCTTTCTCACCCTCTTCTTCCTTGGATTGCATGATCTTGCAAGGAATAAGGACATTTGGTGAAACAGGGTCAGGACAAATTGAATTTAGGCTTACCTTGGTTGTAGTGGATGGCATAGAGGGCATATGAGGCTGTGGCAAGGGTGGTTCTTCCCTTGCCGTGGCCTTGTTATTCTCCTCTTCTTCAAGCAGCAGCTGTTCATCCATGTTTTGGCTTGGTTTGGATGTCTTGGGATAACAAATAGAAACAAAGTCAGTAACTAAAACAAAAAACATGAAAATAAACAAAAAGAAATAATAAGGGATTAGCAAAATTGCTAATCCCCGGTAACGGCGCCAAAATTTGATGCGATGAGAGTTAAGCACTCAAATTAAACCCTCTTTTGACAATTGTAGTATATGTATAAGTAGGGATCGTTCTGGACCGGGGATTAGGAGGGATTGCTAATCTAAACTAAACTGACTTACAAAAAAAAACTTAAAAACACTTAACTAGACTCTATAAACTCAAAACACTTAAAACACAAACTAAAACAGATTCTAACTAATTAGACACACTAAAGTAAAGGGGGATTGGGTTTTGGACGAAAATAAAGTAAAACAAAACAGAAACTAGAACTAAACAGATTTGCACGCAATTGGTTGTTTTGGATGGATGATGGGCTAGCTAAAAGGTCTTTATCCACACATGACACACTTGCATACAAATCAATCTCCAATTGCTTTTCAATAAACTATGATGCTCAACACCCCAGATTAACCGTGATGCACAAATTAACCCTCAGATTTTCCTTTACTCATTGAATTGGATGAATGCATGCGATAACCCAAATCATTCTCTAAAAGTCCCCTATATGAATGCATAATAGAGATACAATTAAAGATCATTAAGTTCCATGAAAATCATAAGCGTTGACGAGGCAATTGTAACTATGAATGCATGATACGTTTGCCAAGAATTCAATTAACGCGATTGTGACAAGCAACCTTCACTACTCATGAATATAAACTTGTAACGATTAGGTGAAACTTATTTATATCCTAGCATCAATTTCATGCATGAAAACTAAGTATGCATCCTTAATAAACATACACAAATCCGTTATGAATAAAATAGATAATTGAATTGCAATCACAACTTATCAAATCACAATTGGAAGAAATCAATTCATATTGCAAATATATTCATGGTTTCGAATTCTCCTCTAGCCAAAAGAGGTTTAGTTCCTCATACTTGCAATTAAACAGAAACAATTGAAATTAAACATTGAAAACCAAAGTAGAATACACCTAGAATGCTCCAGCAATCCAAATTGAATGACTAGCACAACTCCAAGCAATCCTCCTTCCTTGCAAATATGCGGCACCAAGGTGTGAGTGGTGAATGGATGGTCTCTTGTGGTGGTGGATGGATATAGGTGCGTTATGGTGAAGGGTGGAGAGTTGTGTAGATGATGTGATGTCTTTGGATGATGGCCCTCAAATTATGGTGAAGGGTGGATGTATTTATAGGCTAGGGAGAGGAGTGTATGGAGTTGTAATGAGTGGATGTAATGGGTGTAGTGGGTGAGTGTTGTGGTAATGAGTGGATGTAATGGGTGTAGTGGGTGGATGTTTGGTAATGAGTGGATGTAAGGGGTGTAGTGGATGAGTGTTTGGTAATGAGTGGATGTAATGGGTCAACACACTTGCACACACACACATGTTGATTTCTAGCCTTCAAATCTTCAAAAACGTCCATCCTCATGTCTCCATGCTTGCACTATCCAATCTTGGCTAAAAAATGCTCAAAAATGCTCCAAAATGCACTTTCTTGCCAACTTTGTTATTATGACCTACAAACACACGAAAATAGCTTAAAATACATAATTAACTAAGAAATAACAACACATATGCACAAGAACAAGCTAACTAAGTCGCATAAATATGTTCCTATCAGTTCTCTAAGATTGACTTGAGGTCTGGTTACTACCAGTTGAAGATTAGAAGTGAAGATGTCCCTAAGACCGCATTCAGGACTCGATATGGTCATTATGAGTTTCTTGTGATGCCATTCGGGTTAACTAATAAACCAGCAGCTTTTATGGATTTGATGAATCGAGTATTCCAGCCATATTTGGATAAGTTTGTTATTGTCTTCATTAACGATATTCTGGTATACCCTAAGTCTAAGGTTGAGCATGCTAGACATCTTAAATTGGTGTTGAAAAGTTTGAGAGAACACCAGTTATATGCAAAGTTTAGCAAATGTCAATTTTGGTTGGATCAAGTGGCATTTTTGGGACATGTCATTTATGCTCAAGGCATTCAAGTGGATTCTCAAAAAGTGGTAGCTATAGAGAATTGGGAGCAACCTCAAACCGTCACCGAAGTATGGAGTTTTCTTGGCCTAGCAGGCTATTATAGACGGTTTGTTAATGATTTTTCAGTGATTGCTTTGTCATTGACGAGGTTGACCCAGAAGGATGTTAAGTTTGAGTGGGATGATAATTGTGAGCACAATTTTCAGCAGTTGAAAATTAGCTCACTCATACACCTATGTTAGCACTTTAAGATGATAGTGGTAATTTTGAGGTTTACAGTGATGCTTCTTTAAATGGTCTGGGTTGTGTATTGATGCAACATGGGAGGATGATTGCTTATGCTTCGAGACAGTTGAAACCTCATGAGAAGAATTACCTTACTCATGATTTGAAGTTAGCAACTATCATCTTTGCTTTGAAGATTTGGAGACATTATCTTTATGGTGAGAAATGTAAGATCTTCACAGATTATAAGAGACTTCAATATCTTTTTATATCTTTTTACTCAGAGAGATCTTAATTTTCGACAGCGAAGGTGGATTAAGTTACTTAGTGATTACGATTGCACGATTAAGTATCATCCTGGTCATGCAAATGCAGTGACGGATGCACTTAGTAGAAAGACTCCAGCTAGACTTAATGCTATCTATGATTCTCATGTTCCTCTTCTAGCGGATTTGAGGTCCACTGGAGTGGAGTTAGGAGTGGAAGATCGAGAGGAAGCCTTGCTTACAAATTTTCAAGTTAGGCCAATTTTAATTGATCGTGTGCTCGAAGCCCAGATGAATGATGAAGAGACCCAGGAAATAATACAAGCAAGGAATCAAGGGAAGAAGAAAGATTTCAGGATTTGAGAAACTAATGGTATGCTTATGCATGAAAGTAGAATGTATGTACCGAATAACGCATAGTTAAAGAAGGAAATCATTGATGAAGTGCATATTTCGGCGTATGCAATGCATCCAAGAGGTACCAAGATGTATCATACCATTCGCCCATTTTATTATTGGCCAGGAATGAAGAGAGAAATTGCCGAATATGTGAGTAGGTGTGCCATTTGCCAACAGGTTAAAGCTGAAATAAAGAAGCCGTTTGGATTGATGCAGCCACTTCACATTCCACAGTGGAAATGGGAAAATGTTACTATGGACTTTATGTACAAGCTTCCTCGTACACAAGATGGTTATGACGGCATTTGGGTGATAGTTGATCAGTTTACTAAGTCAGCACATTTTATTCCAGTGGAAGGAGAAATATTCATTAAGCCGATTAGCTAAGTTATTCATTTCGAAGATTGTGAAGTACCATAGTGTTCCAGTTAATATTATCTCGGATCGGGATCCTAGATTCACTTCCAAGTTCTGGGTAGCATTCTAGGAAGCTCTTGGTACGAGATTACTTTATAGTACGCCATATCATCTTCAGACAGATGGCCAATCTGAGAGGACCATTCAGACATTAGAAGATATGCTGAGATCTTCAGTGCTGCAGTTTGGCGATAGTTGGCATGATTGTTTGGATTTGATGGAATTCGCCTACAATAACAGTTACCATTTGAGTATTGGTATGGCACATTTTGAGGCACTCTATGGCAAGTCTTGTCGAACACCATTATGTTGGTCAAAGGTTGGTGAAAAAGTTATAGTGGGCCCTGAGATTGTGGATGAGACTACTCAAAATGTTCAGGTAATTAAGTCTAACCTAAAAGTGGCCCAGGATCGACAAAAGAGTTTAGCAGACAAGCATGCCACTGACCGGAGGTATAATGTAGGTGATTGGGTATTTCGGAAGCTATCACCTTGGAAAGGTGTTGTACGATTTGGAAAGAAGGGCAAGTTGAGTCCTAGGTACATTGGACCATATATGATCACTGAGCGAGTCGATGAGGTTGCTTGTAGGCTTGAGTTGCCTTCAGAGTTGTCCAAGGTACACGATGTGTTTCATGTTTCAATGCTTCGACATTATGTCTCAGATCCTTCACATGTGATTCCTCCTTAACCTTTAGAAATTAATCTGGAATTGACTTATGATGAAGATCCAGTGACTATTTTGGATTGGAAAAATAAGGAGCTGAGGAATAAGACAGTGCGTTTGGTGAAAGTATTATGGAGGAATCACTCAATGGAAAAAACTACCTGGGAGACAGAGGATCCAATGAGAAAGATGTATCCACGTTTGTTTTATGACTATTACTGGATGTATTGGTTGTGTGTAATTTCGAGGATGAAATTTTATAAAGCGGGTAGATTGTCACAGCCCGTCCCGAAATAAATTAGCGATGATGTGAATTAACTATTTTACCCTTGGATGTGAGCGTTGTGGTGTGTTATGCATGTAAATGGTTGTCCAAACTTGTATTTTCCTTAATTTTTGGAACAAAATTGGAAATTGGTTTTGTGGTTTTGGTTGGTGACCACGTGGACCACTCACACACACACAAACCTTTCCTCTCTATTCTCTCCCGTGCTCTCTCTCCCTCAAACTCACTCACTCTCTCTCCTTCCCTGACGTACGAACGAACGCCAAACTCGCATTTCACACACGGATCGACATCAAGAAGATGATTTTAAGATCATAGGAAGCTTTAGAATTTTCGTACGAAGCTCAGAGAAGAAAAACCAAGCAAATTGGACGTCGGGAAACCTAGTTTCGACAAGTTGCAAGTTTAGCCGGATTATCAAGGGATTTTCCAGCGAGTTCCATCGTTTTTGGAGCATTAAACAGGTATAGGAATGTTCTACAAGTTAAGAGCTTCAATTTGATACTGATTTCGTGAAATTTGGAAGAAAAACGACGGAGATATAAAGGTTTAGAAAATTTCCCAATTTCCGGCGCCGACGACAATTGTCGGATTTCTGAGGTTAGGGATGACGAAATATTCCAACGGCGTTAGTTAATTTTAACGGATTCCGTTACTGTTTGATGGAATATTCCTAACGGCAATTAGGGTTTCCGTTAGGGTTCCCTTCACGTGTTGCCATGCCTTGGCCAGCGTGTGGGTGGTCGGAAAATTTTTCTAAAAATATAAGGATGTTCTTGGAGTTATGTAGATCACGTTGGTATATTCAAACACCCCATTTGAGCATTGTATGAGAAGTTATTAGCTAGTTTTGTCTATGTGCTTTAAATTAACATTTATTCAGTTAATTCGCATATAGGTGAGACTTATCCCGAGGACGAGCGCAGTCAAGGGCGACTCGGGGGCTACGACCTTTCGACATACCATTGAGTGGGCTTTTGGTTTTCAGTATATACTTATATACTTGATATTTTCCCAGAAAATGCATTTAAATGAAAGTATGCCTTGAATGTCATGCATATAGATTTATATTTTGTATTTGATATAGTATATGATGCGTAATATATAATTGTGGTGTTGTGGACGCTCAGGTAAGTACCAGGTGAGTTATGTTTGGTTATATGAACCTTCGATGATGTGATATGTGATTGAGAAACATTAAGCTTATAAACCTGCACCTAGGGTGATTATGATTTAGCCAGAGATATGGCACATGCCTGTTTATAATGTCACCTCCCACACCATATGCTCACATTGGATCCAATTTAGGTGCCCAGTCCTATCGTACAAACCAACATAGGTGGTTCCAACTCGTAGGTGACTAGCAATTTATCGTACAGTTATTATGAGAGCGTGGTATTGAGCATAACTATATGCACTCAGTCTTGTCGTACAGACCCTTTTAGTGGTTCCGACTTATGTGCAATGTAGTGTCATATAGGTTATTGTAGTGACTCCGGCTAGATTGATTAATGAGCTACAGACTTCTACAGGGGTTCCAGCTAATATATTATTTTCCATGAAATTATTCTCACCTGAATTACTTATCCTGTTATATCTTGGCATGGCATACTTACAATTATAAATATGTGAAGCATGATTTGAATGGATATATTTACATATATATTTATGCATATGTTTATATTTTATTTCTGGGGGAAATTATACATGTTTTACGATGAGGGGTTAGAACTTTTGAGAAATGAAATGGTTTGTAAAACATTTGTTTTTACTCACTCACGTTTTCTGTTTTGCGCCCCTCTAGGTTTTAGGTAGGCTGCTGTTGGTGACGTACGAGGATTCAGGCGGTTTTGACATATTAAAATAATTGTAGGACATCTTATGGTACTGTATGATTAGTACTTGTCCTACTGGACTGCACCTAGACTTTTGACGCTGTAATTAGGTGTATTTACACTTTTATTTCACTCTTAGCACTTTCGGTTATTTTGTGCGCTTTAGTAATTTTCGGTTTTTATTTATTCGTATAACTCTTATCTCTATTGCTTCCGCACTGTGCACATGGCTACATCACTCTCACGTGACAGCCAACATGCTTCGATTCCGGTCGGGGTGTGCCAATTATGTATACTAAATGCATCGAAAAATATGTAGTTAAAAATTATATTTGACTCACAATATGACTCAATATTTGTCAAAAAATTTGTAGCTAAAACTCTAGAGTTAAAAGTAGATTTTACTTTTAGTAGATACAATGTTGACACACCTCGATCCTAGAATCAAGACGTGCTAGCTGTCACGTGAGTGTGACGTAACCAAAAGTGCGATGCGGAAAGGTAAGAGAAATACGAAGAAATAAAAACCAAATACTAGCAATAATATCCAACTAGCATGTTAGAGCAAGTTTAATTGTGAAACACACATATTCAAAGCATAAGTACTAGGTGCAGTCACGTAGGAACATTACTAAATTACAACACCCGAAGGTGAGTCCTACATGAGTAGTCTGTCACAATGCCGTGGGAATCCTCATGGGCCACCAATGATGCTAACTAGAACCTACAGGGGCGCAAAACAAAGTTGAGTGGGTCAGTAAAATAAAGCTTTTTGAAAACATTTCAATTAATAACATTTCAAACCCCTCATTGTAAAACCTGTACACTTTCCCAGAAAATAACATAATATGCATATAATCTTCATATATCTCAAATCACAATTCTTTATCAAAAATCAGAAAGTATGCCATGCATAAATGTCAATAACAGAATAAGGATACATCAATATAACAGGTGAAATAATGAATCAACCGGAGACCCTGCAGTTGGTCCTGTACGATTAATTCTAAAGCTTAATATCCAATCCAACCGGAGTCACCGCAGTGACCTGTACGACGCTACTCTGCACATAAATCGAAACTACCTGAAGTAGTCTGTACGATAAGAAAGGTGTAAGAATACACTCTAGTGCTTCTCTCATCAACAGCTCTATAATAATCTAAAATCACCTACAGTCGGAACCACTCTATGGTCTGTACGACATGTCGGAACCTTCTCATGGTCTGTACGACATGCACCTACTTGGATCCAAGGTAAGCGTGTGGTGCGGGGTGAATAATATAAGCACTAACACCAAGGGTGCAGGTTATGAGCTCTCAACACAATTCACATCATCAATAAATCATATGAATAATATAAACTCACCTGATACTCACATCTGCGTCCACAGCACCATTTAACATATATATGCAACAATTACTAATTCATATATTCCATATATATATATATATGCATGGCATTTAAAACATACTTTCATTTAAATTCAATTTCTGGGAAATTTAGTAGTATATAGGTAATAATAGAAAATAACTGCCCACTCACAGGTAAGTCGAAGGGTCGTAACCCCCGTGACGTCCTTGAATGCGCTCGTCCTCGGGATAGGTATCACCTATATGTGAAACAACTATAAAAACGTTAATTAAAGCACATAACTAACAATTCGTAATAACTTCTCATACGATACTCAATTTGGGTATATGAATATACCACAGTGACCTACTCGACGTCACGGACGTCGAGGTATTTTTAAAATAATTTTTGGACTTGTCACGCGCCCCCACGCACCGGGATAGGCACGGGTCCACGCGCCCCCACGCGCGTCATCCCCTACCTCCAGTCGCCGGAAAAACTCGCCGGCGCCGGAAACTGGGCAAACCTGCAATCGCCCTTTTCTCGCTCGATTCTCAACCATTTTCCTTGACATTTTCACCAAAACTTCAAAAATTACGAGAGGAAGAAGGCTATACCTTTAAAAACTTCCAAAACCTTCGAAATCACGTCGAGAAATTTCACCCAAAACCGGCCACCTTCGAACCTTGTGATCCCGACGTCCAAAACCTTCAAACGAATGTCCCTGAGCTTCGTGAGAACCTCCTAAAGCTCACTATGAACTTGGATTGTCCTAAAAACCAACCATTACAAAGTTCATGAATAGTACTCAAATCGGACCTCGAGTTTTCAGCGTGAAATCGAAAGATTTCTTACCTAAAATGGGTATGGATGAGTTCGTAGGGTCCTCACGAGTACAATGGTGCCCTTAGAACCTTCGATCCATGCTTGGATGATCGTGGGTGAGTGTATCCGTACAGTTCGAAGGGAGAGAGATAGTGAAACTGAGAGGGAAGAGAAATATACGGGATAGGAGAGAGAGGAAGAGTGGGGTTATTTTGTATGTGTGTCCTTCCCTTAACCACACAAAATACAATCAAATTTTTAATCCAACTCAATTTCTTCCAAAAATTTAGGAAGGAATGCAATATTCAATTTAATATGTCAAACATACATTAGCAACAGTTAAGGGTAATTTCATCTTTTCACATCAACGATAATGTAATTCCGGGACGGGTTGTGACAATCTACCCTCCTTATAGAATTTCATCCCCGAAATTCATACAACCAAACAAGCCATTAATATTCATAAAACAACCTCGGATACATCTCTCTCATTCGATCTTCTGTCTCCTAAGTGGCTTCTTCTACTGAGTGGTTCCTCCACAATACTTTTACCAAGCTCACTGTCTTATTCCTTATAACTTTGTCTTTCCAATCCAAGATAGTCACTGGTTCCTCATCATACGTCAAATCCGGATTAATCTCCAAAGTTTGAGGAGAAATCACATGTGAAGGATCTGAAACATAATGTCGAAGCATCGAGACGTGAAATACATTATGTACCTTAGATAACTCCGGAGGCAACTCCAATCTGTAAGCAACTTCACCAATCCTCTTAGTGATCTCATAAGGTCCTATGTACCTAGGACTTAGCTTGTCTTTCTTTCCAAACCACACTACACCTCTCTAAGGTGACAATTTCAAGAATACCAAATTACCCACGTCATATACTTGATCAGTAGCATGTCTATCTGCTAAACTCTTTTGTCGATATTGGGCCGCTTTCAGGTTAGACTTAATCACCTGAACATTTTGAGTGGTCTCATCCACAATTTCTGGGCCCTCTAGCACTTTTTCGCCAACCTCTGACCAACACAATGGCGTACGACAAGCTCTACCATAAAGTGCCTCAAATGGTGACATACCAATGCTCGAATGAAAACTATTATTGTAGGCAAATTCCATCAAGTCTAGGCGATCATGCCAAGAATCACCAAACTGTAACACTGAAGATCTCAGCATTTCCTCTAACGTTTGAATAGTCATCTCTGATTGCCCATCTGTTTGAGGATGATAAGCAGTTTCATACCAAGAGCTTCCTGAAAAGCTACCCAAAACTTAGAAGTAAATCTTGGATCTCGATCAAAAATAATATTCACTGGAACTCCATGATACTTCACAATCTTCGTGATGAACAACTTAGCCAATTTATTCAGGGGGTACTTTTCCCTCACTGGAATGAAGTGTGCTGACTTGGTAAGCCGATCTACAATTACCCAAACGCCATCAAATCCATTCTGTGTACGAGGAAGCTTATACATGAAATCCATAGTTATATTTTCCCATTTCCACTGAGGAACGGGCAGTGGTTGCATCCGTCCAAAAGGCTTCTTTCTTTCTGCTTTGACTTGTTGACAAACAACACACCTACTTACATATTCTGCAATTTCCCTTTTCATACCCAGCCAATAATAAAATGATCGAATGGTATGGTACATCTTAGTCCCTCCTGGATGCATCGCATAAGCTGAACAATGTGCTTCATCCAAAATTTCCTTCTTTAATTCCTCATTATTCGGCACATACATTATGTTCTCTTGCATAAGCATGCCATCTGATTCTCGAATCCTAAGGTCTTTCTTTTTCCCTTCATTTCTCAATTGAATCATTTCTTGAATCTCTTCATCAACCATCTGAGCTTCAAGTACACGATCGACTAAAACTGGCCTGACTTGGAAACTAGCAAGAAAAGCTTCTCTTCGTTCTTCTAACTCCAACCTTACTCCAGTAGCTCTCAAATCTGTAAGAAAAGGAACACGACAAACATACAAAGCATTGAGTCGACCTTGAGGTTTCCTACTCAGTGCATCAGCTACCACATTTGCACGACCTGGATGATACTCAATAGTGCAGTCATAATCACTTAGTAACTCCATCCACCTTCGTTGACAAAGATTAAGATCATGCTGAGTGAAAGATACTGAAGACTCTTATGATCTGTGATGATCTTACACTTCTTACCATAGAGATAATGCCACCAAATCTTCAAGGCAAAAACAATGGCTGCCAACTCAAGATCGTGAGTAGGATAATTCCTTTCATGAATCTTCAACTGTCGAGAAGCATAGGCAATCACTCTATTATGCTGCATCAAAACACATCCCAAGCCATTCAAGGAAGCATCACTGTAAATCTCAAAGTTACCACTATCATCAGGAAGTACCAATACTAGAGCATGAGTGAGGCAATATTTCAGCTGCTGGAAACTTTGCTCACAATTCTCTTCCCACTCGAGCTTAACATCCTTCCTGGTTAATTTCGTTAGTGGCAAAGCAATCATAGAAAAATCTTGAACAAACCGTCGATAATAACCTGCTAGACCAAGAAAACTCCGTACCTCAGTGACGATTCGTGGTTGTTCCTAATTCTCCACTGCTACTATCTTTTGAGGATCTACTTGAATTCCTTGTGCCGATACTACATGTCCCAAAAATGCCACTTGATTCAACCAAAACTGACATTTGCTAAACTTGGCATACAACTGATGCTCCCTCAATTTCTTTAATACCAAGTTAAGATGTCGAATATGATCTGCTTTCGACTTAGAGTATACCAGAATATCATCGATAAAAACAATGACAAATCTATCAAGATATTGCTGGAATACTTCATTCATTAGCCTCATGAAAGCTACAGATGCATTAGTCAATCCAAATGGCATCACCAAAAACTCATAATGTCCATAACGGGTCCTGAAAGTCGTTTTAGGTACATCTTCATCTTTAATTTTCAACTGATAATAGCCAGATCTCAAATCAATCTTAGAGAACACACACGCACCTTTGAGCTGATCAAATAAATCATCGATACAAGGTAATGGATAACGGTTTTTAATCGTTACCCGATTCAATTGCCTGTAATCAATACATAATCTCAAAGTTCCATCTTTCTTTCTTACAAATAGCACCGGAGCTCCCCAAGGTGAAGTACTAGGTTGAATGAAACCTTTATCAGTTAATTCTTGAATTTTCAATTCTCTCAATTCCGCTGGAGCCATTCTATAGGGAGTCAAAGATATAGGATCCGTACCTGGAAGCAAATCAATAGAAAACTCCACATCTCTATCAGGCGGTAATCTAGGCAAATCATCTGGGAATACATCAGGATAATGCCTGACTACTCCAACTTCCCCCACACTGCTAGGAACAACATCATTTAACACCACATGTGCTAAGTATCCTTGACAACCTTTCGATAACAACTTCTTTGCTCTCATGGCTAAAATAACACCATGTCTCACCCCACTTCTTTCACCCATAAAAGTAACCTCTGGTAGTCCAGGACGATGAAAAGTAACTGATTTCCCGTAACAATCTATATGGGCACGATTATAATGCAACCAATCCGCCCCTAAAATCACATCAAAATTCACAATATATAACGGAATAAGATTAGCTGGCATAACTACACCATCTACCATCACTGGACACCTTGGATAAACACTATCAACGTAACATTTGTCCCCTCTAGGCATAGCAAACTCTAAATCAAATCCCAGAGGTGTAGGGTGAGGTTGTGTCATTTGAGCAAACGTATGAGAAATCACAAAATGTGTAGCACCACAATCAATCAAAACTCTAGCAAAATGACCAAGAATATTTAACGTAACCATAATCACATCTGGATGATTTTGAGCATCTTGCAGTAAGATGTAATTAACAAGTCCTTGAGCTTGCTGTCGTCCACCACGACCTCTGTTACCTTGGTTACCTCGCCCATGAGAATTACGTCCCTGTCCTGGCTAATTAGACTGCTTAGATGGCCCTGCACTGCTAGCAGCAACCTCTCCCTGTCGGGGCTGACCTCCCTGATGCCACTGAGATCCGCTAGCTGGCATGGAAGGATATGAAGTATAACCTCCAGGATCTTGGGAATACCCAGTCTGAAAATAAGGATCCTAGGAATACTGATTTTGTCCGGGAGCATAGGGAGCAGCATCACCCTGATAGTGGTAAGCATCACCACGACCCATCTGACCATAACTGCCTGACCCAAAGTTCTGCTGAATCGGCACTGGAGGTGGCATAGTAGACTGCTAAGACCTCTGCTGACTCTGGGGACACTGAGCAGCCATATGTCCCAACTGTCCACAAGTGTAGCAAGCACCACCACTTCTTCTACATTTTCCATGATGTCTGAAATTACAACGGCGGCACAATGGAGGACCAAAACCACCAACACCACCAAAGTCTCTCTGTCTCTGAAACCTGGGTCCACCAGCAAATCTTCCACCTTTCCTCGGGCCTGTGACACTAAATCCTCCGCTGGAAGAACTCGAGCTCGCTCCACTTTTCTTGAAATTCTACGTCTTATGGGGTCCCTGAGTGGAGATACCTTTACCCTTATCATCTTTCTTCTAATTATCATTCTTATCTTCATCATCCTCACTATTACTAGGAAGGTTGTTGGAATCCTCCATCTGAACCAAAATCTCAGAAAACTCATAATAAGTGGTACAAGGAAGCGCACTAGCAAAAGTCTGCCATTTCCTCTTAGTTCCCAGCTTAAAACGACGAAGCATCTCTGCCTGATTACCAGCTGTATTAGGATCATAACGAGATAAGTCTGTAAACTTCCTGTAATACTCATGCGCCGACATATTCTTTTGCTTCAATTGAGTGAACTCCTGCTTCTTACGATCAATGTACTCCGAAGGAACAAATATTTTCTTAAAATTCTCTTTGAATACTTCCCAATCAGCTGCCATCTCAGGTGACATAAACTGAGTCTGATTTACCCACCAAGCTGCTGGCTCTCGTCCTAAAAATCAAGTAGTGGTCTCAACCCATCTATTAGCAGGAAGATTTCCTTAACTCTACATCACCTCAAAAGTCTTCTCAATATGGTCTAACCACTTTTCTGCCCCTTCATGACCCTCATTACCCATGAAGCGGTCAAATTTCAGATTATACATAGTCTCCATGGGTGTTCTCTGAGTAGGAGGAGGACGGATTGCATTCTGAAAGGCATGGGCCATCGCTTCCCCTAATTGAGTTATATGAGGGAAATTAGGCTTAGAAGCATGACGTGATTCCCTACGAGGCGGCATAGTTCTGACAGAAGACATCAAAAGATCATTAGAGCATTAACAATTTATACAGGACTGCAACCTAGGCTCTGATACCAAACTGACACACCCCGATCTTAGAATCAAGGCGTGCTGGCCGTCACGTAAGTGTGACGTAACCAAAAGTGTGACACGGAAGCAATAGGTAAGAGAAATACGAAGAAATAAAAACCAAATACTAGCAATAATATCCAACTAGCATGTTAGAGCAAGTTTAATTGTGAAACACACATATTCAGAGCATAAGTACTAGGTGCAGTCAAGTAGGAACATTACTAAATTACAACACTCGAAGGTGAGTCCTACATGAGTAGTCTGTCAGAATGCCGTGGGAATCCTCGTGGGCCACCAATGCTGCTAACTAGAACCTGGAAAGGCGCAAAACAAAGTTGAGTGGGTCAGTAAAACAAAGTTTTTTGAAAACATTTCAATTAATAACATTTCTAACCCCTCGCTGTAAAACTTGTATACTTTCCCAGAAAATAACATAATATGCATATAATCTTCATATATCTCAAATCACAATTCTTTATCAAAAATCAGAAAGTATGCCATGCATAAATGTCAATAACAGAATAAGGATGCATCAATATAACAAAGTGAAATAATGAATCAACCGGAGACCCTGCAGTTGGTCCTGTACGGTTAATTCTAAAGCTCAATATCCAATCCAACCGGAGTCACCGCAGTGACCTGTACGGCGCTACCCTGCACATAAATCGGAACTACCTGAAGTAGTCTGTACGATAAGAAAGGTGTAAGAATACGCTCTAGTGCTTCTCTCATCAACAGCTATATAATAATCTAAAATCACCTACAGTCGGAACCACTCTATGGTCTGTACGACATGTTGGAACCTTCTCATGGTCTGTACGACATGCACCTACTTGGATCCAAGGTAAGCGTGTGGTGCGGGGTGAATAATATAAGCACTAACACCAAGGGTGTAAGTTATGAGCTCTCAACACAATTCACATCATCAATAAATCATATGAACAATATAAACTCACCTGATACTCACATGTGCGTCCACATCACCATTTAACATATATATGCAACAATTACTAATTCATATATTTCATATATATATATATATATATATATATATATATATATATATATGCATGGCATTTAAAACATACTTTCATTTAAATTCAATTTCTGGGAAATTTAGTAGTATATAGGTAATAATAGAAAATAACTGCCCACTCACAGGTAAGTCGAAAGGTCGTAACCCCCGTGACGTCCTTGAATGCGCTCGTCCTCGGGATAGGTATCACCTATATGCAAAACAACTATAAAAACGTTAATTAAAGCACATAACCGACAATTCGTAATAACTTCTCATACGATACTCAATTTGGGTATATGAATATACCACAGTGACCTACTCGACGTCACGGACGTCGATGTATTTTTAAAATAATTTTTGGACTTGTCACGCGCCCCCACGCGCTAGGATAGGCACGGGTCCACGCGCCCCCACGCGCGTCATCCTCTACCTCTTGTCGCCGGAAAAACTCGATGGTGCCAGAAACTGGGCAAACCTGCAATCGCCATTTTCTCGCTTGATTCTCAACCATTTTCCATGAAATTTTCACCAAAACTTCACAAATTACGAGAGGAAAAAGGCTATACCTTTAAAAACTTCCAAAACCTTCGAAATCACACCGGCCACCTTCAAACCTTGTGATCCCGACGTCCAAAACCTTCAAACGAACGTCCCCGAGCTTCGTGAGAACCTCCTAAAGCTCACTATGAACTTGGATTGTCCTAAAAACCAACCATTACAAAGTTCATGAATAGTACTCAAATCGGACCTCGAGTTTTCAACGTGAAATCGAAAGATTTCTTACCTAAAATGGGTATGGATGAGTTCGTAGGGTCCTCACGAGTACAATGGTGCCCTTGGAACCTTCGATCCGTGCTTGGATGATCGTGGGTGAGTGTATCCGTACAGTTCGAAGGGAGGGAGAGAGTGAAACTGAGAGGGAAGAGAGATATACGGGATAGGAGAGAGAGGAAGAGTGAGGGGTTGTTTTGTATGTGTGTCCTTCCCCTAACCACACAAAATACAATCAAATTTTTAATCCAACTCAATTTCTTCTAAAAATTTAGGAAGGAATGCAATATTCAATTTAATATGTCACACATACATTAGCAACAGTTAAGGGCAATTTCGTCTTTTCACATCAACGATAATGTAATTCCGGGACGGGTTGTGACAATGTTCTATTTAACTCTTAAATTGATTTAATCCGTCCTTATTGCTTAAATAAAAGTTAAAGGTTAAATTTGACTCAGTATGCATTGGGGATGTTACAAGTTATAACTTAGACAACTACATTTGAATTTTTGCTTATTGCATAACTTTTAATTTTTGCCTATTGCATAAGAGACAAACTTAGTATAATCTTCAAATTTTAGGATTATTATGCATGTAAGTTTACATTGATGTAAGGTAATTTTGAACGGTAAGCTTTGACGATTATAGCGTAATTTTACTTTATTTGTAATTTAATAAACGGTACTTTACTTAAATTTTGAGGTTGGATTTGTAACATTATGTTGTAACACCCATTAAAAGTAAAGGTAAAGAATCCAAAATAAATAATGATGATACACAATTTCATAACGTCCATTAATAATTTTATTACAACAAAGAGCATCATTACCCTTTTCTTAAAGAGTACCATAAAATCTCCCTTTCATAGTTCATATCCTGCAAAAGAAAAAAAATTACACCTGATCATTTACTATCATGAAGAAACACAAGACCAAATAAGTGTAGAATATTCTTTAATATATAATATTCTTGTACATGTCTAATTAGCACATTTACATATTAAAAACCAGTACAAACCAATACAAATAATGAAAGGAAAAACTCAACGTTGCCATTCTTTTCTCAAGGGTACGTACTGTTACCTTTTTTTTTTTTTTGAACAAGAGATATTGTATACATTAAGGGAAAGGGATGAGTTTAACCTCACAATGAGCTAGCATTAATGTGGTTCAAATTCGCTTTTGGCGAGAATCAAACCTAAGATCTCTCACTTATAAGTGGAGATGACGTACTGTTACCCTTTGAGGTTATATAATAACATTGTTATCCATTAACCAGACAGTAGGCGCAATCAAACAATAGAGGGATCTAATCATAATTCTCATTTTCTCAAATTTGTATAGGACAAAATTTCCAAAGTCTTGCTCTCTCTAGAAAGAAACACCGTAATACAAATAAAATTCAACTAAACACTAATTACAAACTGGAAAGTACACACAAAGCAACCAAACTAAATGACTTTCCATCCTCAAAGTTTCTATAAAATCAAAGGGTCCCCTCCAAATGGAAAAAATTGTCATCGATAACTTTCCCGAAGAAATTAAAATCCAAAGTCCCACTTCTTCTCTCCGCCCTCTCCTCCATGGCAGCGGATCATAAATATAAGGAGAAATTAGGTTCTCATTCCTATTTTCTCTATTCCATTGATAGGTTATCATTCCTATTTTCTCTCTATTTCATTGATTAAACCTTATTTCTTTGCAAATTTTGATCAAGGTTCTTGGATTTTAATGAAGATCATTTATTTCAATAATAAAATATTTATATATCAACATAATTAAATTTTATATTTAAAATATATTCATTTAGTGTTAGAAACGTTACATTTAGTATCTTTATTGTAACATCCCACATTGTCCAGGGAAGTGGACCTGTAAGCCTTATATGTATATTCCTATCTCTACCTAGCACGAGGCCTTTTGGAAGCTTATTGGCTTCGGGTTCCATCGGAACTCTGAAGTTAAGCGAGTTCGCACGAGAGCAATCCCAAGATGGGTGACCCACTGGGAAGTTCTTGTGTGAGTTCCCAGAAACAAAACCGTGAGAGCGTGGTCGGGGCCCAAAGCGGAACATATCGTGCTACAATGGAGTCGAGCCCGGGATGTGGTGGGGGCCCGGGCTGGGATGTGACAATTTGGTATCATAGCCAATCCCTGGCCGGAAGTGTGTCAACGAGGACGTCAAGCCCCTAAGGGGGGGGTGGATTGTAACATCCCACATCACCCAGGGGAGTGGATTCTGTAAGCCTTATATGTATATTCCCATCTCTACCTATCACGAGGCCTTTTGGGAGCTCAGTGGCTTCGGGTTCCATCGAAACTTCGAAGTTAAGCAAGTTCACGCGAGAGCAATTTACCCACTGGGAAGTTCTCGTGTGAGTTCCCATAAACAAAATTGTGAGGGCGTGGTCGGGGCCCAAAGCGAACAATATCGTGCTACGGTGGAGTCGAGCTCGGGATGTGGTGAGAGCCCGAGCTGGGAAGTGACATTTATATTTATGCCTAAACTTTCTATCATATATTTCTATTTTAATTAGTTTGTGTCCAATTTTAATTTGCAACCCGTTTTTAAGTTTGTAATAATTTTCTTTGTAGTTTTAATTGTACCTATATATTAATTTTCTTTTGTGCCCATATTTTTTAAAATTTCCATTTGTACTCAGATTTTTTTTAATCTTTTGCTTGTACCCATAATTTATTTAAGGGGTGTGCTATCCACACACCCCATTTTACTTCTCACACACTCCTTGATAATTTATGTCCGTTGATCTTCTTAAATTCATCCGATCCGAATGTCGAAAATTAAAAAGGAGTGTTGAGAAGTAAAATGAGGTGTGTGGATATCACATCCCTTTATTTAAAATGTACCCATTCTTCTTTATAAATGTACCATTTTTGTTATATGTAAATGTACCAAATTTTTTTTGAAAAAAAATTATATTAAAATGTCCCAATTTTTAACACTACAGATACTCTTTTGCCGTTTATTATCTTGTATTGTTACATTATTTTTATCCATTTATTAAATCAAAATTTTTGAATTATTATTATTGTAGCCATTTCTAATAGTAATATAGTGAGGGATATTAAATTTATGATTTATATGCCATATATATACACAACACTCACTCTCATTACGAGAATTAAATCACGTCTCAACTCGGCTCGAGACCAAGACTCTTTACAACTCGCACCAATAGCAGCACTGAGCAGCCGGAGATTGATTGAAAGGGCAGCCCAGCCCCTTTCCTCTAATTTAATGATTGTGATAAGATTATAGTAAAAGATTTAATATCAAACATAGAATATACATTTTGATAGTAATATAATGAGGTGTACAAAGTTAAGGGACTCTGATAAAAAAACTGAATACCATTAAGGTTTTAGTTAAAGAGTCAGTGACTAGGGACCAAATCCAAAGTCTCTCTAAATATATATAATTCTCATTTTGTTAGTTTTGTGACTCGATCTATCAATTTGACTGCAATTTGAATAGGGTTAACAACTCCGGATTTGTTAATTAACCCAAATTTATTCATGAAATGTCATGACAAACGTACTTAATTGACTCAAATTTGCCTCGGCTTTGAACTTTATTGATTACTAACAATTAGATATTAGCATGTCCATTGACTTAGAACTTGGTGCCTCTATATATACTACTGGACCAAACTATATATGTTGTGCAAAACATAATACACATCATGCATGCATTATTAGAACTGAACTTTGAATTCTTGTGCCTTCTACAACAATTAAGGTCCTCAAAAGACCACCAGCTAGTTTCCCTACTAATCCCCTGTCTAATTACCATAATTACGTGTTCATAAACATGCTCACGTCCCCAAACGAAAGTCATAAAGTTAATGTCAATGGTGGTACAAAGAAAAAGACAGAAAATAAAATAAAATCATGAGATATTTATACTACTTACTGTTGAAATTCTATGTTAACGAATGTAGCGGAAGAGTTGGCGATTGCAGCAAATGCAGTAGTAGAGAGAACTATGGTAGCATCACTTCTTGAAGGTCGGGACACCGAAGAGAGTGCACGATCCACAATCTTTACCTGAATCGTGTTCCCTGGAACGCAGGTTTCTCGCACGGGAGCGCTTATGCACCTCACCTGATATTGCCTTCCACAAGCTGCACCATTGTCCCAAATCCCCTCGCCAACGGACGCGAACAGGTTGCCCGGAGGAAACTGTCCCTGGTCACTTCCTCCACAGGCGGTAGCTATATGCATGGAAGGTATTAATTAGTATGGATATGTTAACAAAAACAAAATTGTTATTTTAGACATTCAAAACTGATAAACTATGTATGGCCTAAGTCATACTAATTAATACCTCTTCATAGCATTTGTATTTAGGATCACCTAAGAGAGTGTATAAGGTTTTGTATGTCTTCATAGCATTACTCTATGCAGCCATAGTCTGGAATTTATGTATATCTTCACAATTTTTTGCTAAAAAATGGTTTTCGGCTATTCTTAAGTTCGTTTGCTCATAATTTTGAGATATTCTATTTAGCATTTCCTTACTTTCAGAATTTAGACCCTCGACATTTCCATAATCCCACAAAGTATTCAAGAAAATAAAGCAAAAATCCAAAAACATAAAAATAAAAAAAAGAAAGAAAGAATTTAAGATGCACGAGAGTAAAATTTATGCAGAATTTACGTAAATAAGGGGGCCTGTACTGAGCAGCAGTGCCAACATCAGCCTGAGAGGAATGAAGGAGCGCTGCGGAGAAGAAGATCAGAAGCAGGCATGGAAGAGAACTCTGAGGCTTAGACATTTTCCTGATAAAAAAAATAGGGAAAATTAATCAGAGGGAACTAGTTAATTATATGAAATATAATTATAAAGGTACAATGTAATTAATTGCATATTCTTTTTTAGAAATTTGTAAGGATTCATTCAAAGTCAAAAGTCTGAAAATTAGGTTAATTTTAGTTTAAGGTGCATGACAGTTTTCTGTTAGCTCAGAGTAGGACACCAATAATGGTTTCAAGATCAGTTTGAAAATGTATAATATGGCTAAGCAAGTAAAAACAGCAGAAAGTGAAAACACAGACACAGGTAAAAACAAAAATGGGCAGAAATCAAGATATACTGATTAGTTAATTATTAAAATCGAATTAGTTTCAACTAATTTGTTTGCTACAGTACTTGAAGAGGGCAGAGAAGGACCAGAGTTTAATGGTTCGGGTGGGCTTATTTATATATTAAGCAGGGGTTCTGATTTTAATAGACTTTATTAAGTGATGGATTTTAAAGGATTTTAATAGACTTTTCAATCCTATATGAATTTTGACAGATTTATATAAATTTTCATTATAGATTTCAATGGATTTGTGTAAATTTTGATTATGGATTTCATAAGATTTCTAAGCATCATCAAACCAATACAAGCAGACTAAATCAACATAAATTGAATTTATTTAAGATATTTCAGAAAGAAATTAATTATCATCATCTCCAACACAGGCCCCATGGTCTTTCAAGGCCTTCTTCTCACTCCCTCCTCCTCCACGCTTCAGCTTCTTCTGTCCCATTCTCCCATTCCAAAAAACCCAAAAACCCTTTTGCGCTTTTTATCAAACACCTGGAGGACCCAATTCACCACAACTAAACAAACCCCACTGCTCTTTTTTCAAATACCCACCACCCACCAACTAAACACACCTCTTCATCCAATTCCCAGAACCCAAGTCATAAAAATCAAATCTATGGATGGCAAGAGTTCCGTGAGATTCTGTTACGACCTGCTAGGGTTTGGGAGAGGAGTGAGAGAGGAAAGAAGGGAGTGATAAAATGTGAAAGCTGGATTGGAAATCCTACGGGTTGATGTGGAGTTCTTTTTTCTCTTGGTTATGTATATTTGTGCTCACAAATCCAATAAAATTCACAACTTAATGAAATACTATAAAATCTTTGATTTTTTTTAATACCCTGGATTTATAATCACTTTAAAAATCCCTATCAAAATCTACGTTGACTATCTATAGATTTGAATGTACTTTTAAAATTCTCTCAAATCCTGATTTGACTACACTATGATTTCTAAGTTGCATCTCATGGAAACCCCACTGCTCTTTTTTCAAATACCCACCCCCCACCAACTAAACACACCTCTTCATCCAATTCCCAGAACCCAAGTCATAAAAATCAAATCTATGGATGGCAAGAGTTCCGTGAGATTCTGTTACGACCTGCTAGGGTTTGGGAGAGGAGTGAGAGAGGAAAGAAGGGAGTGATAAAATGTGAAAGCTGGATTGGAAATCCTACGGGTTGATGTGGAGTTCTTTTTTCTCTTGGTTATGTATATTTGTGCTCACAAATCCAATAAAATTCACAACTTAATGAAATACTATAAAATCTTTGATTTTTTTTAATACCCTGGATTTATAATCACTTTAAAAATCCCTATCAAAATCTACGTTGACTATCTATAGATTTGAATGTACTTTTAAAATTCTCTCAAATCCTGATTTGACTACACTATGATTTCTAAGTTGCATCTCATGGAAACCCCACTGCTCTTTTTTCAAATACCCACCCCCCACCAACTAAACACACCTCTTCATCCAATTCCCAGAACCCAAGTCATAAAAATCAAATCTATGGATGGCAAGAGTTCCGTGAGATTCTGTTACGACCTGCTAGGGTTTGGGAGAGGAGTGAGAGAGGAAAGAAGGGAGTGATAAAATGTGAAAGCTGGATTGGAAATCCTAAGGGTTGATGTGGAGTTCTTTTTTCTCTTGGTTATGTATATTTGTGCTCACAAATCCAATAAAATTCACAACTTAATGAAATACTATAAAATCTTTGATTTTTTTTAATACCCTGGATTTATAATCACTTTAAAAATCCCTATCAAAATCTACGTTGACTATCTATAGATTTGAATGTACTTTTAAAATTCTCTCAAATTCTGATTTGACTACACTATGATTTCTAAGTTGCATCTCATGGAAACCCCACTGCTCTTTTTTCAAATACCCACCCCCCACCAACTAAACACACCTCTTCATCCAATTCCCAGAACCCAAGTCATAAATATCAAATCTATGGATGGCAAGAGTTCCGTGAGATTCTGTTACGACCTGCTAGGGTTTGGGAGAGGAGTGAGAGAGGAAAGAAGGGAGTGATAAAATGTGAATAAGCTGGATTGGAAATCCTACGGGTTGATATGGAGTTCTTTTTTCTCTTGGATATGTATATTTGTGCTCGTAAATTCAACAAAATTCACAACTTAATGAAATACTATCAAATCTTTGATTTTTTTTTATTTATAATCACTTTAAAAATCCCTATCAAAATCTATGTTGACTATCCATAGATTTGAATGTATTTTTAAAATTCTCTCAAATCCTGATTTGACTACACTATGATTTCAAAGTTTTTTAAAATCCTCTTTCAAAATCTTGATTGACTACACTTTGATTTTAAACTCTATTAAAATCTTGTGAAATCCTATCAAATCTTAATTTTGACTACACCCCTCTAAATATATGCAGCAATTAGCATTTTAACTTTACAATGGTGAACCTTCTGTGGAAGAGTCCAAGAGGTGAGACAAAAATATTAGAAAATTAGAAATCGTACTAGAATATTAGAAATCTCAGCCGTCCATCCCCTACTCACAACGTATTCAACATTAAGGGAGTCGGAGAGAGAGAGAGAGGACGTGGTGACGGTAAACCGGTTTTATTGAAGTCTCTCTCAAAGAGGACGCCTATATGTAAAAGATGGAGGTAGCATTACCTGGTAAGCGTGATCAGCGAGAAGAACAGGAGCCTGCAGGCTGATGGAGTGCAGGAGAAACAAATTAGAAACTGATCGACTAACAAATTAAAAGATGGAGGACGGAAATATATATGTAATAGTGATATGATGGAAACCTTTAAGGGAAGTAATTCCTTTTTTTTTTCTTTTTTTTTTATAAAAATGAGGATTAGTTGTGGGGTCTACGCCATATAGAACTTTAACGATCTGAGCCATTTATTTTCAAGTTGCATCTCATAGATCATCTTTGCAAAATATTAGTCAAATTAGAAATGTTTAAGACATCTAATTGAGTTTAAAGAAATTAACGAATACTTTGTTATATAAGAAACAATGGAATTTTATCTTGATAATTAAATAGGCAAATAGTTTTGGATTGAATTGAATTTTCATAAGGATGATCTATTAATCGAAACTTACAAAATAAATAGTTCGAATGAGTTGACCCCACACCTAATCTCAATTTTTTGAAAAAAATGGAGATCCCTTTTCATAAAAGGTCTGGTGATTTGATCATATATACTTGTTGCCAACTAGCAAGGCAATTCATTTGAATACCACATTTCCCTTGCAAGGGAGTCAAACATGCATATGGACGTTAAGTTTCCCCAGGTTGCGGTCAGCGCAAAGGGGTAGAGTAAACCTGAGTTTGGCAGGTTAAAATTAATTACTGATGCGGCATGGCAGAAGGAAACAAAGGTAGGTGGAGTAGGTTGGGTCCTGCGCGACTTTGCAGGAATTCCAAAGATGGTGGGAGGAAATGGGGGGAGTACTTCTTGTCATCAGATATGGCTGAGGCGGCAGCCATAAGACATGGGCTGCAGGTGTGTGTTTTAAGGGGATTTCATGCGTCCGGGGAGGTACTGGAGGTGGAGTCTGAAATGTGTTGATGGAGGTCTATTTAGTTGATATTTGGAATATAATGCAATCATTCCAATTGGTGAAGTTTATTTTTACCCTTCGACAATGCAATTGTGTAGTCTATATGGTGGCGGCGTACATTCTTAATTAATGGTGGAAGTTATGGTTAGAATGAATTAAGACCTCAATTTTTGTTTAATGTTAGCAGAAGATGCAAATATTTCCATTCGTATTTGATTATTAATACAATTCTATCCTTTGATAATAAAAAATAAAAAATAAAAAATAAAGTTTCCCCATTCAAAACGTAACTTACTCATTAACTTCTTTCTAATTTCTATACGTCTAAGCAAATCCAATTCTCCGTGTTTTATGTACCTTCCTTTTATATATATATATATATATATATATATATATTAGCAACTGTCCACATGCCATGGTTGTTGAACAGTTTTGAGGAGAGTTAATTATTTTGTAGTTTAACCTATATATCTTTAATACTTAAAATTGTCATTTAGTAAAATAGGGAGAAATTGAAAAGTGGAAAATAATTAGAATTTATGAAAAGAAGTTGATAGTATCGTCTGTATAGTTATTAACACTTTAAAAATCTTATAGGAAATTTTATTTAAACTCATCTAACCTCTTTCTACACCCAACTTACTTTCTTCACTCATATTGTTTTTTTTATTAAAGAATTAATATCTCTTTAAACCCAAATTTATTAAATAAACTATCCTCTCAAACCCAATTCAAAATAGAAAATTATCTTTACACCCATTTCTTTTATAAAATAACATCTCTAATTGAATGTTTTTTTTTTTTTTTTTTGTTCAAACAGGCATCTTTTGCCCCTCTATAATTGCATATGTCATATAGGACTAGCATTTCCATGGTTACTTTTTTTCTTTCTACTACCACAACCCATCATGGGATCCAAGAGATCATTCCATAGACTTGAATTTGCCAAGAGAATGTCATGCAAGCCCCAGGTTAGTCCTTTTTAAATCGAGCATTTTCATGTACTTTTTAAGAAACTTTGAAGTGACATAGGGCTAGGTGTTTTGCTGCTATGTTAATAGCTATTTTGAATAAAAAAGATGTAAGACATGTCACCCGCTAGTTCGTGGTTAAGGTTGAGCAATCTTTATTTGCACCAAGAAGCAAGTTTTATGTCTTTGCAGTACTAATCAAAAGTTCTTGTACTGGTGTTTTGGGGCGCATACAGAAGGCAAAGAAAAAGAAATACAATACAATTCATAAAGTATGAAATTTAATCCAAAGAAAAGCAAACAAACAAAATATCCATAAATCATCATACCTTAGTTGGAGGATTAAAAACTTCAAAATCATCATCCATCAATAGAAAAAATTGTTTTTCTCTATCAGAGTTATTAGGATTTTAGTCGGAATGATAAACAAAGGGTGATGCTAGGGTTTAATTATAGTATGTGGGTCTATTAACAAATTTGATTTTTATTATTAATTTCATTTTGTACTTAATAGTAATTATGGAATAGGGTAAAATAGACAATTAACATTTAAAATTTAAGTTGCGTATAGAAAGAGGTTAGATGGGTTTCAATAAAATTTCCCAAATCTCATTTTGCACTTCCAACTTTTCATAATTACAAATAAAAATACACCTATAAAGAGTGTAGAATAAAATTTTTGGAGTATTAATAACAATTTCTAATATATATTGTAAACACAAAAATTCCTGAAACAAACGAGACAAGAACACGTGCACAAAATAATATTTTGTATTTGATGATTTTGGGTTACAATCTCTCTCAAATTTGATCCTCTGATTCGATCTCCGTAAGGTGTGTATTTGTGGATGTGCGATTGATCCAGGGGCCGTCGAGGCTTGATCTTGGATGAACGGTTGAAAGTTTCTTCAAGGGCCGTTGAGGCTTAATCTTGAATGACGGTGATGAACGGATCTTCAAGGGCTTTTGGGCTTGATCTTGAAGGGTGGTTGGATGAACGCATCTTCAAGGCTTTTGGGCTTGATCTTGAAGAACTGTTGATGAACGGATCTTCAAGGGCCTTTGGGGCTTGAGCTTGATGAACAGTTGATGAATGGATCTTTAAGGGCTTTTGGGCTTTATCTTGAAGAACGGTTGAATGTGTGGATTTGTTGATGTTGTTGATCCAAATGGCCGTTGGGGCTTGATCTTAGGATGAACGAATGATGAACGATGAACGCTTTCTTCAAGGGCCATCGGGGCTTGATCTTGAATTGGTGGAAGTTCCTTCAAATGGCCGTTGGGGCTTGATCTTGAAGGTTGGGTTGACGAAGAACGAAGAGAGCTTTCTTGATCCTTCGGGATTTGCTTGGGAGCTTTGGAGTTTCAAAGCTTCAAGGTTTTGGTGTGAGGTGAATTGGTCATCTATTAGTCTTGAGAATCCTTCTGACATCTAGGATGTTCTCATCCAAGACTCATTTATGTATGAGAGTTCATCTTAATGAAGTTATCATTTCTATTCGTTCTTTTTACTCATCATGTCAATACCTACATATGCATACTCTCTAAGTAAAATCCCAAATATTTTAAGCAATACCCAGAAATAGGACAATTTCTTAATCTTAGGATAAAAATAGGACATTTCAAACATGCACACGGCATGCACACGACATGCCCAACAATCGGACATAAATATGATTTTTCCTACACCTTGAAATGACTTAATTGCCTTTGTATATAAATGGGTTATTTCCTCCCATGTTCTGATTTCCCTTTCTCTACTCTCTCTCCCTCATTCTCTCTTCTCTCACTTTCTCCCTCACACACACTCTCTCTCTCTCCCTTTTTCACTGTGCACACACAGTGCACTATCATCCCAACCAACACCGTCCAAATCAAAGCCACCACCAATTTCATCTCATCCTCACGAGTCCAAAATACCTACCCTTGTCACGAATCTCATCCCTAATCGTTGGGATAGAAACTCAAGCAGGCCGCGAGTTTTCTGGCTATTTTCAGGTAGCAAGGCAAACAATCGAGGCTCGAGACCACCAACACTAGACTCGCATTGAGAGTGGGAACAAAGCCCAATCATTAAATGCTGGTGTTTTGTTGGATGAATTTTTCAAGATTTGCTCTCTATATGTACACAACATGCACATAATAGGCTCACAAATCTGAGCCAACCCAAAAACCCAGAACTCACAACTCTCTTTTTGAAATCACGTCATCACCATATACATTATATACACACCATATGCACATCATATGTACAGTACATACACATGATATGCACAGAAGTGGAGATCGAGCAACGACCTGCTTTTCGCACGAATGAGAAAATTTAACGGCAACCTATTGGTATAGTGGATACAATTAAAACATAATTGTTACGTATATAAGGTTACAGTGGCAGTTTGAAAATTTTTGTTACGTATATCAATCACTACTTAACCGCACTCGTGGAAAACATAATACATGTTGTCTTTATTTCATGGACACACATGATCCTTAATGTCTTCTAAACTTTTTCTTAATTTTATTTTTCGCCAAGGCCAACTAGGTTATGGTCATACTCACTAAATTCTGGAGCACAACATATGTGCATCATAACTAGTGAACATTCCCGCTTCTCATATTAAGATGTAGCCATGCACACCACATGCACATTACGGAAAACTTTTCACAAATTTCTGCAATTTGACACTTGAGCTAGAAGTTGTTCCATCCCAGTTTTGTAGCACATCAAAACTTGAAATTTATTCCACAACCCATAAGCCCCAACATGAAACATAAACCCTAATTTAACTTCTAAGTATTAATTCATTTGATTTCAAAGATAGTGAAGTCGAAAGAGAGGTGAGAAGAGTGAGCTGAGTTTTGGGTTGACCTCATACCTCTGATTTCGAACAAAGAGATGTGAGAGAGAGGTGATAAGAGAATTGGATTTTGTACCATATTTTCTGTTTTGGTTGGAAAATTCCATTTTTTCGGTGACTGAAGCTTTTGCAGGCATAGTAAGGTAAGATGTTTAGTTCCAAGTTCCTTCATCAATGATTTATGGAATAAATGAGTTGTTTGTAAGATGAATTAATACTTAGAAGTTAAAATAGGTTTTGTGTTTCATGTTGGGGCCTATAAGTTGTGGAATAAATTTCAAGTTTTGACATGCTACAAACTGGGATGGAACAATTTCTCCTTCAAGTGTCCAATTGCTGAAATTTTTGAAATTTTTTCCGTAATGTGCATGTGATGTGCATATGGTGTGTATGGCTACATCTTAATATGAGAAGCGGGAATGTTCACTTGTTATGATGCACATATGTTGTGCCCCTGACTTTAGTGAGTATGGCCACAACCTAGTTGGTCTTCGGTGAAAAGCAAAATTAAGAAAAAGTTTAGAGGACATTAAGGATCATGCGTGTCCATGAAATAACGACAACGAGTATCATGTTTTCCACTTGCACGGTTAAGTGGTGATTGATATATGTAATAAGCTTTTTCAAATTGCCACTGTAGCCTTATATACGTAACAATTATATTTTAATTGTATCCACTATACCAATAGGTTGTCGTTAAAGTTTCTTATTAATGAAAAAAACAGCTCATTGCTCAATCTCCAGTTTTGTGCATATCATATGCATGTACTGTGCATACGATGTGCATGTGGTGTGCATATGGTGTGCATATGGTGTATATGGTGGTGACATCACATGTGATGACGTTATTTTTCTAATTTCGAAAAGAGAGTTGCGCTCTCTGGGTTTTTGGGTTATCTCAGATTTGTGAGCATATCATGTGCATATCGTTTACATATAGTGAGCAAATCCTGAAAAACTCTTCGAACAAAACACCATCATTAAATGACTGGACTTTGTTCCCACCCTCTATGCGAGTCCAATGGTAGCAATCTCGAGCCTCGGTAGTTTGTTGTGTTGCCCAACAGGTGTGGGGGCCTTTGTAGAGCCAAAAATAATCACAAGGCGACACGTGAATTGTTGGACAAAAAGGACCAGAATACCCCTGAGGTAAACTGGGATCTCTACGCGTAAGCAATCGACAATCTTTTTTTCAACAAAGTAAAAAATGCTCCAAAAGAGGTAAACAATTCAAAGTCTATCTCATCAAATTCCCTTTTGCAAGGTAACCTCCAAATTATTATGTTAATTGGTTAATTAATGGATTAATTACCCAATTAATCCATTAAATATCAATTAAGTCACCCATTTAATCCCAAAACCATATCAATGGCCGGCCAACCCCATCCAAGAAAGAATCCATCATATTTTCTACCTTTTTCTATCATTTTCTCCTTTTTAATTACACTAATTAGCTAGCTAATAAATCCCATAAACACCAAAACATTTCCTTTATGTTTAATTAGCCAATTAATCATAATAAATTGGCTAATTAAACCAAATTTCATTCCAAAAAACCAACCTATGGCCGGCCACTCTTTTCTCCAAAGAGGACCGGCCTATCCCTATATATAGGCTCCCATTTTCACCAAAATTCAATTCCAACACTTTGGCAAAAATCCCAAAATTCTCTAAACACTCTTTCTCTCTAAATTCTAACTTTGACATCGGAGATTCTTCGGCCAAAGCCCCCCCATTCATCGTGGGCGCGTGAGGCTCTTGGCCTTAACCTAAGGTGTTAATTGTTTTGTAGGTGCAAAATTGTTCAAGATCAAGGAGGAAGAAATTTGCATCCACAAATTGGTGCTTTCATTGAGAGTTGAAATCTATACTCGTAGAAGACTCTCGCACAAAAAGGTTTCTTCTTTGTTTTCTAGTCCATTTGAATATTTTTCATACGTTCTTATTATTAGAATTTTTTACTTGCAAGGGTTCTTTGATAAAATGTATAAGAAAAATATAATGGCTAGCAATTTAGAAAATTCCACAAGTGAAAATTCTAATATTCAAGAAATGGGATTGCGGAGATTTGTGAGGCTAAATGCAACAATAAGTGAAGCGGCACCACCACCACGAGTTTCCACCACGGGAACCACCGCGGCGGCTACCTCGGTAGCCACCCATGGTAAGGTCCATGGTGCCTTCACCACGGCCTGAGCCGTGCCATCCAAGGCTCATAACACCAAGGCCACGACCCAAGCCATGTCGCTCTAAGCCCAACGTGAACTCAACGCGTTGCCAAGCCAAGCCCAAGCTTCGCACCCATGTGCATCACACTCCGAGCAACCTACTCCCGCCGAGCAGCCCATTTTCATGGCTCAGCCTGCTCCCGCCGAGCAACCTACTCTCGCGGCCCAGCCTGCTCCCACCGACGAGCAACCCACTTTCATGGCCCAGCCTGCTCCCGCCAAACAGCCTACTCTAATGGTCCAACCTGCTTCTGTTGCCCAATTTGCTCCCGTGGCCTTCCAAGTAACCCAAATCGGTCCAAGATTAGTTCAACCATCCCAGCTCTAAATTTCCAGACCAATGATCAAACCGGGAGCATTTGCACCACATTTTTCTACTGATTTGACATTTCCCAACTCAAATCTCGTGCCCGAAGTCTACCACACTTCCACTACTCAAGGAGAAATATTCCTTCCAAGCTCTCCTAACTCGAATGGAAAACAACACTTGTCTTGAGAAGTCATAAAGTTGACGAGCGCCCTCGCACAGCAGACGACCTTGGTGAACCAGATCTTACAGCGTAACGAGATGCAACGTGTCCCAGATGAGGTGTCCCGAAGTAGGACAAGGGCAGACAAAGAACCTCTCCAGCAGCGTCCCAGTAAGCAGCCATTCGACCAGCCACGAACCGAGCACTAGGCAGTGTACACTCCCGATTGGCCCCCAAGATAGCGTATACTTCCGTCTTAGAGCGCGGAAGAGTGTGCACTCTCGACTAGGCCCATAAACAAGCATACATTCACGGTTAGGGTCACAATCCGATAGTCAACATAAGCAACCTTCCAGGCGAAGTGTTCATTTGTGGCTAAGCCCACAAGGAGCATCATCCACCTCACATCGGAGTAGGCAGCATGACGGATGAAGAGAAATAGTCACTCAATCCGGCTCAAGTTTAATAGGCAACCTGTGAAGAATTCGCTCACCTGCTAGGAACACACCACACACACCGTATTCGTGGCATAGACGAGCCAAACACCTAGAAGAGTAGCCTAGACCAGCAAGTCACAGTTGGAGGTAGCCGAGAGCTCTACTACCCCAACAAAGAAAAATTCAGGAAGAAGTAGAGAGACTATTGACTAAGTAATTACGCAATTTCCAACGCAATGAGGTCACTGATGAGGCACTACAATGGAACATGACCAACATAAGCAGGTCACCATTCACGAACAAGATCGAGCAGGCAGAGCCTCCAGGTGAGTTCAGCATGCCACATTTCACATCTTTCAAAGGGGATAAAAACCCGGAGAGACATTTAAAGAACTACTGAAGCACAATGATCCTCTATCAAAACAACAATGATCTCATGTGCAAGATATTTACCACCACTCTACAAGGCGAGGCACAAGATTGGTTATACACCCTACCGTCACAATCCATCAGGAATTTTGACGAAATTTCTTTGGTTTTCACCAAAGAATATTCATCATGTCGCTCGATCAAAAAGAAGTCTGACCATTTGTTTGACGTCAAGAAAAACCCAAAGGAGTCGCTTCGCGACTATGTGAGGAGGTTCAAAGTAGAGAAGGCAAAAATAGTGGGATGCAACAACTCGATAGCTATAGAGCCTTCCAAAAAGGACTTCCAGCAGACCACCCACTGTTCGGAAAACTGATAATGAAAGAAGATCTAACTTTGGCAGACTCTTTTGCTCTGACAGAAAAGCATGCACTTTGGGACGAAGTTCACCGATGCCCATTTAAGGCAAATCCAAGAGATCTTGAATATGAAGTTCCCCACTACTCTGAACGAGATTCAAAGTCTGACTGAACGAGTAGTCGCATCTGAAGCAGAAATAAGCTCTACCATCATACAAGAAGAGCTGGGGGCCCGACTACCTGTATTCCACAATTTAAAAGCTCTCCTCGATGCTATCAGTTGTATTCCATAGTTTAAAAGCTCTTATTGATGCTATTAGAAATTCAAAAACTAACTTTGGCGATAGTTATTGCAACCCAGAAGCTCAAGTTTTACTTTTAAACGCATGCAGTCATCCTCATGATGTACTATTCTGCCCAATCCAGACACGTGACGATAAAGGCGTAGACCCTGGCCGATGCAAAGTTTTCTGACGAAAGCAACAACTCGACCCAAAAGACATGCCAAGGGTAAACAAACACTGGAAGGACACACTTGGAAGCAAGTTTTATCCTCGTCACCTTAAAAGATTCTACATAGGAGCAACATGTACCGACAGTTGAGTACCACCTCCTACTGCGCACCACACGGCCCTAGTCGACCCTTGCTCAATGATTCAACTCTAGAGTGGCCCAATACCACAGTTGAGCATTTCCTGCTACGTGTGACATGGCCTCATCTCCACAGCTCCTTACTGTGCCTTCACGCTAAGCCTAGGTGACACAACAGAGCGGCCCAACGATGCCCCAGAAGTAGTCGAGCACACTCTAGCTGCGCCTACTCCACCCGATGGAGACTTTTGGCATTTGCATGTCGACGGCGTATCCGACTACAAAGGCTCATGAGCAGCCATTGCCCTTATCACCCCAGGCAGTTCGATGCTCGAGCAGGCGATCATTCTAGGTTTCAAAGCATCCAACAACGAAGCAGAGTACGAAGCCCTACTAGCAGGCCTTTGAAATGACAAAAGACTTGGCGGTGAAAAAACTTTCAATTCATTCTGATTCCTAGCTAATCACCAGCCAGACTACTGGGGGCAAAAGCATGATGATCGTGGCAACCGACTACTTCACCAAATAGGTAGAAGCAAAGCCCATGACGACCATTATTCAGACGGACATAGAGCACTTCATATGGAGGAACATCATTTGTCGATTTAGCATCCATTAATCCATCATCACCGACAACGGCCAACAATTCGTGGGTAAAGATTTGGCGAAGTTCTTCCAAAAATATGGCATCAACCAGCACATATCTACGCCAAGATATTCTCAAGGCAATACGCGGGCCAAAGCATCCACCAAGATGATCCTTGACTGCCACAAGAAATCCCCCACCAGTAAGAAAAGAAAATGGCCAGATAAACTCTTTGGATGTCTATGGGCATATCGCACCACCAAAAGACGAGCAACTGAAAGGAGATGGCCATAAGCTTAAATCTAGCAGAGGAGAAGTGTAAACAGACTATCACCTGCATCGCAGTTTACCAGCAGCAGTTCCTCTCCAGCTACAACAAAAGGGCCAAGATCCGACAGTTCCAGCCCAGAGATCTAGTCTTAAGGCCTTCATCACTGCCCGTAGAGAATGCTTCAAAAAGATGAATCTCATTTGGGAAAGTCTGTATAAGATCAGCAGAGTAGGCGGCAAGAGTAATTACACCCTCGCCACCATGAAACGATAAAAAAATCGAAAAGTCGTGGAGCGCCTACAATCTGAAGAAGTAACATGTATGACTTCCCACTACATCAAAGCCCGAAAACTAAGAAGTTCGACGGGCACCACTTTACAAGTCGAAGAGTATCCAGTTGTTATGCAGTTCCTACCTTACAGCTAAGTTCTCATTCGTTTCACTCGTTTTTCGATGAGGAATTCAGAAGTAATCACAACTTGGTTCGGCTGCATGCTTACAACAACTGATCACTCTGGCACTTCAAAAGAAGATTGCGCCCTTCTTAGGGACGCATCGTAGGAATTACGCCCCCCGAGGGACCAACCATACTCTTTAGTGCAAGAGGGTAAACTAATTGCTCTCCAGTACGAGAGAGTAAACCAATTCCCCGACACCCATATGGGTCAGCTCTCTAAGATAGGAGGATAAACTTTACACTCCAAATATCCAGACGTGGATGAGCCTGGCTGCCCTAGTATAACAAGATGCAAGATGGCTTGCGACGGGATTCCTAGAAGTAGCCACAATGGTCTTTGTCAAGGCTTAGCTAACTGAAGGATTTTTGGTCTCTTGGCCTAATCTGTGGGGAATCAGGCCCTAGAGACGGAGGGAGCACATTACATAGTACGCCTTACAGACGGCTGCCCTGGAACCCTAAAGCTGCTACTGAGTGCACTAAGGTAACCTACGGTTTCCGGAAGACTGCCTACGGCTTGCCCTTCGAGCAATAAAGCCGCGCTAGACTTATACAACCGCACATTCTTGTGAAAGGTTAAACAAGCTAGCGCATATATACGAAACTTTATCCATTGCTGACATGCTACGTAGTCGATAAGCTTCACCTCTGCCAAGCGCGGAATAACCTACTCCAAGTCCTAAAGTGTTGTGATACTTGTTACGCAACCTACAAAATTAGAGAAAGTCAAGGTTAACAGCCTAGTGATTACGCGGACTTGTCTACTTTTGTAAGTAAGGTATCCGGCTGCCAACCCTATGGCTAACAACTTTGCAAAGTTCTACACCAACACCTACGGCTGCATAGGTTACGCGAGCTTGTCTGCTTATAAAAAAGTAGCATGCCTACCACTAGTCTATCAAGTCTAAAGGTTAGGACATGAACAAAAGAAACGAAGATGAAGAAAAGCGAATGAAGCATGTATATAAATAATTAGCAAAGGCCAAAGGAGTTCAAGCAAAATAAGAGCTACCAGGAAAAACAAATAAAATCCTAAAGGCTACTTAGAATACTACAGCAACTTGGACATCCCACGACTACTCGGTCGCCACACCTTCAGCAACCGCGGTGCTCTTAGCAGCGGCATCATCCGGCGCTTCACCCCCGGCTACCCCAACCTGGGCACTAACTTCTCCAATTACTTCACTAATGGAAGCCTCAAAAGTAAAAACAAGCAAGCCTTCTGGAGAAATAGAGAAAGTCTCAAAACCTCAAGCTCATCCTTCTTACCCTTCAGCTGTTCATTCTTCTCAAGCAGACCAACACGGACGCGCTACAGCTCATCCACTTCCTTCTTCAAACTTTCGTTGATCTTCAGTACACCTTGAAGTTCCAACACTTAGGGTTCAAGCCTATCGTCGATTCTCTTAAAGTGGATCACTTGATTATAAGCAGCAATCAACTCTTCATCCTTTGCATAAGCAGCGAAACGAAGCTCAGAAATTGCAAACTCAAGATCTTGAATCTGAGGTATGTAATATCTAATCTCATTCTCTGCACTTTCATACTTAACTTGGATCGCGTCAAGCCTAGTCTTCAAGTCAATGATTTCTTGGCGAGCGGTCTCAAGCTACAGAGAAATAGGAGCAGAAATATTAGACCCCTTCAAAGCAACGAGCTCAGAATCCAACCTCTTGATCTCCTCAGCCGAGGAATAAGCTTTAACTGCCATAGTCTTCGCCACCTCCTTGTCAGTCTTGCTACATTTGCATCATGGCAAGCAGAGCAGTCATTCTATATTGGGTCTTATGCTTCGCAAAGGAACTTGGGCAAACAATCTTTCTAACACCATCAACAAATTTGGCACAAGCATCCATGTCTTCAAGCAGATCTGGTCTTAAAAGCATATGGGTCTCAACAGCCTCCCCAGAAGTAGGCTTAGTGGATTTCTCACAGCTGCCTACTCGAGTAGTCTCCTCTTTCCCAGCAGGTGAGTCAGACTTTGCAGCAGAGAGAGTAGGCCTTAGCACCACTTTAGCAGCAGAGTCTGCCTTATCACTCTTCATAATAGCAAGCCTCTCCAAATGTGAACCAGACTTAGCTCCCAATAGACGTCTTGGTATAGACTTCGGCACCAGGGGCACGACATGACCTCTACGCTGAGCAACCTTATCAGCAATCGTACTAGCCATTCTCGATGGAATGCGCCACATGCTCAGATCTAGCAACCTTATTTTTTTCCCATCGAAAGAAGTCATACCAATCACAGACCTTTCGGCAGCAGGCAGACCCTCACGAGCAGTAGAAAAGTCTTCAGTTTTCTCTAAACCAGCATCTCTTGAGCAGGCGGGGAAGATCTCTTATTTCCACCTTCATTCATAGTAAGTTCCACGACAGCAATCAGACGAGCCAATCCATCCGCGTTGATCCTCTTTACCTCCTCTTTAGGAGTAGTCCACCTTACTTCCGGCAAAGAGAACTAAGTAGCCAACGCCATTCACGGTACTCAGCAGAGGAGATCAACCCAGCATTCTAACAGGCAGGAAGCCTGCATGCCCAACATTCCAGCAACCCATGAGGCCCACGACCTTCTCATTTCTTTCAGTCGCCAGTTTGGCCCGAGTAAAGTCTAAGAGCCCAAAGGACATGAGCCATGTGGCTCACCTAGCACTGTGCCCCAACGCCATAATCTGCAACCCCAGCCGCATAAGTTGCCCTTGGCTCTAACCAAACCGATCAGCCTAAAGTCGTGGTCCCTGCCACAATACCTCATCGGCCCATGTCGAGCCGACTCCTGACTCCTGCCAGCCGACGTGCCGCACCACCCCGACGGTTGCCCCGTGACAGTACTATCCAAGAAGAAGACAAGAAAAATTAAATTTTTCTTACATCGGTGCTGCACGGAGAAGACGAAGAAAGCAACGAAAGACTGTCCTTTACACGAGCAAGATGTAGAAGATTACTAGAGGAGGGGGAACAAATATCCTCTATGCTCTCTCTCTCTTGTAGGGTATAATAAATTGCTCTTCAAAGTTGATTTAATAACACACTTAAGGTGGACTTAAATAGGCTTTGAGAGAAATTTATTTTCCCTTTCCTAGAATGATCTGATTTCCTATTAAAAAAAGAATCTACATCAAAATAGGAAGTAGTCCTAAGTTCCTAAAGCAAGAAGATCTTTACACCTGCTGCCCTTTTCTACGAGCAGCCCATAGGTGTGGAGGCATTTGTGGAGCCTAAAATAATCACAAGGCGACACGTGGATTGTTGGACAAAAAGGACCAGAATACCCCTGAGGTACACCGGGATCTCTACGCGCACGCAGTCAACAATCTTTTTTCAACAAAGTCAAAGATGCTCCAAAAGAGGTAAACAATTCAAAGTCTATCTCATCAAATTCCATTTTGCAAGGTAACCTCCAAATTATTATGTTAATTGGTTAATTAATGGATTAATTACCCAATTAATCCATTAAATATCAATTAAGTCACCCATTTAATCCCAAAACCATATCAATGGCCGGCCAACCCCATCCAAGAAAGAATCCATCATATTTTCTACCTTTTTCTATCATTTTCTCCTTTTTAATTACACTAATTAGCTAGCTAATAAATCCCATAAACACCAAAACATTCCCTTTATGTTTAATTAGCCAATTAATCATAATAAATTGGCTAATTAAACCAAAATTCATTCCAAAAAACCAACCTATGGCTGGCCACTCTTTTCTCCAAAGAGGACCGGCCTATCCCTATATATAGGCTCCCATTTTCACCAAAATTCCATTCCAACACTTTGGCAAAAATCTCAAATTTCTCTATACACTCTTTCTCTCTAAATTCTAACTTTGACATCGGAGGTTCTTCGGCCAAAGCCCCCCTATTCGTCGTGGACGCGTGAGGCTCTTGGCCTTAACCTAAGGTGTTAATTGTTTTGTAGGTGCAAAATTGTCCAAGATCAATGAGGAAGAAATTTGCATCCACACTATTCAGTTAGCTTCTTATTCTTAATAAGCTTCAAACTCGAAACAGAATTCATAAATTCATTAATACAATCAATGATATTTGTCCGTTGTGCAATACCAACCCAGAGGACCAAAATCATTTATTCATTCATTGTGTCTGTGCTAAATAGGTTTGGAATTCTCTTTCAATAGGGAACCTTCATTCTACTAATCAAAACCTTAATTTACTTAATTGGTTGTCATCCCTGGATGCTAATGATAGCAAGGATTTATCCAGGCTTAGTGTCGCTCTATTGATTTGTTGGCAAATCTGGAAAATGAGAAACAAGGTTGTTTAAATTTTTTTTATCGAGGTCCTTAGTCTCATTTAAGAGATTTAACTCATGTATTTAAGGCCTCACAAATTATGAAATTTAAACAACTTCAAATAATATTTTTTTTAAATATAATAAATACTTAAAAATCAATTTTAGAGTAATATTGTTCTTCACAAAAATTATAGCAAAAATAAAAAATAATGTACCCACATAATTATTAACATATTCTAAAAAATTACTATTGATATATTTTAAAACATAAAATAAATACATATAATTAGCATGACTACATTTAGCAAAGTTAAAATGGGTACAAATAAATTAAAAAATATGGGTACAAGTACAAATAAAAGTTTAAAAAACATGGGCACAAAAAGAATTAATATATGGGTAAAAAATAAAACTAAAAGAAAATTTGTACAAATAAAAAAAAAGGGTTGCAAATTTAAAATGGGTATAAATTAAATCAAAATATATGATAAAAAATTTAGCCATAAATATAAATATACCAAAAGTAACGTTTCTAACACTAAATAAATATATTTAGAAATAAAAAATATTTTATTATTAAAATAATTAATGATGTTTATTAAAATCTAAAGACCTTGATTAAAAATTGAAAATGAATAAGGGTTTGATCGATAGAGTAGGAAAAATAGGAATGAGAACCTAATTTTTCCAAAAAAAAAATAGTTTGATATTTTTAAATTACTAAAAAAAGCTAACTACAATAGTCATAGTATTTGATCTCACATAAGTGAGATTAAAAAATCCAAAAGCACATTAAAAGTACCAAAGCATTTAAAAATACTAAAGCACACTAAAATTCATTTAATTCATTTATACTAAAGCACATTAGATTTCAAACCCTACAAACTCTCGTGAACAATGATTTTAGGGGAGTTCAAAATAAATAAAAATTCATAATAATTAATGTAAAAGTGTGAAAAATATGAAAGAATATAAAAACACTCGTGATTGCATCCTCCACGCATAAGCGTTGGTTACATCATCGTTTATATTTTTAAAACCCTCAAAACCTTTATGAATACTATTTATTGTTTGAGTGCAAAATTAATTAAAAAAATCATAATAATTAATGTAGAATTGTGAAAAATGTAAAAAAAAAAAAAACATATAATCACTCGTAGTGACAATCTTCACAACTTCCATAAAGGGGATAACTTCGAAATTTAATCATCGGTTGTCGTTTACGATCTATTCTTTTCATCGGATTTCGTTTTTCAGAATTTTTTTTTTTTTGAAATCATGATCTTTTAGCGGATGCAGAAAAATGAATCGTTCAGATCATTGATATCACGTTCCAATGTTCACGATTAACTGAAATATGAGTCAATATATATAATTTCTATAGACTTTTTAAACTCAGAGCAATATTTTCACTAACCGTAAAACTTGAACGTGATATCACTTATGTTTTTCATTTGATTATTTTTTGATTAAAAACATATTCTCTTTAACGGGTAAATCGTGCAATCAGGTCATATTACTCGTTAATGTTAATGGGTCATGTCATATTATCGGTTCATTTTGACGGAAGTTATATGACACAACCCGTTAAAATATTAAATATGTTAAGAAAATAGTACGAAAAACACGACAAGAATGACAAGTTTATCTACAGTCATAACACATTTATCATTTAAATGAAGAAATTTATACGAACACTAAACTTCTCCTTTCTAATTCACAATTTTACATTTTATGAGAGATGCAAAATATTTTGAAATAGACATTTCACATTACAAGTGTACTAACTAAACGAACTATATCTTACTCAAACCGTTCTTACAAATAAACAAAAACCCAGTTATAAACTAACAAAGAAAGGTTTTGTTTCCATCGGCATACTCTCTAACAAATTGAACATCAAATGATATGATTGTGTACGAATCTCGCAATCTAATTTAACCAAGAGAACACATAAATATTCCCAACTCCTAGTTAATCGACAAAACACTCAAAAATTGTGTTTAGATTAACAAAACCAACGTGAACCGCTGTGATACCTTCGGAGTTCTCAACACTAGGAAATTACAATTCAGTTGGCAATGGAAACTAATTGGATATTTTGCATCATGAAATTATCGTCTATAATTATAAAATTAAATAATGGGATTAATTATTAATTTAAAGCTTTCTAATTTTTGAGGTGATTATGCTTTGGCCTCACATATATTTTGGACTTATCCAGAAAGATACTCTCCTAACCTACGCTTCTTGTGTCCCCTCCGGATCCTCTGTTCGCTTCCTGTTGATATTTACTTCCCTTCCACCAGCTTCTTCTTCTTCTTCTTCTGCTCTCCCCGCCCTGTTTTTCTGCAACTTTTCTGGTGTCTCATGTGACGCATTCGGACAATTTTACCCTTCAAAGTCCCATCTCTTTACATACTCAGCTCTTAGATGCTTTGAACTTGGGTAGCTGGGTGTGTGTTTTTTCTGCAAGTGAGCTCTCGGATTCAGCTCGTTTCTTGAAATTCATTGAATTTGGGTTGCTGGTTTTGCGTTTTATCTGATGGGTGCTGCTTCTGCTGGGTACCCTTTTGGAATCACTTCCCATTGCCATGGAAAGTTGGGGGCTTTTCCTCACAAAGTGGAGTTCTTTGGCTCTAATTTCCCACTGCATGTGGAATTTCCAGGACATAAATTGTACCCAAGTTCCGTTTTTCCCCCTGCATCCAAGGTAATCTCGGTCACCTCCCTTCTTACCTACTTTACATGCTGCAGAAACTGGAGAAGAAAGGAAGAAAAAAATTTAGAATTTGGAGACTTCATGATTTAACTGTATTTGTGGTTGCAGAATAAACAAAATCTATATTTGTTTGAATTGTTAAATTTTGTGTAAATTTGTAAGGTGCTTGTTAATTTATTGATTTTGGTAATTAGAGATTTTTCTTGAGTGGAATTTTAAGTTTTGTTTGTAACTATTTTTAACTTTGCACTAATTTTAGAAAATAATTGTTTTTAAAACAGAAAATGCTTAGATACGGCAATGTAGTGATTAATACTGAGTAGTTTGAAATGGTTTGGAGTCAAAATGGCAATTCTAAAGTATTGATTACCCAAAAACCTGAATCTTATTATCGCCATTATCATCAAGTGTTTTGCTTTTAAGTTAATTTAAGTCTAGATCATTGTATCCGCCGTTACAATAGTTATTCATTGTATCCGCCGTTACAAAGGCAGTAATGTGTGTTGTTTTCTCAATGCAGGAAATTGCAAGTCGAATATGTTCTCTACCTGACGATGATGAATGGTTCTTGGAAGAAATGTTAACCCCCATTCTTGATTCAGTTGAAAATCCTATCCACCTGAAGAACTTGTCTGTTGAAGTTAGTTCTGAGGCATTTTAATACTTGCTTTGTGTGCTTACACTTCCGTTCACAACTTCTTTACTCATCACAGAATGATCAGTGCAGGAACTGAAACAGTTATCTGATGAAATCCGTTCAGAGTTAACATCTATAATGTTGAGAACGCGAAAGTCTTTCAGAGCCAGTTTGGCAGTGGTGGAGTTGACGGTTGCAATACACCATGTTTTTCATGCTCCCGTGGACAAGATAATTTGGGATGTCGTAGAACAAGTAAGATCATAAATATATACCTTTCTCTTTGTAGAAATGGTTAATTCTAAGAAAGGCGGTTGAGGTTATGGAGAACTTGCGATACTGTTTCCATTAGGCTGTTCATAGTTCATAACAGAAATTACACATCTAAAACAGAACGCAATGAAAATCAGTCATGGGTAGTTTCTGCACATTTATACATTGTCATTGGATGATATAAATGTTGAAAGTTTTCTCTTTTTCTGGCAGACATATGCTCATAAAATACTTACAGGAAGGCGGGGCCTTGTACATACAGCTCGACGAAATAATGGTTTTTCTGGTCCTTCATCTCGACCTGAGAGTGAATATGATCCATTCTGGCCAGGGCATGGGTGCAGTAGCGTTTCTGCTGGACTGGGTAATGTCTACTTCCAGTATGCTTCTTTTTCGTTTATCCTGTGATGAAATCGCTGTCTTCGGAAAAAGTTCATGTTTTTATTCAACATAACTTGCAACACCCTTATCTGGACATTCTGTTAACCGTATATGCTGCTTTAGACCCAATGGCATTTATGCAGCTAGTGATAGTATATGGTCATTCCTCTGAGCGTTATTTATTATGATGTAAGAGCAATTGTTTCAAGTTTGGCCAGCTAAATTGGATTTAAAACTATATTATTTTTTAACTGGACTGCTATTATAATCTTTACAGGCATGGCAGTTGCACGGGATATTAAAGGAAAACGGGAACGTATTGTTTCAGTCATCAGCAATGGGACTACGATGGCTGGACAGGTCTATGAGGCGATGGGTAATGCAGGTTATTTGGACTCAAATATGGTAGTTATTTTAAATGACAGCCGGCACTCTTTACACCCAAAGACTGAGGAGGGTCCAAAGACAGCTATTAGTGCTCTGTCTAGTACCCTAAGCAAGCTCCAGTCAAGTAAATCCTTTCGAAGGTTTAGAGAAGTTGCTAAGGTATTTCCGTGTTTTTTATTATCATACCTCTAGGACTGGAAGATTTTGAGACATTAAACGTTATTTAAAGATTTCTTAGAACTAAGATATATTGGAAGTTTTGAAATGAGAGATATCTTTACAGAAAAATATATTTAACTTTGGGCAATACTTTAGACAATCTGAGTATAGAAAAGTTATTTGGTTTTGTGTGGCACGCATCTGAGAGAAAAATGTATTGGGCTTTGGTGATTTTGAAAATATCGAACATTTTCTGTTGCTATGAGTCAGATTTTGTGCCTTGTGCATTTTGTTCTATGAAATATTTATTTTTCTTCCCCCTTTTTTTTTCAGGGTGTTACTAAAAGAATTGGTGGAGGCATGCATGAATTGGCAGCTAAAGTTGATGAGTATGCACGTGGTATGGTCGGTCCACTAGGATCAACTCTTTTTGAAGAGCTCGGATTGTATTATATTGGCCCTGTTGATGGACACAATGTTGAAGACCTGATTTGCGTTCTACAAGAAGTGGCATCTCTTAATTCAATGGGTCCTGTTTTGGTTCATGTGATAACGGAAGAAAATCGGGAAGTTGAAAACAACCCAAAGAGTGGGGTAGAAGGTATATTACTGCTCATCTCCCTCCTTCTCTGGTGTTCATTTCATATGCTGTACAAAACTCTGCAGTAAATTTAAGGATTCATGAGTTGACTTGAACATAGTCTAACTCAGCCCAATATACTTTGGTTTTATATTTTTCATCTGAGGCTTTGCCTTTGTTCAGGCCTTTAGCGAGTATAAGAGATTGCTGACTACAATGATTGGTTCTCATTTTGTACAGGATGAAAAGCCACGTTCGATTTGATCTGACATATATGCTATTTTACACTTCCCAAACCTGCAGGTTTGAATAACTCTGATGATTTACAGTCCAAAATCCACCGTAGAACTTATAGCGACTGCTTTGTGGAGGCTTTGGTGATGGAGGCAGAGAAGGACAAAGATATCGTAACTGTTCATGCAGGAATGCATATGGAAACAGCATTTCAGCTATTTCGTGAAAGATTTCCTGACAAGTTTTTTGATGTGGGAATGGCAGAACAACACGCAGTTACATTTTCGGCTGGTTTGGCATGTGGAGGACTAAAGCCATTTTGCATAATCCCGTCTACATTCCTACAAAGAGCTTATGATCAGGTAGTAATTATATTTTAATTAGTTTTGGAATAAATAAGTTATGATATAATATAATAATATGATGATAATGTCTCTGATATCTTCTCATGGCCTGTTTAGGTAGTTCATGACGTAGATCGGCAAAGAATTCCAGTGCGTTTTGTCATTACAAGTGCAGGGTTGGTAGGATCTGATGGTCCCATGCATTGTGGAGCATTCGATATAGCATTTATGTCATGCTTACCAAATATGATCGTCATGGCACCATCCGATGAAGATGAGCTTGCCAACATGGTGGCCACTGCAGCCTACATTGATGATCGTCCAGTTTGCTTCCGATATCCAAGGGGCGCCATTGTTGTGATGGACCATTCCGTATGCAGTGGGACCCCCATTGAGGTAATACCGCTTCATTGCTTAAAAACAAGTATACCGTCATTAATCATTCCCAGTAGGTATATAAACTTGGTATATTTAATACAGAGGATTACTTCTTATGTGTTTTTTAACTTCTTTGTGCCACTGCGTTTAATTTGACTTCTTTGCGCGGCTGAGCAGATTGGAAAAGGGAAAATTCTTGCGGAGGGTAAAGATGTGGCATTGCTTGGATATGGATCAATGGTTCAGAACTGCCTCAAGGCTCGGTCTCTTCTTTCAACACTGGGCATTGATGTAACAGTTGCTGATGCAAGGTTCTGCAAGCCCTTAGATGTCAAGCTTCTTAGGCAGCTTTGTCGAAACCATTCATATCTGATCACGGTTGAGGAAGGTTCTATTGGAGGATTTGGATCCCATGTTGCACAGTTCTTTTCTCTCAACGGACAGCTTGATGGAAACATTAAGGTAATATTTATTTTCACTTCAATATTGATTGTCAATGGCACATTATATGTTAACACATCGTTCCTCATATTTTGTTTTCTCTGCCTGAAATCGACATTCCAGTGGCGACCAATTGTTTTACCGGACAACTACATTGAGCATGCATCCCCAAATGAGCAGCTAGCTATTGCTGGATTAACTGGACACCACATAGCAGCAACGGCGTTGACTTTGCTTGGCCGGAATCGTGAAGCCCTTCACTTGATGTGCTAGGCATCTGCTATTCTCTGCCCTTTCACCGAGACTATGTTTCTTAGCGGAAAAATATGAAATACAGATCAAAGCTCAAGTAGCATTAATTCGGCCGAAATGTTCCGAAAATTTATACCGTATCAATTTGTATAGAAGTGCTTTTGTCAAAAGTAGTTAGTATGCAACCAATGAAGGTTGGTCAGAGTGGAAGGGGCTCAGGTCGCTCAAGCAAGTGGTCTCGCTCTCGAGCCCTTGTGGATGCAGAAAAGTTTCTTGGGAGAGGTCCCGCATATGCGCCCGACCGTACCTCGAAGGATTAGTCCCGGGCTTTGCCTGGGGACACCTTCAGAAGCCAAAAAGTAGTTAGTATGCAAGTTTATGTTCATTAATGTACAGCAGCACAAAGGAAATTTTTGAAATTTAAATATAAATTTAATACCATGATGTTATATATAGTGCATTAAATTGAAGATTTTTTTTTTTTTTTTGAGAAGTACGATATTTATTTATTTGGAATAAATCGTATAAAGCAGAGGATATGGTGCTGCTAACAATGGGTCTCAATAAAAATATTGTCGGGATTTTCAACCCAATCGAAGGAAAAAAAGAGCGTCTTGCACCATATTAAGTATTATACTATTCTCAAGAAGAATTTTAAAAATTATATCAGGTGGTTCTTCAAATCAAGAAAGTTGACTACTCAAAGTTAAGCCCAATCATGCCAATCTGTGTGCTGCCGTGTTCGTCTCTCGTCGACCAAACGTAACTTTCCATTGTGAAAACGAAGCCAACATATGTTTAGCATCCTGAATAACATGTCAAAACTCACCGTTCAAATTTGTTCCAAAACTCACCATTCAAATTTGTTGTCTCGGCTTGTAATGCATTAATCACTACTGCTGCATCACTTTGTATCTCAACAGCATGGGACGTCACCATCTGTGCCAAAAAGACAGCAGCTCTCGCTGCCATAATCTCTGCCATCTATGCAGAAAGAACCCCCGGCAAATTCGAAGCCATGGCTGCCAAAAAAATCCCCCGGTCGTCTCGGATTATAGCACCAATCGCTCTCCAATCCCATCCCGCTCATTCCACGCACCATCAAAGTTACATTTAAGCCAACCTACCTCAGGTTTTATCCATGGCTGTGGAACGGAAATCTTGCTGCCCTTCTTTACTTCATGCTATTTTCTATACTCTTGGAGCCATGCTTGGGTTCGACAATGGATATCCACTTGGTTCATCGCCTTACTCGTCCACAGAAATGAGTTTCGTTTCTTCCAGATGCTCCAAATCAACACCAAAGCAAGATCAAAACTTTGCTTCGAAGGTTCTCCCACCATTTGAATCATCCAACTTTGGAACTTGCAGGTCCCGTCCCATAGTCCTCACCGCTTGAATGAGCCACATGATAAGCAGACTTCGTTGTGAAAGTACCATTCTTCGCTTTAGTCCAAATTAAAGTATCCGAAGTCCGGAAATAACTAAGAAGGATACTCAAAATTAGTGCGCTTCCTCCTCACTAAAAATATTGATGTATAAATGTCTTTGCTGTGTTAGGTTCATTATAAGCTTTGTGCAGTGTTTAATGTAAGCCATTGGATCATATTCCATATGGTATTTAGATTAGATTCTAATGAGTCATATCTCATGACAAGTGTAAGCATCTTACATGATGGCTTAGAAATGAATGGTTGTGATGTTTTTGTAATGTTGTGAGAGAGAGAAACTGCTTCATTCTCCTCCAACGGTAAAACATGTTCTTTGGGTTCTTTGCTTTTAGAACAAGCTGAATATATTGATATTAAGTGAAAAACCTCTGTTCTTAGTGTATGGTTTTACTGTTCCATTGAATCTACCCAAAATCAAACACTAATTTGGTATCAGAGCCAGGTTGGATCTCAATCTGGGCGTGAATCTGTGACAAGGGTTGTAGCTAAGGAACTCGACAGAGAATCGAGTTTGCTGCGATTGAAGAACAATCTAAAAATCACTGGGTAACTCGATAACAAGTCTAATATGGCTGGATCGAGTGGTGCTGATCTTCGGGCGCCGATTTTCAATGGGGAAAACTTTGATTTCTGGCAGATAAAGATGAAGACCATTTTCAGATCTCATGATCTGTGGGATATGGTTGAAACGGGGTATAATCCTCCGATGAAGAAAGAAGACGAAGAACTCACTGCCACTGAACTAAAGCAGCTGAAGGAGAACATGATCAAGGATGCTAAGGCTCTCGGGATTATTCAAGGTTCTGTGTCCGATGAAATTTTCCCACGAATCACCATACTGGAGACGTCAAAGGAGGCTTGGGATGCACTGAAGCAAGAATTTATTGGGGATAAACAGGTGAGATCTGTGAAACTTCAAAGTTTAAGGCGAGATTTTGAATACACTCGTATGGGTGAAAATGAAGCATTCTCTGTGTATGTTGTGCGATTATTTGATCTTATGTCACAAATGAAAAGTTATGGTGAAGATATAGGAAATCAAAGAATTGTGCAGAAGCTATTGATAAGTTTGCCTAGGTCTTATGATAGTATTGTTGCTGTGATAGAAAACACTAGGGATCTGGAGAGTGTTGATGTGCAGGATGTTGTTGCTACCTTAAAGGGGTATGAACAACGAACTGATAGACACTCTGAAGATAGAAATGAAAAGGCATTTGCTAGTTTAAGTATAGCTCCCAGGAAGACTAACTATAATGCCAATCAAAACTTTAAACCCACAAAGAATTGGAAGTCTAAGGGTAAGAAGTGGGATAACAAACTTGTGCATCAGCAAGGGAAATTTGCTACATCCCCTGATGGAGCTAAAAATTCCTGCAAATACTGTGACAAACTCCACTTTGGAGAATGTTGGTTCAAAGGAAAACCAAGGTGCCATAATTGTGATAAGCCAGGGCATTTTGCCAAAGACTGCAGATCTAAGAAAGCAGTTCAACAAGCAAATTATGTTGGACAAGTGGATAATACTCCAACTATGTTTTATACGTGTATGACAGCTACTGTGAAAAAGCATGAAGATACATGGTATATTGACAGTGGTTGTAGTAACCACATGACAGGAAGAGAAGATCTATTGGTGAATTTAGATAAAAGAGTAACTGCCAAAGTAGAAATGGGTACAGGACAACTAGTTGATGTGGTTGGAAAGGGTGACTTAATGGTTGAAACTAAGCAAGGCAGAAGATATATAAGAGAGATTATGTTTGTACCTGGTTTGAAGGAGAATCTGTTAAGTGTGGGACAGATGATGGAGCATGGATACTACCTGGTTTTTGGAAGAATTGAAGTCAGAATCTATGATGATGCTACATGCTCAAATCTAGTTATTAAAGTTCCAATGAAAGGCAATAGAAGCTTTCCTTTGAAATTACAACCAGGCATTCATCTTGCTATGAGGGCTAGTGTTGGTCAATCTGCTGAAATATGGCATAGAAGATTAGGACACCTGAACATGAATGCTCTAATGCAGCTTCAAGAGCATGAAATGGTAACTGGTCTGCCTGAGATGGAAGTGAACACCACAGTGTGTGAAGGCTGTGCACTTGGTAAGCATTCCAGAGAAGCTTTTCCCAAGGCAACTAAATGGAGAGCTGTCTTACCATTGGAATTGATCCACACTGATATATGTGGACCCATGCAAACACCTACCAAGGCTGGAAACAAATATTTCATCACTTTCACAGATGATTGTACAAGAATGGGATGGGTTTATTTCTTGAGGAATAAATCTGAGACATTCAGTGTGTTCAAGAAATTCAAAGCAACTGTTGAACTTCAAAGTGGATATAAACTGAAAAAATTAAGAAGTGACAGAGGAGGAGAGTATACTTCACTTGAATTTTCTCAGTTTTGTGAAGATTTTGGTTTAGAGAGACAGCTCACAGTGGCTTATTCCCCTCAGCAGAATGGTGTTGCAGAGAGGAGGAATAGAACCATTGTAGAAATGGCTAAGTGTATGATGTTGGAGAAGGATATTCCATTTGAATTTTGGGCAGAAGCGGTCAACACTGCTGTCTATATTCTAAATAGATGTCCCACCAAAGCTTTGAACAAGAAGACTCCTTTTGAAGCTTACAGTGGAAGGAAGCCTGGAGTGAAGCATTTAAGAGTGTTTGGATCTCTATGCTATGCACAAGTTCCATCACAAATGAGGCAGAAATTGGATGCAACAAGTGTCAAATGCATTTTTATTGGTTATGGATCTTGTGAGAAAGGTTACAGGTTATTCAATCCTGAAACCAAGAAGATTATTATCTCAAGAGATGTAATCTTTGATGAGAACTCTTGCTGGAATTGGAAAACTCATGCTGAGAAGAATCTGTCCATTTCAGTCTCTAATGAAGAACATTGTGATGAAGGGAGTAATGTTGAAAGTGAAGTAGATGAGAGGTGTACAGAATCCTTACTGGAGCAACAAAATCAAACTGTTGGTTCTCATTCAAGTCAAGAGGAACAAGTAAATCTTGCTGAATCTCAAGAGTTTGATCACACACCTCTAAAATTCAGAAGTGTGAAAGATATATATGAAAGGTGCAATCTATGTGTGATAGAACCGGAGTGTTTTGAAGAAGCATCAGGTGATGAAGCTTGGAGAAAAGCTATGTCTGCAGAAATTGAAATGATAGAAAAGAATGATACATGGGAGTTAGTTAATAGGCCGTTTGATAAACCAGTAATTGGTGTCAAATGGGTCTATAAGACAAAGCTTAACCTGGATGGATCAGTGCAGAAAAATAAGGCAAGATTAGTGGCAAAGGGCTATTCTCAGAAGCCTGGGGTTGATTTTAATGAGACTTTTGCACCAGTGGCAAGGCTCGATACTATTAGAACCTTGATTGCACTGGCAGCTCAAAAGGAATGGAAATTGTTCCAATTGGATGTTAAATCGGCATTCCTGAATGGTACATTACATGAGGAAGTATATGTTGATCAACCTCAAGGGTTTGAAGTCAAAGGGAAAGAAGACAAAGTTTACAGACTGAAAAAGGCCTTATATGGTCTGAAACAAGCTCCCAGAGCTTGGTATGATGAGATAGATACATATTTCAATCAGTCTGGTTTCAAGAGAAGTCAAAGTGAAGCTACTTTGTATACTAAATTCAGTGATGCAGGTGTGCTTATTGTATCTTTGTATGTAGATGACATTATCTACACAGGGAGTTCTGATAAGATGGTTCAAGAATTCAAAAATGATATGATGAAACAGTATGAAATGTCAGATTTGGGATTGTTGCATCATTTCCTTGGCTTAGGCATCATTCAAACAGATAATGGCATATTCATTCATCAGAAGAAGTATGCCAAGTCTTTACTGGAAAAATTTGGTTTGAAGGATTGTAAAGCAGTGAAAACTCCACTTGCTATTACTGACAGGTTATCCAAAGTTGATGGAAGTGAGGAAGCTGATGAAGGTTTATACAGGAGAATGGTTGGTAATTTGTTATATCTAACAGCTACTAGACCAGATTTGATGTATGCATCATGCTTGTTGGCAAGATTTATGCATAAACCTACCATGAAGCACATGGGAACATCTAAAAGGGTACTGAGATATGTACAAGGGACACTGGATTTTGGAATTGAGTATGTGAAGGGCAAAGCTGCTGTGTTGATAGGCTATTGTGACAGTGACTGGGCAGGAAGCTTGGATGATATGAAAAGTACCTCGGGCTATGCATTCAGTTTTGGTTCGGGGGTATTCTCTTGGGCTTCTGTTAAACAATGTAGTGTGGCACTATCCACTGCAGAAGCAGAATATGTATCTGCTGCAGTAGCCACAACACAAGCAATGTGGCTGAGATTTGTGTTGACTGATTTTGGGGAAGAACAAGTAGAGGCTACACCTTTGCTTTGTGATAACACCTCTGCCATAGCCATGTCCAAGAATCCAGTATTTCACCAGAAAACAAGGCATATCAACAGAAAATATCACTTCATTAGGGATGCTATTCAAGATGGAACCATTGAATTACACTACTGTAGGACAGAGGAGCAATTGGCAGACATGTTTACAAAGGCTCTTCCTAAAGATAGGTTTGAATACTTGAGAGATGCACTTGGAGTAAAATCAGCAAAACATTTAGAAGGGAGTATTGATGTATAAATGTCTTTGCTGTGTTAGGTTCATTATAAGCTTTGTGCAGTGTTTAATGTAAGCCATTGGATCATATTCCATATGGTATTTAGATTAGATTCTAATGAGTCATATCTCATGACAAGTGTAAGCATCTTACATGATGGCTTAGAAATGAATGGTTGTGATGTTTTTGTAATGTTGTGAGAGAGAGAAACTGCTTCATTCTCCTCCAACGGTAAAACATGTTCTTTGGGTTCTTTGCTTTTAGAACAAGCTGAATATATTGATATTAAGTGAAAAACCTCTGTTCTTAGTGTATGGTTTTACTGTTCCATTGAATCTACCCAAAATCAAACACTAATAAAAAATACCATTAACCAAGTCATTCCATATGAAACCCTCATCCTCCATTAATAACCCATTGACCGTAGTGGTAGGCGCAACACCCGTCGGAACTGGGCTTAGAACTTTAAAGAACTGTGCACGGGGTAACAAGCTGTCCCCCCGTATTCTAACCTTCTCTCCGTCGCCGACTCTCCATCTCGAACCTCGGCGAATAATGGCCCTGGCTTCCGCAATACTACGCCAACAATAAGATGCAACTCAGTCAACAACCCATCTTATAACATGAGAGTAGGGTGAGGATGTTACTTAAACTCGTCGGTTAACAGTCAACAACCGATCTTATAACATGTGAGTAGGGTAAGGATGTTATTTAAACTCGTCGATAAACAATCTTATAAGACGTGAATTAGTGTACGGTGATGATGTTCCATTCGAATCAATCGGTCAAGCCATTAGTAACATGATCACAGAAGATGAGTTAAAGAATGCACAATCAAATTGTACTTAAAACGGCTTTGGTTGTTCTTATGCTGGTCTTTTTCGTTGATTGATACAGGCTGGCTTCCAAGTTATATAGCAGATTATGGGGTTCATCTTACGGTCTTCGTGTGGACAGCACTGTCTTATGATTTACCCGGTAAAGTTCCACATGGAGTTCCTAGGAGGCTTGTTTGTCCGTTTCCCTGGGACCCTCAATCACTTACCCATTGGACAGTGGTCAAGGTATTGTTGGATTTAGCCCACGTCTGGTAATCATTTCGTTTTTAGCTTTTGCCCTTCGCCTTTAGCTGGAATCGAAGGCTTGATACCAGAGTAATTAATATCTAAGTATATCCATTTCCCATGTTTAAATTGCAGGATATGCCAAATGTACCCGTCATCTACATCTTCGCTGCATTCATGCCGGCTGTGATGATAGCGTGTCTATACTTTTATTTTTTATTTTTTATCAGTGTAGTATCGCAGCTTGTAGCCGACCCCACTTAGTGGGAAAAGGCTTTGTTGTTGTTGTTGTTGTTGTAGTATCGCAGCTTGCACAAAAGGAGGAGTTTAATCTTCAGAAACCATCTGCATACCACTATGACATGTTTCTCTTGGGAATAACGGTATGCTTTCCGACTTCATATCTTCTATTGCTTTTCCTTTTTCTTTGTAATCTATATGTTTATAACTCTGCTGCTACATTTTCAATGTTGCAGACATTGATGTGTGGGTTGCTTGGACTTCCTCCTTCAAATGGGGTTCTTCCGCAGTCCCTGTGCACACCAAGAGTCTTGCTGTTCTAAGGCGTCTGGTGATCCGAAAGAAAATGGTAGAGTGCCAAGGAATGCATGAAACTGAACGCAACCAACTCTGAGTGAGTAACCTGCTGCAGTCACTCTTTGTGGGAGGCTCAATATTCGCAATCATCGTAATAAAAAGATTCCTACCTCAGTTCTTTGGGGATACTTTGCCTACATGGCGATTGATAATCTCCCAGGTAATCAGTTCTGGGAGAGGCTCTTGCTACTCTCCATCAGCCCTAACCGACATACAAGTCAGTTAGTTTCAGAAAGTTGATTAAACTGCAATTTATGAGTATGTAGTAGCTTATCATAATCTTGTTTCGTCTTCTAATTCTGTAATTTTCTTGGACAGGGTTTTGGAAAGTTTTCATGCTTCATTCATGGAGTTAGTACCGTTCAAGTACATAGTTGCATTTACGCTCTTCCAACTCGTGTACTTGCTGATATATTTCGGAGTGACATGGATACCTATAGCTGGAATATTGTTCCCTCTGCCATTCTTCCTTCTTATAAGCAGAAGGGAACATTTGCTGCCCAGGTTCTTCCATCCTGCCCATCTTCAAGAACTCGATTCTTGTGAGTGGGAAGAAGTTCCCGGTGATCCATATGTAAGTCATTTTCACCTTCTTCCGGCTTGTATGAATGTGTTTAAATGATTCCGATTCATGGCATTGAAATGTTTGAGCAGGAAAAAGTACCACCCGGACCTGGAAATGATGACGGTACAGATGATTTCTATGATGCTGAGATATTGGATGAGACGACAATAAGCAGAGGAGAGTTGAAGCTCAGAACCAGCTTCAGTAGTGAAGACGGGCTTTCTCATGTAAGAAAAAAATCCAACTCCTTCCATCCGTCTTTGTTTAATCAATTTTACATCATTTTACACGTTTCCAATCGGTTCAATGACATATTGCAGTGTAAAATTGTGCAGGTGCACCCCGAATTTGACGATACAGTGGATTATGATCAGTATAGATTGACTGAGACCTGAGCTTGTGCTTGTGATATGATTAAGCTCCTCAACAGTGGACCGCTGATTTTCTGTATCAAGCACACTCAATATAGCAAAGATATTAACAAATTACAGAAAAGAGGACTAAGAATTATGCCTAGCTTGGAAAACAAGAAATACAGCGAGAAAATCACGTGCGGATTCACGATGTTTTCGGGCAAATTAAGGGACACGGAGTATGCAAGAGAGGAAGATAGACATGCCATCTGGGGGATGATTTTCTGGCCTTCTGGATAATTATTTCTCAGAAGCACCAACAAGAACAAGATGATCGCCGTCTCTAACAAGCTCTATATCTTCAATTTCAGCTCTGTCTTTGGTTAAAACTTTTGTGGCTGAAAACTGGAATTTCTTGGCACCAAGGTCAAGTAGTTGTTGAAGGGAGTCAGGCAGAAGCACAAGCTTTGCAGCAGTTTCGCCTTTTTCCGGGCAGCTAAGTGTCACTCTGGCTGGATAGCTGTTCCTACTTGTGCTCCTTGTCAAACTGCCTGTAGATGTGACATTGTCTCTATCTTTCTCACCTGCATGTTTTCAAATTCAGCTTTGTCAAAACTTTTCATCACCTAGTGTTCAAAAAAATTCAAAGTTTGGTTAAAGGCCTCAGTTTCTAGTAGGTCGAGTAATGATTTACTCACGCATTTTTACTCATAATATTATGGGATTTACGAAACATTATGTAAGTGATTTATTAAGAGAAAAAAAAATGAGGAAATTATAGCATCTTTCTAAGAATTTATGGAGAAAATTGAAGATATGCTTACCGGTATTAGTATTGGCGGTTGACATGAAACCGAACAGTGAATTGCGAAAGCTTTTATCCATTCTAAGAGTATTTTCAGATGTCATATCTGAGTTGGATGGCCTGCCATCCCGTGCGTAGGGAGGTAATGTAGGCTCACTTCTGAACTTCCCAGGACGTGATAGTATCGGATCCTCTGGCATAGGAACAACAGTTAGTTTCTTGCTTGGTTTCTTACTCTCCGATTTTTGCTGAAACAGTTCCATTATTTTGTCATGTCCCTGATGCTCTGCCAAAGCCCTAGGAGTCCATCCGTAGCTATCTGGCTTGTCAGCCTCAGCTCCTTGTTCCAAGAGGAACTTAGCTATCTCTACGTTTTCTTCGCATACTGCCGTGTGAAGTGCTGTAGTCCCATTGTTCTTGGGCAGTGTTACATCACCGTTATACTTGACAATGTATTTAAGCAGCTCCAAGTTGTTTTGCTCAACAGCAGAACAAGCAAAATTTCCCACATTGCCAGAATTTATCTTCGCTCCATTGTCCAAGAGAAGTTTAATCAAAGACTCATGCTTCCCTGATATTGCTTCCCATAGAGGAACATTTCCTTCCGAATCTGCATGCAAAGTAACGAACAATTGATTCAGCGTGACAATCTCACACCACGTCTCAAATAAAAGGTCACCTAAATAGAAACATAGCGCACCAGACTGTCTGACAAGAAAACATGTTCGTACCTTGTATATTGGGATCGGCTTCATACTCTAGAAGTAAAAGGGCACAATGTTCATTTCCATTAGATGCTGCAATGTGCTGTTGAAACACAAAAGAAAATAACGCATACAAAGTAAGCACCAAACTCTCAAATTCAAAGGCTATCGTGGACAAAATGGTGTCTGTTTGCACAATAATGATAGGGTATGCGCACCATAGCTGTTCGTCCATTATCATCCATCTCATTTGGATCTGAACCCCGCCTGAGCAATTGATGCAGCAACATATCATCACCCCTCTGTGCAGCAAAGCATAAACTAAGAGGCAGATCCATTCTACCGCTAGCCAGCACATGCTCTATGTCCCTCAAAATTCCTTCTGCCAGCGGATTCTTCATTTCTTTCAAATGCTGCATCAATATGCATAAGAAAGAGGCAAAGAACTGTTATCAAAATTCTGAGTCCCATAAATTAAAGACTACCAAAAAATGATTAATGTAACTTACAAACCTTAAGAAAATTGTTCATGATTATCGTTCCATCTCCAACATTTGCTTGAACAAGGTTTAAGAAAGCTGTACGGTTCAAACGCAGAAGCTGGGAGAGTCCTTTCGTCCTAACTGTGACCATTTGAGGCCTGTAACAAAGCACACCTATTTCACCAACAACGTCTCCTGTCTTGGCTTCACGAACAACCTGCAGTCATTCAACAAGAAGTCCATCAGTCATAGACAAAGCACCAAGTTTATGTTTTGGAAGACAACGTTGATCACATATTTTATATCATTAAACTTGCCGGTGTTGCTCCATTCCTATGCATAATAAGTTCCTGTTAGCAAGTTGCAAGAATCAGAAGCTAATTTTCCAAATAAAAAGAAACCGAAGAGTAAAAGAAAGGCAATAGGTGCCTTGTGAATTGTGATTCAAGTGTAAAGAGGAGTTGCATGAATGCTATTTTCTGATTCTTACCACAGAGCCGGTGACCACGATATACATGTCAGTGGGTGCTTCATTCTGCAAGATTACAACTTCTTTTGGAGGAAAATATTCAGCCTTCATCTCAGAGACCTCAAAATTCAACCAAAAAGAAGTTAGACAAAGTTTATTTCTTGCATATAAGATTGCAGGAGACTAGAACGACAATGCGCTGTATCAAACACCACCAATTAGTACCAATAGTGTAATCTTAATAATTACCAATTGGAAAAGTAGATCTCTTGATACACCTTGGAACAAGTAGACACTATCAAGAAGTGGATAGAAGAGATAGTGAGAGATGCTAGATCGAATGGCCTTAGGGAGCGCATCGAGAGCCTCTTGCTGCTGCAGCCCTTCTGAATTAGTTCTGTACTTCAAACACAAATGAGCAAGCATCTGCTCGTGCAGGTGATCAGGTATTTGGTTCCTACGCGCAAAACTTGTTGCAGCTTGAATAGTGTCTCTCTGCAGTCCAGAAAACAAGTCCAAAAATGGGAAACCAAAACATGAAAACTGCTATACTTGCAAACTTGTCAGAAGAATGAAGTTCATATCTAAAATTCTTGAGTTAAACTCTACATAATTTAGTAGTAAGAAGTATTAAACTTGTGTAAAAACAAAAGCTTGTACTTACAAATTGTCTGGTTCGAGCAGTTCCATGGACAATCAAGTTGGTCATATTACCGATCAGGTAAGCTTGCAGCCCAAGATTGAAGAGCATATAGAAGATATCGAATGTCATCTCCTGTGAATTTACAGGATGAAAATCCCCATAGCCGGTGGTTGTGAGCGTGATTATGGACCAGTACATTGAGGTCACATACCGGTCCCATAAAGGTAATTGTTGAAAGTTTTCTTCGATAAGCCCAAACCATGTCCTTCTTGGGTTACGATAATGCGCAGCAAGGAAATAGAAGAAGCAGCCTGCGCAATGAACTGTGAGGAGTGTAACCTACAAACACATCAAAAGCCTGATGATCATGAGATACACATCACAGTTATATTAGATAATCACCTCTCTTTCAAAAAAAAGACTAGATATTAGTCGAAAAGTACTCACGAAAATAAGCTTGCAGTATCGAACCCAAAAGTAGCTATAATTCCTGTCCTTTTCCAATCTAGAATATCAGAGAAAATATAAAACAACATGAGAGCTTAATGATCAGATCCTGCAAATGAATATGAAAAATATAATCTGCATTGCCTTTGGATTAAGCTGAGTTCAAACATGAATAAAATAACGATGAATTCAGTTAACAATTCATAAATAAATGCAAATGTATAATAAGATTGCTGTGATGGAACTTCCATTGATGTAATTTGTACCTGGAAATCATTGCACCGACTCTTCGGAGACGCCAAAGGCGGAGAATATTGAAGTATCCATAAGTCTCGAGAGGGGGAGGCAGAACACGCTGAGCAAGTTCCGAAGGGATTGTGGAGATGATGTCAAAGGCCAGCCATGTTTTGGCATATCTCAGAGCGATGAGCTTGTGGTTGTCAATGAGGAGATAAGTAGTTTTATCAAGGTAGGCCACAAAGAATGTCAATACAATGTCGATAGCGAAAAGTGCATTGACAACATTATCAGCTATGGCAATAAGTCCTTTTGCTCTGTCCAAGAATCCAAATTCAAAGGGACACACCCAAGCAGTGTAGAAAACCAGGAGTATAAGAAATGACTGCCAAAGTCTGCAAATTAAAAACCAAAAGAAAATGTTACACTCGAATTATGTTTTCTTTTTTTGGTAGGACAATATTCTAAATTGCTCTGATCTATAGAGCGGGGATCAAACTGAGTGCAAGGTACATTGGTTGACCAAGTGGCATAACCCACATCGCGCAATTATCCATAAAACAATAATGGAGCTACAATTAGAAAATTAAAGTCTCCAAAACAAAACAAAACAAAACAAAACAAAACCAAAAAAAAAAAAAAAAAAAACCATGAACGATTGAAACATCATTTAAAGAGAACAAAATTGGGCAATAAATTCTAGTTCTTCATGATCTTGTGCCGCCATGAATTTATACAAATACAGTCCAAGATTCAAACACAGCCTAAATTTAAAACTTGCTGCATGCAATTCATATCAGATCAACCCAACTGATAACACACATGGACGTGTAAAACCAACAAGAAAAATTGAAAAATTGCTAGAGAAAGAGAGAGAGATAGATTTGTCACTTGTAATAATAATTAAATGGGGAGATGATGAAACGGCGGAACTTGTGTTTGGGACGGTTTGGAGCAGTGGCGCCAAGAGACGGCAAAATGCCATCGATGAGGTTAAACTGGCTGGCATGGCTGCCGTCCCTCGACATTTCTTCCGCCTTCTCCTGTTTTCCTCCACCACACCCCTGCCCGCACATTGACATCCACATTGCCATTGACCCCTTCCTCATCATTCCCACTCCGATCAGCAGTCATCATCTTCCATGTTTCTCTCCCTTCAGTCCCTTGAAGCTCACTTTTCGTGTCTCTCTCTCTAAGATTTAACGCAAAAGTTCTCCTCTTTGGTATCAGCAATGTTGGACAAGAGTGAAGACCCACCAAAAAGGAAAAAGAGAGAAGCAATGGAAGCTGCTAACTCTCTCTCCCTGTCTGTGTGTGTGCCTCACTCTCTAGGATTCTTGGCTCACTTTATCTCTCTCTCTCGGTTTCTCTGTGATTTGTTCTCTTTTTTCCCGGACGTTACGTGGAGAGAGCCTTTGTGTGTTGTAGTGTGTACAACGTTACACGACGTTGGCTGAAGGACTAACACAGATCAAGGGCTCACCCTGATGATCTCGTACAACTTAACCGTAATAAGAAATTCTTATCCCCACTTTATTATTATTAGACGATTCCACAGTAATAGTACTAATTATGGATTGAATGTAATACCACTTTTTTTTTATTATTATTATTATTATTATTATTATTATTATTATTATTTTATAAATATAGAATTCATACTTTCAACAATAATACGTATATTAGTAATACCACAAGACCTCCCAATTGGCGCTCCATGTCTACACTTTCATTTGACAACAACTAAGAGCTTTTATAAAGACGATGAACAAATAGTCCATCAATATGGTGTTTTTTTTTATAACAAACGATATTATCTACACTAAAGTGGAGGGGAATTAGTTTCACAATGGGTTAGCGATAATATGGTTCAAACTTTCCACCACTAGACAGTAGTACTAAGTGGCATCAATATAGTGTTTAAGTTACATGCCAATTGCCCGTTAATATACATGGTGTTCATCAGTGAGTCCATGAGTGCAGAGAGAAGGTAACCTGCTCTAGATCTAACCAATTATATTAAATTCATCTAGACTATAATTCAATTAATATTCTGCTATTCATATAGAAAAGATATCGATTGAAGGGAAATGAAATAAAAGAGGTATTGGATCTTTTAAGGCAAATGATAACCGTACATTATTTTATTTCTCACACATTCATGTTTAATTTTGTTCGTTGATAGTATTTGATTTATTCAAATCAATGACTAAAAGATGTAAGGTTGAAAAAGATGTGTGAAAATCATTTTCCTTTAGAAAAATAAAACGAATTGGACACTAAAAATTCTAAAACCCACGTGCATTTGTTATTAATGGTATACTTAAAAGTTGTTGTTGTTCATTTAAATTATAAGACGTGCATGACCTAGTAATATCACATGACGATAAAACTATTACACTAAAAAAATATTTTTCTTGAGTGTGATTGGAGAAGTATATACATATAAATGCTGTACATGTATGAATTAATTGAAGGCAATAAGAATCTGAATTTTGAACCAATGGATGAAGGAGATATCAGTGTCAAGTTCACCTTTCTCTTTGTTTTAAAGCATCGTCTACAAATTAGAGTCCATTAATTTTTCTTTGGACAGGTTCTCTACAGGGTAAACTTTAATTGCATCAGTGATCTTACATGAGCCAGGCATGCATCGAATGTCAACGATTTAAATAAGAAGTTTGAATTTAAGTTTAGATTGGTGACGGGGATTTTTTGTTAGTATATTGATGAATTTAACGTAATATTTTATGATCTTATAGAATGGTTGATTTCTACTTTTAAAGTGCTAAAGGAAAAACACATAGAATCCAAACAAGTGTTTCGGTCTGAAAGAGGATAATTTGAACAAATATCTTATTCGTTTGAAGAGTTAAAAACAAAAAAGTAATAAGATCATCCGCCTTTTGATCATCTTGTTTTAGGCCTCGTTTGGCAACTCGGACTGTACTGACTATTTCTGTCAGATAGGATAAATAGCCACCGGATAGTACTGACTAAATTAGTCGAGCGTTTGGTGCAGTATCGGATTAATGATCGTATTATTTATACTGTGTTTGGTATTATACCAGATAAGATGAATAAAACTTAAAATTGGTATTATAGCAGATAAGAGGAATAAAACTTTAAAAAAAAAAGTGAAATCATCTTCTTTTTTTTTTTTCCGCAAATCTCTCTGCACCCATCAAACTCCCTCCCTCTCTCTTCCTTCTTCTTCCCCAGCTGCAAAAGCATCCCAAATAATTCTTCCCCGCTTCTCTCCGCGGCACCCCCAAACTCCCTCCCTCTCTCTCCCTTATTCTTCTTCCCCGGCGACGACAACTCTATTTTGTCGCTTCGACTCCGTCTTCCTCTGCGTCAACTGCGACTCTCATCACCCTGCGTCTAGCCCCTGCGAGGTCTGCGAGCAAGCTCCAGGACCGAGAGACCAAGGTGAGCAGGGAGGATGGCGAGGTTGCTCTCGAACCTAAAGGCTATGGAGAATCCGGATCTGAACTCAGGTCGTAGAAATGGATCCATATCTGGATCTAGACTACCAGCATGTGGATCCGATGCTTGAAGAAGTTCAGGAGCAGGACATCTGCAGCACGGACGCAGTCGGTTTGGTGTGGCGGTAGTGAAGATGGAGGGGATAGCGCCCCGACTAATTATCCCGAGCTTTTGTGGTGTTTTAATAGTACGATGTCAACCGTATAAAATTTGATAGACCGGATAATTAAGCGGGTGCTTATTTAGTACGATAGTGCACCAAACAAGTGCTCCCGTATTATTTATCCTATCCGATGCTTTATACGGCGTGCCAAACGAGGCCTTAGTGTTCAAGGGGTCGTCGGTTTAAATTTTTTAATAATATTATTTCTAAATAAAAATCTAAAATGGCTTTTTATTTTTGTCAAATGATAGATTTTGATTAGATTAGGCATCAACGAGATTTAAACTTATGCCGTCGTGCAAGGGCACAACTCCTTTCCACCACTGTAATAAAGAGCCACTTGCTGAAAAGCTTATTTAATTTCTTGAAAAAATGACATAAATTTATCAAGAAAACAAATTCGAATATTTGAGCTGACCATCTATCCTCGACAAGAAAACAAAAAAAAACAGCAACAACAACAACAACAACAACAACAAAGCCTTTTCCCACTAAGTGGGGTCGGCTATATGAATCCTAGAACGCCATTGCGCTCGGTTTTGTGTCATGTCCTCCGTTAGATCCAAGTACTCTAAGTCTTTTCTTAGAGTCTCTTCCAAAGTTGTCCTAGGTCTTCCTCTACCCCTTCGGCCCTGAACCTCTGTCCCGTAGTCACATCTTCGAACCGGAGCGTCAGTCGGCCTTCTTTGCACATGTTCAAAATCACCGGAGCCGATTTTCTCTCATCTTTCCTACAATTTCGGCTACTCCTACTTTACCTCGGATATCCTCATTCCCAATCTTATCCTTTCTCGTGTGCCCACACATCCCACGAAGCATCCTCATCTCCGCTACACCCATTTTGTGTACGTGTTGATGCTTCACCACCCAACATTCTGTGCCATACAACATCGCTAGCCTTATTGCCGTCCTATAAAATTTTCCCTTGAGCTTCAGTGGCCTACGACGGTCACACAACACGCCGGATGCACTCTTTCCATCCAGCTCGTATTCTATGGTTGAGATCTCCATCTAATTCTCCGTTCTCTTGCAAGATAGATCCTAGGTAGCGAAAACGATCGCTTTTTGTGATCTTCGCTAGATTGCTCCGGTCATTAGTGTGGATAAGTATATAAATGGATAGAGATAGGAAAGCAAACACAAGATGTACGTGGTTCACCCAGATTGGCTACGTCCACGGAATAGAAGAGTTCTCATTAATTGTGAAGGGTTTACACAAGTACATAGGTTCAAGCTCTCATTTAGTGAGTACAAGTGAATGATTTAGTACAAATGACATTAGGAAATATTGTGGGAGAATGATCTCGTAATCACGAAACTTCTAAGTATCGGAGTGTGGTGTCGTCTTGACTTGCCTTATCTGTCTCATAGGTAGATGTGGCATCTTCTCTGGAAGTACTCTTCCTCCATCCAGGGGTGGTATCTTTAACTGGTGGAGATGCACAAGGTAATGTATCAATTTCACTTGAAGCTTACTTGTAGTTTCAGGCTTGGTCAAGCGCGATACAAACCATGTAGTAGGAGTCCCCCAAGTCGCCGAGCTAGGGGGTCTGCTGAAAGAGGTGACAGACAAGGTAAGCAATCAGAGCTCCGACTGATTGTTCACCTTCTCCCCATCTTGCAGCAGCATGAAGGATAAAGAGAAGAAAAATGAGAAGAGATGATATGAGATACTTTTGCTTTTGAAGAAGTAACTTTCCACAGGCTTATTCTTGAACTGAGCTGGAGGGTTTTCTGGTTTCCTCCAGAGTATAAGGCCGACTGAAGAATTTGAGGGTCAAAACAAGTCCATCAAATCTAGAGTACGTTCCACCCTGCTGATATGGGATACTTTTGCTTTTGACAGAGTAATGAATGTATCGGCACGTGTGCTGTTACGCTTGTCTCCACATGCTTCCTTGTATCCTTCGCACTTGCCCTATCTGTTCCTCAAGCAGATGCGGAATCTTCCCTGGAAACATAAGATGTTGAAGATGAGTACTCGAGAGCAATGCCAGGTAAGTAATCAGGTAAGGGGTTCCAGGCAGTCAGTTCCTGGCTGGAAGCTTGATTCCAAGTGCTGACTGATTGCTCTCTTTCTCCTTGTCTTGCAGGTAAAAACAAGGCCAAAAGAAAAGACAGGAAAAAAGCATGATATGGGATACTCTTGCTTTTAACCCTGATGATATGAGATATTCTTGCTCTAGTATAGCTTGTTTGCAGAGGTATTATCGGGGGGAAAGAAAGCTGAATATTTCGAAAGGCTTCGTTGGGAGTGCCCTCTCAGATATGATGAAGGGTTGAGCATTTTTGCAGGTCTGCCTGTCCGTTGGGGATGGAGGTCGACATATATAGGAGTCTCCCTAACAACAAGTAGTAATGCTATTCCTTTACCCTGCTTGGTCATAGCACGGTAGTGGGAGCTGCCAGTTTCACATGTTTTAACTCTGTCAGAGCACTTTGAAAAAGTGGTCTGTGGTATCTGGCTCTCGAGATTCGGAGAACGATGCCTCTTCGATTTTTGAGAAAGCAATCATGCTGGGGGTATGACTCTCGAGATTCGGATAGCAGTGTCTCTTCGATTTTTGAGGAAGTAATCATGTTGGGAGTCTGGCTCTCGAGATTCGGAGGGTGGTGCCTCTTCGATTTTGGAGCAAGCAATCTTGTTGGGAGTGTTGTCTCGAATGTGAGTAAAGGTTGGGCATGTTTGCTAGTCTACCTTGCCACGAAGCACAAAGGTTGACACACAGGGACTTTCCAATTATCCAGCAATGGTACTGTTCCTTTACCCTCTCTTCGATTTTGAGAAAGTAGTCATGTTGGGAGTCTGGCTCTCGAGATTCGGAGGACGGTGCCTCTTCGATTTTGGAGCAAGCAATCTTATTGGGAGTGTTTTCTCGAATGTGAGTAAAGGTTGGGCATGTTTGCTAGTCTACCTTGCCACGAAGCACAGAGGTTGACACACAGGGACTTTCCAATTATCCAGCAGTGGTACTGTTCCTTTACAGTTGTGGGTAATAATATGGTAGCTAGACCTTCAAAATTTATGTGTCTAAACTTTTGTTAGTGCTGTTTCTTTGCTATTCTTTTACCTTTCTTGGTCAGAGCGATGTAGTGGGAGCTGCAAGCTTCACGTGCTCAACTTTGGCAGAGAACTTTGGCAAAGTTATTTGTGGTACCCATGAGCTATTGTTGCGTGTGGGAAGTGGGTGATTGAACAGTAAGATTCATGTGCTTTCTACTTCACCAGAAGTCTTCGACAGAATGCCCATAATTTCTGCAAAGCTGAGTGTGCGTGTGACAGGTGTTGACAAGGCTAGAAAAGTAGGGCCTCTTCGATTTCTGAGATCGGCCCTCGTGGTCTCTGAGCAGCCCAGCTTTTGAGAAAGCGAGCGCCTCTTCGATTGATTCGGAGAACGATGCCTCATCGATTTTTGAGAAAGCAATCATGCTGGGGGTCTGGCTCTCGAGATTCGGGGAGCAGTGTCTCTTCGATTTTTGAGAAAGTAATCATGTTGGGAGTCTGGCTCTCGAGATTCGGAGGGCGGTGCCTCTTCGATTTTGGAGCAAGCAATCTTGTTGGGAGTGTTTTCTCGAATGTGAGTAAAGGTTGGGCATGTTTGCTAGTCTACCTTGCCACGAAGCACAGAGGTTGACACACAGGAACTTTCCAATTATCCAACAATGGTACTGTTCCTTTACCCTCTCTTCGATTTTTAAGAAAGTAGTCATGTTGGGAGTCTGGCTCTCGAGATTCGGAGGACGGTGCCTCTTCGATTTTGGAGCAAGCAATCTTATTGGGAGTGTTTTCTCGAATGTGAGTAAAGGTTGGGCATGTTTGCTAGTCTACCTTGCCACGAAGCACAGAGGTTGACACACAGGGACTTTCCAATTATCCAGCAGTGGTACTGTTCCTTTACCCTTGTGGGTAATAATATGGTAGCTAGACCTTCAAAATTTATGGGTCTAAACTTTGTTAGTGCTGTTTCTTTGCTATTCTTTTACCCTTCTTGGTCAAAGCGATGTAGTGGGAGCTGCAAGCTTCACGTGCTCAACTTTGGCAGAGAACTTTGGCAAAGTTATCTGTGGTACCCATGAGCTATTGTTGCGTGTGGGAAGTGGGTGATTGAACAGTAAGATTCATGTGTTTTCTACTTCCCCAGAAGTCTTTGACAGAATGCCCATAATTTCCGCAAAACTGAGTGTGCGTGTGACAGGTGCTGACAAGGCTGGAAAAGGCTGGAAAAGTAGGTGCCTCTTCGATTTCTGATATCGGCCCTCGTGGTCTCTGGGGAGCCCAGCTTTTGAGAAAGCGAGCGCCTCTTCGATTTTTGAGATCGGCCTTCGTGGTCTTTGAGCAGCCCAACTTTTGAGAAAGCAAACGCCTCTTCGATTTCTGAGATCAACCCTCGTGATATCGTGATCTCTAAGCAGCCCAGCTTTTGAGAAAGCAAACGCCTCTTCGATTTCTGAGCAGGCGCCTCTTCGATTTCTGAAGCTTCGTCGAGTGCAGATTTTTATAGGGGCTGGCATTAAGTTCCAAAGCACACTTGAATCTCCACCAGTAGAAGCTTCATTCTTGCACTTCTAAGATCTTGATTTGTCCGACCTCTTCTCTCTTCAACACCTTTGAAAATGTCTGGCCCCTCCGACCGTCGTTTTGACTTGAACCTTGTTGAAGAGGCAGCCCCGCCTTCTCCAGACAACATATGGCGCCCATCCTTCGTCTCCCCTACTGGTCCTCTTACCGTTGGGGATTCCGTGATGAAGAATGATATGACCGCTGCGGTGGTGGCCAGGAACCTTCTCACTCCCAAAGATAACAGACTACTTTCCAAACGGTCTGATGAGTTAGCTGTTAAGGATTCGCTGGCTATCAGTGTTCAGTGTGCAGGTTCTGTGTCTAATATGGCCCAACGCCTATTTGCTCGAACCCGCCAAGTTGAATCATTGGCGGCTGAAGTGATGAGTCTCAAACAGGAGATTAGAGGGCTCAAGCATGAGAATAAACAGTTGCACCGGCTCGCACATGACTATGCTACAAACATGAAGAGGAAGCTTGACCAGATGAAGGAAACTGATGGTCAGGTTTTACTTGATCATCAGAGATTTGTGGGTTTGTTCCAAAGGCATTTATTGCCTTCGTCTTCTGGGGCTGTACCGCGTAATGAAGCTCCAAATGATCAACCTCTGATGCCTCCTCCTTTTAGGGTTCTGTCCAGTACTGAGGCTCCAAATGATCCCCCTCCGATGCCTTCTCTTTCTGGGGCTCTACCGACTGCTGAGACTTCTCCTAAGCAACCTTTGTGAAGGCTCCCTCTTGTGTGCTTATTTTGACTCATGTATATGTACATATTTGTAGCTTATCGGGGATATCAATAAATAAGCTTTCCTTCATTTCAACGTATTGTGTTAAATACACCAAAGCCTTCTTCGCTAAGTTCTTTGAATTTTCTTTTGTTAAAGCTTGTATGTTGAAGCTTTCTGAGTGGAGCATGTAGGTTGGGGTAGTGTTCTCTTAATTTCCCGAATGAGGAAAACTTCTCGGTTGGAGACTTGGAAAATCCAAGTCACTGAGTGGGATCGGCTATATGAATCTTAGAACGCCATTGTGCTCGATCCTGTGTCATGTCCTTCGTTAGATCCAAGTACTCTAAGTCTTTTCTTAGAGTCTCTTCCAAAGTTTTCCTAGGTCTTCCTCTACCCCTTCGGCCCTGCACCTCTGTCCCATAGTCGCATCTTCTAATCGGAACGTCAGTAGGCCTTCTTTGCACATGTCCAAACCACCGTAACCGATTTTCTCTCATCTTTCCTTCAATTTCGGCTACTCCTACTTTACCCCGGATATCCTCATTCCTAATCTTTTCCTTTCTCGTGTGCCCACACATCCAACGAAGCATCCTCATCTCCGCTACACCCATTTTGTGTACGTGTTGATGTTTCACCGCCCAACATTCTGTGCCATACAGCATCGCCGGCCTTATTGCCGTCTTATAAAATTTTCCCTTGAGCTTCAGTGGCATACGGCGGTCACACAACACGCCGGATGCACTCTTCCACTTCATCCATCCAGCTTGTATTCTATGGTTGAGATCTCCATCTAATTCTCCGTTCTTTTGCAAGATAGATCCTAGGTAACGAAAACGGTCGCTCTTTGGTATTTCTTGATCTCCGATCCTCACCCCTAACTCGTTTTGGCCTCCATTTGCACTGAACTTGCACTCCATATATTCTGTCTTTGATCGGCTTAGGCGAAGACCTTTAGATTCCAACACTTCTCTCCAAAGGTTAAGCTTTGCATTTACCCCTTCCTGAGTTTCATCTATCAACACTATATCGTCTGCGAAAAGCATACACCAAGGAATATCATCTTGAATATGTCGTGTTAACTCATCCATTACCAACGCAAAAAGGTAAGGACTTAAGGATGAGCCTTGATGTAATCCTACAGTTATGGGAAAGCTTTCGGTTTGTCCTTCATGAGTTCTTACGGCAGTCTTTGCTCCTTCATACATATCCTTTATAGCTTGGATATATGCTACTCGTACTCCTTTCTTCTCTAAAATCCTCCAAAGAATGTCTCTTGGGACCCTATCATACGCTTTTTCCAAATCTATAAAGACCATGTGTAAATCCTTTTTCCCATCTCTATATCTTTCCATCAATCTTCGTAAGAGATAGATTGCCTCCATGGTTGAGCGCCCTGGCATGAACCCGAATTGGTTGTCCGAAACCCGTGTCTCTTGCCTTAATCTATGCTCAATGACTCTCTCCCAGAGCTTCATTGTATGACTCATTAGCTTAATACCCCTATAGTTCATGCAATTTTGTACGTCGCCCTTATTCTTGTAGATAGGCACCAAAGTGCTCATTCGCCACTCATTTGGCATCTTCTTCGTTTTCAAAATCCTATTGAAAAGGTCAGTGAGCCATGTTATACCTGTCTCTCCCAAAAGTTTCCACACTTCGATTGGTATATCGTCTGGGCCTATTGCTTTTTTATGCTTCATCTTCTTCAAAGCTACAACCACTTCTTCCTTCCGGATTCGACGATAAAAAGAGTAGTTTCTACACTCTTCTGAGTTACTCAACTCCCCTAAAGAAGCACTCATTTCATGTCCTTCATTGAAAAGATTATGAAAATAACCTCTCCATCTGTCTTTAACCGCGTTCTCTGTAGCAAGAACCTTTCCATCCTCATCCTTGATGCACCTCACTTGGTTTAGGTCCCTTGTCTTCTTTTCCCTTGCTCTAGATAGTTTATAGATATCCAACTCTCCTTCTTTGGTATCTAGTCGTTTATACATATCGTCGTAAGCCGCTAACTTAGCTTCTCTGACAGCTTTCTTCGCCTCTTGCTTCGCTTTTCTATACCTTTCACCATTTTCATCAGTCCTCTCCTTGTATAAGGCTTTACAACATTCCTTCTTAGCCTTCACCTTTGTTTGTACCTCCTCATTCCACCACCAAGATTCCTTTTGGTGTGGGGCAAAGCCCTTGGACTCTCCTAATACCTCTTTTGCTACTTTTCGGATACAACTAGCCATGGAATCCCACATTTGGCTAGCTTCCCCCTCTCTATCCCACACACATTGGGTGATTACCTTCTCTTTGAAAATGGCTTGTTTTTCTTCTTTTAGATTCCACCATCTAGTCCTTGGGCACTTCCAAGTCTTGTTCTTTTGTCTTACTCTTTTGATATGTACATCCATCACCAACAAGCGATGTTGATTAGCCACGCTCTCTCCTGGTATAACTTTGCAATCCTTACAAGTTATACGATCCCCTTTCCTCATTAGAAGAAAATCTATTTGTGTTTTTGACGACCCACTCTTGTAGGTGATCACATGTTCTTCTCTCTTCTTAAAGAAGGTGTTGGCTAAGAAGAGATCATATGCCATTGCAAAATCCAAGATAGCTTCCCCATCCTCGTTTCTCTCCCCAAAACCATGGCCACCATGAAAACCTCCATAGTTGCCTGTCTCCCTGCCCACGTGTCCATTTAAATCTCCTCCTATAAATAACTTCTCCGTCTGAGCAATTCCTTGCACCAAGTCTCCAAGATCTTCCCAAAATTTCTCCTTCGAACTCGTATCCAACCCTACTTGAGGTGCGTACACACTAATCACATTGATAAGTTCTTGTCCTATTACAATCTTGATTGCCATGATTCTATCTCCTACCCTCTTGACATCTACAACATCTTGTACCAAGGTCTTGTCCACGATGATGCCAACACCGTTTCTCGTTCTATTTGTGCCCGAATACCAAAGTTTAAACCCTGAGTTTTCTAGATCCTTTGCCTTACTACCAACCCACTTAGTTTCTTGTAGGCACATAATATTTATCCTTCTCCTCACCATAACTTCCACTACTTCCATAGATTTTCCCGTTAAGGTTCCTATATTCCACGTTCCTAAACGCATTTTGCTCTCTTGAACTCTACCCTTCTGTCCTAGCTTCTTCACCCTCCCCCGTCTAATAGGATCAAAGTACTTCTTTTGTGTGTCCCGGGTAAAGTTGATAGGAGCATATGCTCCCAAACAACTTTGAGTGGAGTCGTTCGAAAAGAAGTTTCTATGGCCCCCTTGCTCATTTAACACTGCATCCGGGTGCCGATGGAGATACAGCGACCCTTGCTCACTTATCACTGTGCTCAGGCCACACAGCGCGCCACTTACGGGTGACGCCCTAGCTTTAGCGCGATTTTGTTCTGGATTCATTTTCATAAGGATTCGACGTGATCATGGAGTGCCGGCTGTCGACTACCTGACGCCCTCCCCCTCCTCCTTTATCCGGGCTTGGGACCGGCCATGTAAGAACCAATAAGAACTACAAGCAATTATTTGACAGGGTATGAACCAATAAGAACAGTACTTTTTTTTTTAAGAAACGATAGTAGTATTAGATTCAAGAAGTTGCGGGTTACAAAAGAGGCATACTATGGCTGAGGAGTTTCCTCGACCAGTAAGTCCATAATGAAAACGGTTGGGGATTCAACCCAATTACAGTTTCATTGGAAAGCGAAAGACCATAACGAGCAAGTCGGTGGGTAATACCACTGGCTTGACGGCGAACACGGGAGACCTCAGTGATCGTCAAGAGCAGTGCTTTGATGTCCTCAATGATCTGACCAACGGAGGAAAGATTAACAGAGTAGTCACGTAGTGAGTTGACGATCTGAAGCGAGTCGTATTCAAAACAATAACTATAAGAACCCCTAGTTGTCGCCCAAATCATAGCCAAACAGACAAGGAGGGCCTCCGCATGGAGGGGAGAGAGAACATCATTCAGCAAACCGGCCATAGCCGCCACAAAAAGACCATCAGCATCACGAGCAATAAAACCAAATAGGGCCCATGACCTGGAGGAATCCCAAGCCCCATCGATGTTTATCTTCAGAGAACCAAATGGAGGGAGGTTCCATGTAATCAAGGAAGGGCATGGCATGGGGATCGAGATATCTCCGAATTGATAAAGTCCTGCCACCAAGACAAAGTTCGAGAGACGATAGAATCTGGAGGATCACACACACACTCCCAAAGCAAGTACCGTGCCTTCCAAATAGCCCAACAGATCATCAGAGCTTTCCTTTGGTTTCTTAAGAGTTTTCTCCCCATTCAAACAAACACATTTGCTTGAATTAATTTGAAATTAATAAGTAATCTTTTAATTAAATTTTATGGGCTTTTAACGAAAAGCCTACGATACTGTTCACTTTAACGAAAAACCACATTTTTACACTAAAAAGTCAAACCTGATACTATTCACTTTACCCTTTATTTTGTCCTTATTATTAAAACTCAAAGTTTTCAAACTATTTTCATTAGTTTTCCTTAAATTTTAACCAAGTCAGTATAGACCAAGAGACCCAAAAACCAAGACCCTAGTCTTTATTAATGAAATATATATTTATTTTATATATTTTAATTCATCACTAGGGATGGCAATTATAACCGTTAAACCCGATAACGGTGAATAACCGTTCGAATGGATTGGATTTGGATATGAAAATTCCAGTATATTTTGGGTATGGGAAAAAACTATGAATATTATTCAGTTATGGTTTTGGATATGGTTATAAGGATCCTCAATCCATATCCGTACCTGAATCCGAACCAAATAATATATAATATAGTTATTCATAATATTAAAGTATGAATATAGATACACGCACACACACACACCCACACATATGTATATTCATTATTCGTCAAATCCCTTACTTTGAGTGTAAATACAAAAATTGCATTATGTGAGTTGCATTTTGTGGGAAAGTTCATAAGTTTTGATATGAATCAAACTCTATGAGAATTCAATGGTACTTATAGGAGATATCAAAGATCGGCCAACATTATCAATGTTTAACTTTAATTTTTATGCTCCACAAGATCCATTCATTAAATTATTTTATACATCAAATATTTAATGACGAAATTAATATTTACTATATTATCATACGTTAATTGAACGAATATATTTTTTAGGGTAAAAGACTGTTTACTACCCTCATGTTTCGTGGTTTTCAACATTTAGTACATCATATTTTTTTCGTCTCAGAGTCATACCTAAAGTGTAAATTTTGGGACAGTCTCATACATCCGTTAGTCAAACTGTTAAGTTTTTCGTTAACTGTGACGTGGCGCACTGACTGGGCGCCACGTGTCATCCACGTTTTTTTTTTTTTCTTCTTCTTTTCTTTTCTTTTCTTCTTCCTTCTTCTTCTTCTTCTTCTTCTTCTTCTTCTTCTTCCGACTGTAACTTTCTTTTTTTTTTCTTTTTTTTTTTCTTCTTCCTTCTCCTTCTTCCTTCCTTCCTACTTCCTTCCCTTTTTTCCCCTTCTTCCTTCTTCTTCCTTCTCATTCTCCTTCTTCTTCCCGAATCTGGGGAAGCTTTTTTTTTTTTTTTTTTTTCTCTTCTTCTTCTTCTTCTTTCTCTTTCCTCCTTCCTTCTTCTTCTTCTTCTTCTTCCTCCGAATCTGCCCAGATTCAGTTTTTTTTTTTTTTTTTTCTTCCTCCTTCTCCTTCTTCCTTCCCCTTCTTCGTTCTTCTTCTTCTTCCTTCGAATTTGGGGGAAGATGAAAGTGTTTTTTTTTTTTTTTTTTTGAGGAAGAAGAAGAAGAAGAAGGAGGAAGAAGGAGGAAGAAGGGGAAGGAAGAAGGAGAAGGAGGAAGAAAAAATTGCAGTCGGAGGAAGAAGAAGAAGAAGAAGGAAGAAGAAGGAAGAAAAAATTGCAATCGGAGGAAGAAGGAGGAAGAAGAAGAAAGAAAGAAAAAAAAAAAAACCAAACTTCCCCAGATTTCGGAGGAAGAAGAAGAAGAAGAAGAAGAAGAAGGAGAAGGAAGAAGAAGGAAGAAGGGGAAGGAAGAAGGAGGAAGAAGAAGACAGAAAAAAAAAAAAAAAAAAAAACAAACTTCCCCAGATTTCGGAGGAAGAAGAAGAAAGAAGGGGAAGAAAGGGAAAAGAAGGAGGAAGGAAGGAAGAAGGAGAAGGAAGAAGAAAAAAAAAAAAGTTGCAGTCGAAGGAAGAAGAAAAGAAAAAAAAAAAAAACACATGGATGACACGTGGCGCCCAGTCAGTGCGCCACGTCACAGTTAACGAAAAACTTAACAGTTTGACTAACGAATGTATGAGACTGTCCCAAAATTTACACTTTAGGTATGACTCTGAGACGAAAAAAACTTGATGTACTAAATCTAAACAGTTTTTTACCCTATTTTTTATATTGAAAAAGATGGATTTAACCGTTAACCGATGGAGAATCCGTTATCCGGTGGGTATGGTTATGGATAATACCCGATGGTTAATTTGCGGTCATGGATATAGTTAATTTTCGTGGTTATGGGGATGGATATAGTTTTTCTGTCTCCGAACCGAACTGTTGACATCCCTATTCATCATCAAGCCCAAAGTGAAAACGTATCCAGTAATTGATTCAATTTATGAACCCCCAGAATCCCATTTACATCATTGTAACTCGCTAATAAGATGGATGGTATGTTTAATGCAATCAATAGTTCATGGGGTATTTCAAATATCTTCACACTTTGACTAAGCTAACCCAATGTTGTTGTCCAAGATTGCTTGTATACTTGTTAAACCATAAGCAAAATTAGGCATTGTAGCATTCATGATATTTATCAAAGTACCAATTACTTGTGAACATGCATTCTCAATTTAGAACTAGGATCAAAAGGTGTTGTGGCAAGTTTGCAATCAAAATGGCCAAACTTTCTTTGTCACATCCCGACCCGGGCCCCACCACATCCCAGGCTCGACTCCGCCGTAGCACGATATTGTCCACTTTGGGCCCCGACCACGCCCTCACGATTTTGTTTCTGGGAACTCACACGAGAACTTCTCAGTGGGTCACCCATCTTGGGATTGCTCTCGCTCGAACTCGCTTAACTTCGGAGTTCCGACGAAACCCGAAGCCAGTGAGTTCTCAAAAGGTCTCGTGCTAGGTAGAGATGGGAATATACATATAAGGCTTACAGGATCCCTTCCCCTTGACGATGTAGGATGTTACAATCCACCCCCCTTAGGGGCCCGACGTCCTCATCGGCATACATCCGGCCAGGGATTGGCTTTGATACCAAACTGACACACCCCGACCTAAATCAAGGCATGATGGCCGTCACGTGAGGGTGACATAGCCATGTGCGCAGTGCGGAAGTGATAAAGATATAAAAATGTGAGTAAATAAAAATCAAGCTAACTAATTTACACTAGACGAATAAATAGGTGCGAGTGATGAGATTTAGGTGTAAACACACATAATCAGGGCATAGGTAGCCTAAGTGCAGTCTAGCAGGACAAATATTAATTACACAATACCAGAGAGATGGTCCTACATTAGGTATCGTCTGTTAGAACCGCCATAGTCTCCTCATAAGCCACCAACAAGAATGTTTCTACCTAGAACCTGAAGGGGTGCAAAACAAAAATGTGTGAGTGGGCAAAACAAAGCTTTTCAAAACCATTCCACTTAACAAAGTAATAACCCCTCGCCATAAAACCTATATAATTTCCCAGAAAATAGACCACATATCTATCTTGAAACCACACTTGAAATAGCCAAATCCACATGTATACCATGCCAAGTATCTCAACATAATGAGGTAAGTAAATCAAGTGAAGTAATTCAATGAAAAGTAATATGTCAGCCAGAGCCACCTAAGGTGGCACGTACGGCTGAATCTATAGCTCATCAAATATGCATGCACATTAGTCGGAACCACTTAAAGTGGTCTATACGACAGGACTGGGTGTAAATAAATACTCTCAAGTGCTACGATCACGTGAAGACTGTGCGAATAATCACGAGTCACTTACGAGTCGAAACCACCTATAGTGGTCTATACGACAGGATTGTGCACCAAAATTGGATTCAAGGTCAGTGTGCGGTGCGGGAGGTAAACATCACGTGAAGGACTGTGCCCTGGCCACGAGCGGGAGCACTAACACCGGGGTGCAGGTTTATGAGCTCTAAATGCATCAATGTAATCATAATCATATAACTCACATCCACCATCTATAAACTCACCTGAAACTTACCTGAGCGTCCGCAGAACCAACAACAATATATGCGACTACTAAACGTATATTCTATATATAAACATTGGCATGGCATTCGAAGCATAAAACCATTTAAATAAGTTTTCTGGGAAAAATACCAAGCATATATATATATATATTGAAAACCAAAAGCACACTCACTGGTAGGGGTGGTTCGGTATGGGATCCCATACCGAAACCCTTGTCCCGATTCCCAAACTGAAATTTTCGGGAATCCCAATTTCAATACCGATCCCAAACTAAATTTTCGGGAATCCCAATTTTCGGAAATCCCAAAATAGTTTCGGGATTTCGGGACAAATCGGGAATCCCGAAATGGTTTTGGGCTTTTGGACTAAATTTGACATATTATGCTTTTGGGCTAAAATTCAACCTTTATATTGAAAATTTGGGCTTTTGGGCAGGCTGCCAATCTGCAGCCCAATCTGTTGTTAGACTAAAATTTGAATCTGTGCACAAATCTGTGCAATCTACCTATCTGAATCTACCAATCTGAATCTGTGCAATCTGAATCTGTGCACAATAACATATGTGATCTACCTATTCAATTTCTACTACACATGCATGCAATAAAAATAAATTAAGTAACAAATCCAAAAGCAAAAAAAATTAGTTACAAGCCAAGGTTTTAAAATAAATAAAGTAACAAACTCAAAAGCAAAAAAATTAGTTACGAGCCAAAGTTTCAAAATAATTAAGTTACAAACCAAAAGCAAAAAAGCAAAGCTTAATGTTTAGGAAGATTGTTGGCCTCTTCGGCCCCTTCGGCCCTTTGATCTTGTTAATGCTTGTGGTTGCTCCCTTCTTGTTGGTACTTGTACTCTTCCACTTGATGTAGATGGTTGAGTCTAACAAGGAATAGATGGACGGCATAGATTATTTTGACAAATAAAATAACAATGCACATTAATATATCACAACCACAGTTCAGCATAAATCCAAATTCCAATCAATAAATCACATATCCAATTCAAATGCAATAACATTAACATATTCAATATGTGCAAAGTAAGAGGAAACAATTAAAGAGAATTCATATATATTCATAAAGAGAATTCATATTTATTCATATCTAACTAATGTCCATACGACATAACCAACACAAACATGTGAATGCAAAATGAAGATATAGTACTAACCTTAAAAAGCCTCAATTCAAACCAAGGACCGAATACACTTATTATTACAACGGGTAATGGAGTGGAGTGGTGTTGCAGACTGTGCAGTACACTCGGATCTGATCCAAAAGCACAGATAATGTCATGCTTGAAGATCTAATCAGTTAGTCATTAGATTTATAGAAGAAAGATATATGTCTACATACATATCTTGCTGTATGTTTTGATGAATATGGTTTATTAGAAAATGATCTATTTGTTATTTCTGAACTATCTGTTAAAAGAAATTCACATGTTAACAATGTTTTGAAGATAAGTTATCAATAAAACTGCTGCAGGACAGGGAACTGAAGAATATCTTAACCTCAGAAGCTAGATTCCCAAATTGGTAGTGCTCATCTTTTACCCTTCAAAAATTGAATAGGAGATGGTCTTTCAAATCCCTTCTCATATATTCCCATCAGCAGTTCACGTTTCAGAAAGTAGTCCTCAAACTCATTTCCTTTTGTTGCAGTTACATCCTGAAGGAAATCATTAGTAACTAGATTAGGAAATCACAAACAACTATTGTTTTAACCAAAATCATTAACTCAAGGGGTACATGGAAACAACTCTGATGTCAAGAACTCCGAAGCATATGACTTTTATCAGTACTCCAAAATAAATACAATGCAAAACAAGTCTTCACTTACACTGAATAACCAAACCGTAGGTACATAACCTTTAAATTACAATATCAACCAGAATCATCAAGAATCTATGTCCAAGAAACAGGTCCGAAAAGCTAACTTTTTAATACAAATGACTCAGATGTACTAGTTTTAGCGGTTTTACTCTAATAAAAATTCCCTCATATCCTAATTGGTTTTTCCATGTTTATCCTATATAAATCACCACATCTTGCAACCAAAAAATAGTTTAGTAATTAATACTAATTACTATAATCACCATTTCTGTGGATCCAATCATGGATGGATCCAGAAAAGAACTAGACCAATGCTTGTGGTCCTCGCTAATTTACCCTTCAACTATGCATTTTACCCTTCAAAAATTGAAGAATCTTGTCGAGCATGCATTGCTCACCACACAAACAAGAAGAGAATAACCTCCACATATGCTATTAAACCAGAATATGAGGGAGTATTAAATCGGAATCTGAGAGAGTATTAAACCACAGCCTATTAAATCAGAATCGGATCTGTGAAACCAAACAGAGTATTCAATTCAACCACAGCCTATTAAAACAGAGTATTAAACCACAGCCTACTGAACCATTAGATCAATTAAATAGAATCTGATCTGTGAAACCAAACAAACCCTAAATTTACAAACCCTAAAATTACAAACCCTAACCTAGAATTCGTAAATTAAATTTCAAACCCTAAATTAATTCCCATATTTATTTACCTATGTCTGAGACTCTGAATCTAAGAGATAGAATCGCGTGAGAGAGTCGGAGACTCCTGAGAGAAAGAATCGCAAGAGAGAGTCGCGATAGAGAGAATCGTGAGAGAGAGACCTTAGATCGATGGTGGCTGTGACTCTGTATCGTGAAGGAAGGGAGAGACGGCGAGGGATGATCCGCGTGTGGTGGTGGGTCAGTCAATGGCTGGCCGGAGTTGGATTTGAGTGAGACTGAGCTGAGAGCCTGAGACTGAGAGAGAGACTGAGAAATGAAACCTGGAAGCCTTGACGGGGACAAACAAACAAAGCTGAAAGTGAAACCTGAAAGCCTAACAAGGAATAGATGGACGGCATAGATTATTTTGAAAAATCAAACGGTTCAAATTAATTCTAATTATAATTAAAAAAATAATATATATATATATAAAATAATTAAATTTTCGGTTCGGTATGGGAATACCGAAATATTGGAAAGGCAATCCCGATTCCCATACCGAACTTTCGGTATTTTTTCGGTATGGGAATACCAAAATTTTGGGAACATCAGTTTGGGACATTTTTGGTTTGGGATCGGTATTTTTTTGGTTTGGTTTGGGAATTTTGGGAATTTTTTCCACCCCTACTCACTAGTATGTGGCAAGATCGTAACCCTCGAGCCTCGCCTGACTGAGCGCCCTCAAGAAACGTCTCACCTATATGTGAAACAATTATTTTAACATTATTTTAAGCACATAATCAATACTAAGAAATAACTTCTCATACGTTGCTCAATTGGGATATATGAATATACCATCGTGGCCTACTCAACCCCACGAACATCCCCATATTTTTAGAAAAAATTTCTAAGTTCCCACGTGCCTGGCACACTGACGGAATATTCCCTAACAATGGAACCCGAAGCAGTGAGCTCCCAAAAGGCCTCATGCTAGGTAGAGATGGGAATATACATATAAGGCTTACATGATCCACTCCCCTGGGTGATGTAGGATGTTACAATCCACCCCCCTTAGGGGCCCGACGTCTTTGTTGGCACACATCCGGCCAGGGATTGGCTCTGATACCAAATTGTCACATCCTGGCCCGAGCGCCCACCACATCTCAGGGGCTACTCCGTCGTAGCATGATATTGTCCACTTTGGGCCCCAACCACGCCCTCACGGTTTTGTTTCTGGGAACTCACACGAGAACTTTCCAGTGGGTCACCTATCATGGGATTTCTCTCGCGCGAACTTGCTTAACTTCGAAGTTCCGATTGAACCCGAAGCTAGTGAGCTCCCAAAAGGCCTCGTGCTAGGTAGAGATGGGAATATACATATAAGGCTTACAGGATCCACTCCCCTGAACGATGTGGGATGTTACATTCTTAACACATTTTCTACATAATGGGATTATGTAAGTATGTATCCATCATTGTTTCTCTTTATTTGAATTCAAACAATGACATTGCTTGACCAAGATCTTTTATGTCAAAACTTGAATTACACATTTTCTTTGTAGATTTAATTACATCCTTTACTAGTTCGTATTACGAGCATATCAGCAACATATAAGTATACAATAACATAAGAGTTCTCATTACTCATAATATGAAGACATTTGTCTCACTCATTGATCTTAAAGCCATGCATTTTAGTATCATCAAAATTTTATTTCATTACTTTGGTGCGTGTTTGAGTCCATATAATGATCTCACAAGCCTATACACTTTTTTTTGTTACCACAAAACTCTCAGGTTGTTCTATGCTCTGTTTAAAAAAAATAGCTTTCACATCCATTTGGTATATGTCAAAACTGTAAATAGCTTCAATAGCAATACGTGGGAAATTCTTCCTTTCCAGATTTCCTAAAGAGACTTGTTACGTATGCAGAACCTTATTCAATATTTTGTTTGCAGTAAATAAAGCTTTACTCCACATGTTGTGTGGAAGCTCTGAACTATTTAACATGGAATTTACTAGGGGTAGGCAAACAGGTATAGGAACCGCGGGTCAGGGCATGTAATCAAGGTTTGGGGCGGGTACGGGCTGGTTCCTAATTTTTAAAAAGAGAAACGGGGTGGGGTGGGGCTTTGAAATTTTAGGGGCAGGGCGAGTCCAAATGTATAGAAAAAAGGGTACCTGGACTGGCCCGTTTGTAATTGTAATGGATTGACGAGATTGAAGAGTAACCTACATCCAATCTGAACTGTTAGTTTTACCTTATGACCTATCCAACAAAATCACACCACCAGACACCACACTCTCTCCCTCACTCCTCATCATGTTCAACTACAAAGGTGCCTCCCTGATTTCCATTCATCATAAGCTCGACGTTAATCTACATCATCTGAAACTTCAATGCCTGAAACTCCAACGACTACACCGTCTGCAAATCAGGTCCAACGTTTGCATCGTCTGCAATTCAGGTTCACGAGCGGCGTCGCAATTGATCTCGCAATCACAAAATCTCGATGCCGATCTGCACATTTTGTGCCTTCCGCGCCTTCCTTCATGAACCAATCCGCAAGTCTTTCAGGTTCTAGTTGGTGTTCATCTGGTGAGGTGGGTCTTCACCTTTTTTGCCGTTCCATATTCTTTTTCAAAGCCTTCACGAGCACTCATTCTCTACTCCAAGCCCGAATGCTGTTTGTGAGATGGCCTTAAAGAAAAACTTGAGGCCGCTTTCTTACTTTCCGGCCCTGATTCCCTCCACAACATCGATTTTCAGGTTAGGTATATTATGAGCAATCCAGAGTGGGAAAGAGCTTACCAGTATGAGATACCAGTTTTGGCCAGAGTGTTATCTGATGGCACTGATAAAACTTTACCCAGATTATCTCCTCGCCTCGCGCCATCATCATCAATCAGAGTCAAAAGACAAAGACCTTGATTTAGGATTGGGGGAGATGAGCAAGAAAGACGGGGACCACCACCGTTCAGCTGCTGGTGTGAGTAAAGGGAGCAATCTGGAACCGTGGAATGTTCTGGAGCTCTGTATCAAAAAAAAAAAGTAATTGAACCCGTCCCAAACCGCCTCGTTTCAAACGGGCCGGGTTAGGTTCGATTCCCAAACTCAAAATCCTTTTACCCAATACTATTTAAAACGGGTACGGTCCGATTCCTCCAAAATTGGGCCCAACCCATGCCCAGCCCTAGAATTTACCTGGTGAAAATTCTATTCTTCCGTCTCGCTACACCATTTTGTTGTGATGTATACATACACCATTCTTGAGACCCAATATCCTTGCATTACACAATAGGATTATTTGGTGGCCCATAAAACGACCCGATTTAGGACCCGATCCAAAACGACGTGTCAACTCTGGAGTCATCATAGCCATAGCCACCACAACATCGCAGCCCTCAGAAACTCGACTATTCGTCCAGAAACTCAGCCTAGAGAGAGAAAGAGATAGAGAGCAAGAGAGAGAGAAGGCAAAAATGGCGTCGTTGCTGAAATCTTTGGTGGATCCAAGGAAGAACTGGTTCGCCCGCCAGCACATGAAGGCCGTCTCCCAACGCCTCCGCCATTACGGTACACCTCCTCTTTCACAAACCCTATCTTCTTTCTCTCTCTCTCTATATGTATATGTATCTGTGTATGTATAGACCGATTTGATTGGATTAGATTTGAACTATGCTAAATTGGTAATGAAAATTTAGGGCTTCGATACGACGATCTGTACGATCCCTACTACGATTTGGACATAAAGGAGGCTCTGAGTCGTCTGCCGAGGGAGATTGTGGACGCTCGTAACCAGCGCCTGAAGCGCGCCATGGACCTCTCCATGAAGCACGAATACCTCCCCGAGCATCTTCAGGTGCCTTATGCTTTTACCTCTTTTCATTTCACTTATTAATTTCGTTTCAAGAATCGAATCCCTAATTTGATTGGTACCGGATTGTCTTATGAGAAATTTGATTCCAATTTTGCATTTTTATGATCGATAATGATTTAATACGACGCAAAACAGAATCATGAATGATATAATGTTAATTGGAAACAAAGATTGTGTATTTCGAATGGTTATGTTAACAATTCTATCATTTTTTGTGAATTCGTATGCATATTGTAGTAGTGTGTGTAGAATCTTGTGTTTGAATGTGTTTTCCGATGCATATTGTAATGTTCGTGTTCACCGTATTTTTGTCTACTGTTAAAATGGCATTGTCTATTTTGCAGGCACAGCAAACACCATTCAGGAGCTACCTTCAGGAAATGCTGGCTCTGGTAAGTACCGTTCATTTCCTCCCTCACTACAATTATTTCTTGGGTGCTTCAGCTTGTGTTTGTATTGTCATCCATGAAGCTCCTAAGTCCTATATACCAACTGTGTTTGATTGTCTAACTAAAACATAAGATTTCCGGTGACTCTTTATTTTTTGAAACAAGTTGATGGGGAAGAGTACTTTGTGTATCACGTTTTCATTTGTTTATATGGAACATTCATTTGTTTACGTGAAGGGTATTTCTGTACATGTATTTTGCTAATTTGCTACATGTGTGTAATTTGGGGGTGGAAAAAAACGTCAGTTTCCCTTTTTGTTATGGTTTCTGTTCTCTGGCATGCCCTTGACAGAAGACGTTGAATAACCAATATAGAGATTGATTTGAAATTGATGGATGTTCTACTGCTTAATATGTTAGGTACGTAATTTGTCACAAACTGCTTAATTATGCATATGTTTGCAGGTGAAGAGGGAGAGAGAAGAGCGTGAGGCTTTGGGAGCTTTGCCACTCTATCAGCGCACCATTCCATAAGCATGCTATTGCCTCTTGTAGCTATTTCTCTGTTGGAACGAGTCTTGGGATGAAATGTTAGCATTGTTTATGATAGATGTTTCGATACCTGAGGGAAGATTGTGTTCTGTCCTAGAAGCTTTTCCAAATTGTTGGCCATTTGAGGATCGAAATTGAGACTTACTTCATGGTTGTCATATTCTGGGAGTCTGTTTTCCAATAATAATGTGTGATCCAACTTTCAACTTTAATACGTTTGATTGCAATAAGCTGCTTTCTCTACAACGGTTCATGAATTCTTTCTATAATGCTCGTTTTTTGCCTTCTACTCGTATTGAGTAAAATATGATTGGATCAAAATGGATTTGAGTTTTGCTGTTTCTCTCAGTACCTATGTTTGCCATCTCTGTGGCCACCAAGAATGGTTGCCTAGCTTTTGTTGCCCTTTGTTATTTCTGTAGGCTGTAGCAAGGTTATTGTTGGCTATGAAATGCAGTGGCAGGACAACTTACATGGCACGGGGTCATGTTGGTTGTGCACTACTACTTGTGTCATGTAAGTTGCTTTGTGCTAGGAGCGGTTCCGAAATGTGGATGTGGATGTTGATTGCTTACAATTTTATAGTTCGAAACTGTGAAATTACATCAATTTTAAATTGCCAAGAGTGATAGTTTTGTTATTATATTTTCGCCCTGGGTGTTTAGGTTTGTAAAATGTGTAGTTGAAGATGGTTTCTGTGTGTGAGCCATGGAAACTCCTCGACCGTGGGCCTAAGTGTACCTACAATTTATTTGGGCTTGGTGAAACAAAATGGTTTAGATAGCAATCACGACCTTTCAATTGACAATTTTTTTTCCTCCAATTCAGCGTCGAGTTGAAAGTGAGCAAAGGTTCGGAACACCTAATTCAGCGTCGAACCTCCAATTCTACTTTTGCTTTGGCGTACATTTGACTTCCGAGACAAATGTACGTCTCATGCGGAACCAGGCCTACATGGAGAGAGGGATTAGTCCACAATTAATTTGTGCTGGGATAATTTCTATATTTTATAAAAATAAAAATAAAATGGAAGGACATTTTGTGTCATGATATTGTTATATCGATAATTAATTGATGCATATAACTGAAAATTTGGTTAAGTCAAGTTGGCTAAAGTAGTAATCCTCCTCTTCGCACGGTATAGAAGGCGTGGTGGTGATTTTTTTAAGTGAATCAGATTAGAATCCAGGGTTTTAGTTCCAACATTATGACTTTAGGACTGGAAATTGTCTATGAAAGTTACGTTCCAAAAGGTTTAGGACCACTGGCGGAGCCACGTTAAGGGCTACCTTAGGCTATAGCCCAGGTAGCTTTCAGTGAAAATTGAAATTTTACATGTAATTTCTATTGATTTTCGAATGTAGCCCGCTATATATATAGTTACTAATCCGAATTCTCTCACTTTATTATATAAAATTACATAATACAATTTACAAACCATCTTTTTTTCTTACATTCTTTTTCTCTTTGCTTGGATTTGTTAGAATCTTAACACGTATTTGTGTGATAACGAAAATTCTTGGCTCACCTTGTGAAAATTTTCTTAAGCTAGGTAATACTGTGAAAAATACAATATCAAGTTTCTTTGGTTATAAAGATTTAAATCTTTAAACCATCCCCACCCAGTAAAAAATTTCTAGCTCTGAATTCAACTTTAAACCATCTTTAAGCTACACTAGAATTATGTACGATGAGCAAAAATGGAAATGATTTGGTCTTGTGCAAGAATTCAACTTTTTCTTTCAAATAGGGATAAAATAATTCTTTTGAGAAGACACTTTTTTCACATTAGAATTATTTAGTTGACAGTCTGGATTGGAAGACCTGATTAAGGAACTTCAATCTACCGACATTAAAAATTATATTATGTTATGAGGTATGAAGTCGAACCCGAGAAAAGGACGGAAAAAGTGAAGTTCAAGATCCAAAATCTAAATGGGGATAAACAACAAAGAAAGGAAAAGACCTTCATCGTAATGTATTGTAATTATTGGTAGCTCTATACTGGAAAACCTAGATGGGTAAACATTTAGCTAAATGTTTCTTTCCACCAAGTACCTATCAGAAGAGACGGTGTCTGCCCACGTACAGATGTGATCCATGGTTTGGTCTTCACTTTCATAGTCAATCAAAATTGTCATCCCCTTTCAACAAAGGTGATTTACGTCCATTCATTTTCCATGCAATCTTACATGCATGCCTCTCCATGAACATTTCCATGTGTGCCCACGCCCTTTCATGTTTCTATTAAAACATGTTACCTAATTTCGGTACTTGTTTTCACAATTCATGAATCCATGAAAAAGTTCAGTGGAATTGTTTGCATATGCTAGCATTGGTGATGTGATGGTTGTGGTGAATTGGTGCAAATTGTATGTGCAATTTGTTATCCAAACTGACGTGGTAGCAGGTTCATTTGTTCATGCATATCTGAACTCATTCAAATCTTATTATTTATGATAAATAAGAAATTGTCGCATCAACTGATAACAATAAACCATCTTACGTATACGTACACGTTGCCTGATTTGTATTTTCTCGATGGGTGAAGCTCTACCTCTTTATTATTGAGCATTCCATGTGATACCATGAGGCTCATGCTTTAAATCATGCATCTCCCACACCGTATAGGGTTATGATTTTCACCAGGACACCTCTCTCTCTCCCATATAAAGTATTAAGAACCCAAACAGATGAACCCGTATATCTTAAGTAGGGGTGGACGTGAGTTGGTTTGGTCGGTTTTGGGCCAAAATCGAAATCAAACAAATTTAGTCAATTGGGTCAAAATTGCAAACCGAAATCGACCAAGCTAGGTCTAAGACCAATTAGGTCGGTTAACTAACATTGGTAGGTTGGTTTGGATCAGTTCTAGGTTTGTACGAAGACGAAAATACATAACAAATTTCTCATCCAAAAGCTACATAACGTAGCACCAATTTGAGTGATTGCTCAAAGGAAAGCACAAATGAAGCAGCCCATGGAGAGCACCAAAGCAACAGCAGCTGCCTTCTCCAAATGGTCCCCTTGTCCTTCTCCAAAGGGACTCTTAAACTAATTAGATTTTTTATTTCATGTGGTAAAAACACGGTAACTCATAAATAACTAACCATTTATATTACTACACGTATTAATTATGATTACAAACTTAAATTAAATATATGCAGGTCAGTTCAGTTAATCTCATCCCAAGAATTTTGAGAACCGATTGTCAAACCGATTAAGGTCAGTGCAGTTCGGTTTAACCATTGAAAATTAAAAAACAAAAATAAAAAAACCAAACCAAACCAATATAAGCCGTCGATATGGTTCGGACGGTTCATTCGGTTTCTTTTTTTTTTAAATGCCCAGCCCTAATCTTAAGTTCTTAACCCAAACCTCATCTGGCGGCCAGTGAAGTTTTGAAGAAAATTGGGCAGGCTAGGTCAAACCCAATTATTTTTTCGTATCATTGAACAATAGGTTGGGTTGTGTTGTGTCACATCTGAAAGCTTATAATTATTAGTTGAAAACAACCATCTAAGAGATGCTATTCAATATTGAAGATTCACTTCATATGTAAAGTTGCTTTTGGCGAATTAAATTCAGGATGGACGGTACATTTCATGTCTCTTTCTTCGGTTGCTGGATATATGCATGACTGCTCCTGATATTACCCGAGAGTGGCATGCAAATAGGAAAATACTTGGCTTTAACGTACCCATGTAATATTTCGGTTTACAATTTTCTTATAAGTCGCTTCAATATAAAGTCAACTTGTAGTTTGAAGGACGGTTCATTAGCCATGCCAGCCAAAAGGGTTCCTGCAAATAATCGCATAGCAAAAGTTAATGGTACAAGACATAATTTATCACGTAATGTATTTCAACAAGCGAAATTGCTTTTACTTTAAGTCTTTATTCAAGGGTTATCTTTGCCAAAAACAAATCGTTGAAGTTTAAAACTATTAATTTGGGTCATCAATCTTTTGCAAAAAAAAACATATTTCGCTGAATGAAGCTAAAACGAACACTGCAAATAATCAAACAATTAAGCCCAATAAACTAAATCCGAAACCCTAATCATTGAGCACGCTGAGTAAAATGTCAAATACTTTCCTTATTGGCGGACTGTAGTTTACTGTGGTGGTAGAAAAGAATAATATATTTTTTCAGATAAAAGAATAGTAATTATGCACCTTGAAAGGGTTCAATCATTATCGAACTCGCTTAATTTCGGAGTTCTGATGGAACCAGAAATCAGTAAGCTCCCAAAAGAGCTCGTGCTAGGTAGAGATGGGAATATACATATAAGGCTTGCAGGATCTACTCCCCTAAACGATGTGATATGTTACAGATTCTTTTTTACTTTAATATTTAACTGTTTATGAAAAAAAATATTTTTTTTCCCTTTTATTAAAGCTTTAAATTTGAATAATGCTAAGGAGATTAAATTTTTAAACCAAAATTGCAAAAGCATATTAATCAACATATAAATAAAATCTAATCATCAACATTTAAGTAATAATCTAATTATCACATCCATTTTTTTTATAGTTGTTAGATGTTAGATTAAGGAGCCGACGGATTTTGAACTCATACCAGAATGCAAAAAAGACAACTCATTTCCACCACTATAGTAAAGGATCATTTAGTTTACAAAATTCAAATTATTTGACTTACAAAATTCGATTTAAAATTTTGATCTTTTTAGCATTATTTTAAATTTTTCTGTTTGAAAAGAAGTGGTCTAGAATCTAGATCGATCAATTTTTTTTTTTGTTAAATAATCTAGATCGATCATTATCTTATCTTGAGACAACTTCATTAAATGCTGCCACCAGCCACCGTCCGATCTGTCCAATAAAAGTGCATAGGTTAGCATGTCATTTTCCAGGTAAGCTAAAGAAAGTGCAGCTATTTGATTCGAAATTTATTTCAGAAACAAGCTCAAGATCAAATCATCTGGTTGTCATTCTCTATCAACCACAACAATTGTTTTTCAAATTTTGGGGTATTATCCGTATGAGTGGTGGCTTCCATTGGATAATATATGCTTGTGTATATTAAATTCATTCATGTCAATATTGATAATACAAGTGTGAATTGCAAAGAGATCTAGATGGCATATATGCAGAATGCAGTGTCGTTATCACACTATTACATGCATGGCACTTCAACTTCACGTACAAGTGTGCAACAATGCATGAACTCTAAAAGTCAAGCTTCGTTTTCTTGCTCTAATTCCTACCTTGATCTCCAAATTAAACATGAAAGATAAGTATTATCTATTGCAGAGAGTTATTAGGTACTTTGATTCTCTCTAGAACGAAACTTGCATAGTTGTAATTGAGATGAAAGACTTATATCGAATATATTAACTCTCATTGTGGCGTCTTGATCTAATAATGTTTTACTATGTATAAGTTTTTTCTTCCCTCACAATACTACTGGAACTAGAACGATACGTAGGGACGAATCCATGCAAATTGCTGAGGGAGTGTGACAAAGTGACAATGATACTTAATCATGCATGCAGTTCGTCCCGTGCCCAAAAGACATTGGAATAGTCGTTTAATTTGGGAAAAGAAAAGGCGTGCTTGTTTTATTGCGGTGGGAATTGGGAACGAGGAGACAAAGGTAATGCTGTGTTTATCATGTCAATTGGTTTTGGCATTTGTTTGAGAGTTGAAGCTGCTGGCTACTTCTATGCTTGTCGCATATCTAAGAAAACAACCAAATTTGTTGAATGAGACATTTGGACCCATTAAGTAGATCTAGTTCCAAGTTCACATTGTTTTAGTATTGACTAATAAACTTTATTATTGTGATTAATAGGAAATTTAAGGATATATAATCTAGTTAAATTTCAACGTATCCCAAGATTTGCATTTAGCATTATAGCTAGGCCTGGCAAACGGGTCGTGTCTATTGTGTTGTTGGCGTTTTCGTGTAACACTTGTTATTTTAACGGATCGTGTCGTGTCACATCCGTTATTTTAACGGGTCTTTAACAGGTCGGGTAAAGTGACCCAACCCGTTATGACCCGTTAAGAAAAAAAAAATTCCTTAAATTTGCACATACCACACATTACCACATAAATATTATTTCAAAACATCAAAACACATTTTTTTGTTTAAGTATTACATCTACACTCGAAAATAAAAGCCTAATAAACAAACATCCATACACTACAAAATATTAAATGTGCAAGGATATGCAAAATGAAGGAATTTTTGTTTTCAAGGTTGTGAATCATTTCTCAAAAGTTTAAACTTTGCCAATAGAATTCAAAGCTTGCATGTTATTCTTTTACAAAATTCTCAATTTTCATCGATCATCATGACATAAGATTTTATGGTATTCACTAGTGTAAATATTTTAAATTGAAGATTGAATTCATTCATTGTATTCATATAGGGTCAAGGAGTATAGCTGTAAAAAAATCATCAAAATCGGAGTTAAAATAACTATTAAATCGTGATTTTGTGTTGATAACCGTTGAAAAGTTTTGTCTTGTTACTTGATCTTTGAATGTTTGTTTTTTGCGATTTTTGGCGTATGCGATCTTGACGCATATACAAACAAGTTTGACGGTTGAATCGTTGAAATTAGTTTCGTAGAATGCGTATCCCATCAAAACCATAGATTCACTAACACTTTGAGTTTATTTATACTTTCATTAAGTATAACATAGTGTAAATATTTTAAATTGAAGATCAAATTTATTAATTGTATTCATATAGGGTCAAGGAGTGTAGCTGTAAAAAATCATCAAAATCGGAGGTAAAATAACCGTTAAATCGTGATTTTTTTTTTATAACCGTCGAAAAGTTTTGTCCTGTTACTTGATCTCTGAATGTTTATTTTTTTCAATTTTTGGCGTATGCGATCTCGAAGTATATACAAAATGTTTGACGGTTGGATCGTTGAAACTAGTTTCGTAAAATGCGTATCCCATCAAAACAATAGATTCACTAACACTTGAGAGTTTATTCATATTTTCATTAAGTATAACATAAGATTTTGTGGTATCCACTAGTGTAAATATTTTAAATTGAAGATCGAGTTTATTCATTGTGTTGATGCACAAAACCGGATGGTCTTGGAACAACGTAAATCCGACCGTGAATCTGCATGAAATGTAAATGACACAAGAGTTATCGTGGTTCACCCCAAGGTTTGGGCTACGTCCACACTGATTATGTATTTATTTGAGGGAATAGAGAGGGAGAGGGTGAGAGCTTCTGAGAGTTTCTGAGGGTGAGAGAGGGGATCTCAGGCCTAGGAATTGGCCTCTCAGGATTGGCCTCTCCCTAATTGTGAGGATGAGGAGTCCTTTTATAGAATAAGGACTCTTCACTTATTACATATTTGCCCCTTCCCTTATTGCATAATTACATTTGAGTCCCCCGAGTATTTATACGAGGTCTAAATACGGAGGCCCTAAATATGGTATAAACAGTAGTCCCCCAAGTCTTCAGTCAAGAGAGTCTTTTGGCTGGAGACTTGAAATTCAGTCCATGTGTGGGCCGAAGTAACTAGATACCGTCTAGAACTAATGCTTGATATGAGGCGGTGCCCAATCTGAAATGATGCTCAACTAGAAGTAGCACATGTTGCGAGGCCGATCTGCTTGTAGCTTATGTTGCCTTGGTTGGCTCGGCTTGTGGCGTTGAAGGTGAGGGAGTCCCTTTTATAGAATAAGGGCTCACTCCTCAATACATAGATGATGGGCTAGAGTTGATGCTCTCTAATGATAGTGAGGGAGTCCCTTTTATAAAATAAGGGATCGCTTCTCAATACATAAATCATGGGTGATCTTTTAATGAAAGTGAGGGAGTCCCTTTTATAGAATAAGGGCTCACTCCTCAATACATAAGTGATGGGCTAGAGTCCCCCAAGTATTTTTTATGAGGCCCAGTTGAGGCCCAATATATGGTACATAATGTAGTCCCCCAAGTCTTTAGTCAATAGAGTCTGTTGGCTGGAGACTTCAATTTGAATCCATGTATGGGCCGAAGTAGCGGTTGTTCAAAGGCGGTATTTGTATACCCTGCACTGAAGCTTTGTAGGTGAAGCTTTGCAGGTGAAACTTTGAAGCTAGAGCTCTGTAAATGAAGCTTTCGAAGCTGGAGCTTTTATAAATGAAGCTTTTGAAGCTAGAGCTCTGTAAATGAAGCTTTTGAAGTTGATTGACATGAGTGATGCTCATGAATGTTTATGTTGATTGACATGAGTGATGCTCATGAATGTTGTCATGAGTGATGCTCGTGAATGTTAACATGAGTGATGCTCATGAATGTTGACATGAATGATGGTCATGAGTGTTTATGTATGATTGTCATGAGTGATGCTCATGAATGTTTATGTATGAATGACATGAGTAATGCTCATGTATAATTTGGAATACTGGGCGTACTTTTGATCGCCTGGTTGGAGCGATTTTGGGCTTATGGGCCTTCGCCCTCCACAACATTCCAGTCCAACCCATTTATTTTGGGCTTGTCGTTGTTCTTCTTTTTTTTTTTTTTTTTTTTTTTTTTTTTACCCTCTGATGAGGTTTATACATATTACCCTCGGATGGGGTTTATACATATGTCTCCGAAAGATAATAAATTACATCATTCTGGTAGAATGTTTATTCCTTACTTTTGTTTTTCTCTTTCTTTTCTACTTTTCTTTTGTAATTATCTCAGTGGGTAGCCATATTTTCTGCTTTGCTCTTTTCCACCGCAAATCTCATGTTGAAAGGGTAGCCATGCTTTCTGCTTTGCTCTTTTACTTTGCTTTGCTTTTGCTTTCCACTTTCTTTTTTTTTTTTTTTTTTTTTTTGCTGCATGGTCCACGAATCCACCCAAGGCTCCATAATATTCTCCCACACTGGAAAGTGGAGACGTTTGGTGCCGACAAAATGATGGGGCATCTTCTGGTGCGCTTGCCTTTGTTGAGGTAAAAAATGAAGGGGCACGTTGCCCGGACACGTGCCATGCGGAACTCCCAGAATCCACAGTGGAAGGAACATTTCTTTATCCCGCTGGCTCATCCGTGACTAACCTCGGGTTTCAGGTCAAAGATCAAGACGTCTTCGGCGCCGAGATCCTCGAAAACGCCAAAATCCCAGCCGAGAAAAATCACCCCTGGAGAGACCCATCTTTGGGTGGTTCCCGGTTATTGGACCTTCTGTGAAGCCCCCATGAAACCCGACTCGGCGATCTGGGTCGGATTGCAGTCCACGTGTTCGAGATCTGTTGCTCCTTGCGCTTGCACCAGCACTGCCATGTCCAGGAACACCTGGTGCAGCTCCTATAGGTTTCTCTCCATGTCATTTATGGCGTCGTGTCGCTCCTCTTTCTCGTTCTTTCTCTCTCAATATCTTTATCCACCACGACTCCGCAGAAAACCAAAATTTCGCAGATCTCCCAACGCACCGTGAGTGAGTGACTCGGTGATAGAATGAGTGACTGGGTGAGTCGAGAGACATCACCGTGGGGACTCTTCAGTGACCGCCCGATGCATTTGGTCCCAACTGGAATCCTGCCATCGCTGAACAAACTATTGGATCCAAAACCCAAATGGACATTGATTTGGTCGGGGACTATGCCTTGGGAAGTGCTGTATGCAATAAACTTGAAGTCGGCGACTAGAAATCTGACGAGCAACATAAGCAAGCACAAGAGGGAGCACTGGCAAAGCTCTTCTCCTCCGATGAAGGTCAACTCTCTGTAGTGTCGAAGAAAGAAGGTAGAAGTCAGAGAAGAGAGGCGATGATCACTCGCTCACCGATCAAGACAGAGGGACAAGATAGAGAGAGGAAAGATTTGATTCCTCTTCCCTTGCTCATCCGTACACTTTCGCCGAAATTTCGAAAAAATTACGCGATCTGCCACTGCCCGATCTGAAAAATTGAAAATCTCGCGGGAGGGAGAAAAAGAGGAAGGGGACGATCGGGGAACCAGAAACCTCCTTCTGCAGCGAAATCAATGGAAACCCTAGCGATTTGCAGGCGGAAGCTGAAATTTGGAAATTTTGCAGGTTTAAAGAATGAGAGAAGATGACTGGCGATGAGAGCAGAGACGGAGACAGCGAAGAGTGCAAAGCAATGGTTCGGTGGAGAAATCGGAGGTGCAGCTGATTCGGATAGGGATTCTTTTCTCCTTGTTTTGCTCCCCTCACAATCAGTATCATCATATTCACCTGATCGATTCCCATAGACGGCGCCAAATGTTGATGCACAAAACCGGGGCGGTCTTGGAACAACGTAAATCCGACCGTGAATCTGCACAAACGCTCAAGAACACTCAGAACACAAAGAACACAAGGATTTTATCGTGGTTCACCCCAATGTTTGGGCTACGTCCACACTGTAGTTGATTCTGTTTCTCTGTAATTGTATGGATACAAGTGTTTGAGGGGAAGTCCCCCAGAGAGAAAGAAGAGAAGGGAGAGGAGAGCCTCGGTGGTGTGAGGTCTCTCCTGAATGTAATGATAGCTTCTCTTAGCCTTCTTAGGCTTGGCTCTTTTGGCTCTCCTAGAACGAGGGTAGGAGTCCCCTTTTATAGAATAAGGGGCTCCTCTTCCTTTACAAAGTATGGGCTTTAGTGTGAGGCCTAAATACAAGGCCCAAGGCCCAAATATACGAGGCCCTAAATATGGTATAAACACATTGTATTCATATAGGGTCAATGAGTGTAGCTGTAAAAAAATCATCAAAATCGGAGTTAAAATACCGTTAAATCGTGATTTTTTGTTGATAACCGTCAAAAAGTTTTGTTTTGTTACTTGATCTCTGAATGTTTGTTTTTTGCGATTTGTAGCGTATATGATCTCGAAGCATATACAAACAAGTTTGACGGTTAGATCATTAAAATTAGTTTCGTGAATGCGTATCTCATCAAAACGATAGATTCACTAACATTTAAGAGTTTATTCATACTTTCATTAAGTGTAACATAAGATTTTGTGGTATCCATTAGTGTAAATATTTTAAATTGAAGATCGAATTCATTCATTGTATTCATATAGGATCAAGGAGAGTAGCTGTAAAAAAATCATCAAAATTGAGTTAAAATAACCGTTAAATTGTGATTTTTCGTTGACAACTGTCGAAAAGTTTTGTCCCGTTACTTGATTTCTGAATGTTTATTTTTTTCAATTTTTGGCTTATGCGATCTTGAAGTATATACAAACATGTTTGACTGTTGGATCATTGAAACTAGTTTCGTAGAATGCGTATCCCATCAAAACAATAGATTCACTAACACTTAAGAATTTATTCATATTTTCATTAAGTATAACATAATATTTTTTGGTATGCACTAGTGTAAATATTTTAAATTGAAGATTGAGTTCATTAATTATATTCATATAGGGTTAAAGAGTGTAGTTGTAAAAAATCATCAAAATCGGAGTTAAAATAACCGTTAAATCGTGATTTTTCGTTGATAACCGTCGAAAAGTTTTATACTGATACTTGATTTCTGAATGTTTGTTTTTTCGATTTTTTGCTGATGCGATCTCGAAGCATATACAAACAAGTTTGATGGTTGGATCGTTGAAATTAGTTTCATAGAATTCATATCCCATCAAGTTCAATGGTGTGTGTATATATATATATATTTATTAAGTAGATTTAGATTTATTTATTTTGTACGTATAACACTTAAGAAATTGAATGGTATGTATATTTAAGGCGATCCAATGGTCACCAATTTTTAATATTTAATTTAATATATATATGTATAATTATAGTTTTAGGGGTATAAAATTGTTAAATTAATATATATAATTATTATAGTATTTTTTTAGGATTATAAAATTAATATTTTGCTTATCGTGTATCGTGTTACCCACGTGTATGCCCGATCCAACCCGTTATCTTAACATGTGCTTATCAAGTTACCCAATAATGACCCAATTCGTTATTGTGTCAACCCGAACACCTGTTAATTTCGTGTTGTGTCGTGTCGTGTCGAGTAATCGGGTCATGTCAATAATTGCCAAGCCTAATTATAGCTAGGGCTAGTGGAATAAAGATAGTCACATTTTTCTTTGATGAGAAAACTCACATCTTCATTTTTTTTTTAACAAACGATATTATCTACACTAAGAGGAGAGAGTGAGCCTCACAAAGAAAAAGATGATTAGATGGATGAGCTGTTATTCTAGTCTCTTTCTTTGCTACTTGATAGTTGATCGTCACACATATTTTAACGACTGTGACACATTGATTGTATAGATCTCGCATCGTGACCATGACACTTTTATTAGAAGGACTCACATCTTCATTTTGAATTTGGCTACAATACTTGTATATATTTAATACAATCATCATCTAGATGGTCAGATAGTTGTTGTATTAAATATATATATATATATATATATATTTACATGATTATATAAGACTGTTAGATAATGATTGTATTAAATATATACAAGTTTTGTAGTTAATCCCTTTAATTTTGTACACTGATTACACATTTAATTGAATTAAGATATTTTCCTCTTTGGTGGCCTTTCGATTCTACGAGGAAATAGACTTTCCTATCACCAACTGTATACAACTGATTTTATTAAAGATTTTCTCGTCTATGGATTTGTCATTCTTATTTCTACCTACCCTCGCCTTTGGACATGAATCACTAGGGAGGTAATGCTTCATTTTCAAAGAAAAATAATAATTTTATATGGACACTGAAAACTGACACACATGTTGATATAGAGGTGAGCCTCGTTATTGTACGTGGATCAATAAAATTATGGAAACATATAAAAAGAACTTTTTTTGTCGACCAAAAAAAATGAATATCAAAATTTTCAAATTTGTAATGAAAAGTTTTAATAATTACTCCTAAAACAAAGAGCATAAAGGTAATTTAGTTTCAATTTAAACTCACCCACATACTCTCCTAAGTTTTCTCTTTTCTACGACTCTTTATAACTTCTACATTAATATATATATATATATAGATATAGATATATATATAGATATATATATATATATATCTATATATATATCTATATATATATATATATAATTTATACATAAAATGATTGCTTATCTTTGTTCCTGGTTCGATATTCTGGTGTCCTAGACGTAGAGAAATCACACCAATCCATCCCAAACTTCGTGGTTGAACTTTACTGCATTGACGATACTGTAGGGGAAGGTCCTTGTTTATTATTGTACAATAATCTTCTTGAGAAATACTTAGGATTAGGGATGGGCAAATACCCATCAGTTATGGGTAACCGCGGTTACCCGCTCATTTAAATTTCACGGTTACGGTTATGGGTAACCGTTTAGATAAATAAATAGTTATGAGTATAACCGTTTACCCCTGAAATTTAAATGGACGGTTATGAGTATTAACCGCGGTTATAAACGGGTAACCATTTATCCATTTATTTTAAATATATAAAATTAACACAAACCATGTTCCCTATCAGACAAAACTTAGATCAATGTTATTGACTATAGTGCATGATTTTTATAGCTAATATAATATAGTTTTTCTTAACCACTTTAAATTTCATGGTCCATTATATATATTATGTTAATATTTTACATTCTGAGTTAAATAACCTAAGAATACTGTCTTTTAACAGTTTTCGTAACCCAATAATACTTAGCAAATTTTATATTACCTTCATTGTTAACAGTTAAAAATATTGTCTGTAAACTATTATTTCAATTATTGGAATGATATAAGGACTTAAAAAATTAAAATACGGAAATGTATGATGAATGTATCTATAACAGTGTTTAATTGTTAGAAAAAGAAAATTATGACAAATTTTTCTTTTTTAATTTTCAAGTTGTTAAAAAAACATGTAGATGGGTGAAAAATGAGTAAATGGTAAAAAAAGAAAGGATAAACGGGTTTAAAAATAATAAATGGGTAAACAGGTACTAAACGGTTACGGTTAAATGGGTACATGATTATTGGTATGGTTAACTGTTTATAAATGGTTATGGGTATGTATATAACCGTTTATACAATTACCTAATGGGTAAATGGTTATACGGGTATGAGAATAAACAGTTATGGATAAATAACCGTGGTTACCCGTCTGCCATAACCGTTATCGATTCCTACTTAGGATAGAGAAATTAATATGGATTTAGATGGTAGGTAGTCAATCATAACTTTGGGCCAGTGAGAGTTGAGAAGAGTCGAAAAAGGAAAAGGACTAAGGTCCCTAGATATCCGGGCCTACGTTGGACCACCACATGAAGCCGATCCTAGGGGTTGAGGCTCAGGATCAAAACCGGCCCACTTTGTCTGCTCTTATTTGTAATATTTTTTTAAGGGAACTTTAATGAAAAGCTCCTGGTACTGTTTACTTTAACGAAAAACCACATTTTTACACTAAAAAGTCAATCCCAGTACTATTCACTTTACACTTTATTTTGTCCTTATCGTTAAAACTCAAAGTTTTCAAGCCATTTTCATTAGTTTTCTTTGTTTTTTTTAAATGGTAAAAAAGGCTCACATAAGGCCAGAACCCGGCCAGAATCATGGGGTGCTGCCATCCTACACATATTCATCCCCATATTAGGTTTATATATATATATATATATATATATATATATATATATATATATATATATATATATATATATATATATATTATATTTTTGAGTATGAAATGTGGAGCCAAAAATAATCACAAGGCGACACGTGGATTTTTGACATAAAAAGACAAAACTACCCTTGAGGTATACCGGGATTCCTGCAATCAGCAGACAATTATCCTTCAAACAAGTCAAAAGTGCCCAAAATAGGTATCAACTTAAAACCTAATTTATTCATATATTTCCCATTTCATTATTTAGCTAATCAATTAGCTAAATAATATACTTATTCCTTTCATATTTCCTAAAATTGACTAATTAAGGGATTAATTACCTAATCAATCCCTTAATTATCAACTAAACCTCCAAATTATAACAAAAAACCCACTAGGGCCGGCCATGCCCTTTATTTTCTGTTTGTTGCTGCCATTTTCTCCCCCTTTTTATGACATTCAAATAGCTAGTTAATTAGGTTATTACTATTTGCTAATTAACTAGCCAATTATTTCCATAACTCCTCAAAATAACTAGCCCATTATCTCCATAACCCCCAAAATAAATCACCATTTCCTCTCCTATAAATTGGGTTCCATTTTCACAAAACACTAGTTCCAACTCTCTTACAAAAAATCCCAAATATTCTAAACACTATTTCTCTCTAAAATTCTAACTTTGGCATCGGAGGTTCTTCGGCCAAAGCCCCCCCATTCATCGTGGGCGCGTGAGGCTCTTGGCCTTAACCTAAGGTGCTAGTTGTTTTGTAGGTGCAAAATCATCCAAGATCGAATAGGAGAAAATTTGCATCCACATGAAAGTTCAGCTAAATCTTATAATTGACAATATAAAATATCGAATTCGTTATTTATAAGAATTAAATTTAAAATCTCATTTTCATGATCAACATGTGGGTCACACCACCCCTTAATCACTGTCACATTTTTTTTGGTCGATCCTTAATCCCTGTCCCTACATTCCTCGTGACGTGTTCCCTTTGGGTTAGGGGTACTTTGGTCTCTCTGAATTTGAACCTTTGTCTTCAGCGTCGACTTCGTAAGAATTTTTAAAAATTAAGCATGTGAAATTCAAAATAATAATTTTAATTGATATTTTGGTTAACGACTAAAGCTGCTACAAGTTACTCAAAAAAATTATGTAAAATAAGAGCATTTTGAATTTAGCCACTGTTGAAAATACTTACTAAATATTAGTAGAGATATGTTCATATGTCTAATGCGCAACGTCGTTAATTTGACGAAGTATACGAGTAAAAGCTGTTTTTTTAAAACCGATATTATGTGAAATTATTTTTATATGTACGGTCATAATTCACAACTAAGCAACTTAGGTCCTCGCCATTGTTCGTGCATGTGTTTCTCTAAAATTCAAGTGTATATTCATCTAACAAATCATATATTTTGTTCTTCAAAAGTTCGTGATCTTAGATACCAAGATCCGATTTTTAAACCAACACCATATCTCAACACAGAAATTAATAACCAAGGAACTAACAGATGTTCGTTGTCGGTAGGAAGGGTTGCACGTAATCCTAATTACTAATAATGTAGATATAATTTGATTTATCAAATCTGATCAGTTTTTTTTTTAATTTTTTTAAATTTTTTTATTTTTAACAAACGATATTATCTATATTAAAGAGAAATATGATAAACTTAGTCTCACAATAAATTAACAATAATATAATTCAAATTCATTTTTAATAATAATCAAACTACCATATATTGTAATACGAAATAATAATCTGACTAGCACGTATAAAACAAAACAAAACAAAACAAAATTTTCAGAGAGATACAAAACACGAGAGAGAAAGAGCTCTTCAAATAAAAAGAATGACACATGGAATCTTAACAACTAAATAATAAATTAATTAACTGTTTTTCTTCTAATGGAGTACTACACAATTCTATTTAATATTTAGCTAATAATTAATTCATACCTACCTGATACGGAGAAAAATATATATTGCCATTATTTTATGAATATTCACAACAATTAACAAGGAATTTTAGAACTATAGCAAGTGGTCTATTGGTAAGAGCGTAGATTTCGGCTCTTAAAAATACAAAAAAACAAGGATGTTGATGCACAAAACCGGAAGTCTTGGAACAACGTAAATCCAACCGTGAATCTGCATGAAATGTAAATAACACAAGATGTATCGTGGTTCACCCCAAGGTTTGGACTACGTCTACACTGATTATTGTATTTCTGAGACAGAGAGAGCTCTGAGAGTGGGAGCTTTGAGAGGGGGTGAGAGGGCCTAGGAATTGGCCTCCTCTAATTGTGAGGGTGAGGAGTCATTTTATAGAATAAGGGCTCCTCACTTATTACATATTTGTCTCTTCCTTTATTACATAATTACATATAAGTCCCCTGAGTATTTGTACAAGATCTAAATACGGAGGCCCTAAATATGGTATAAACAGTAGTCCCCCAATTCTTCAGTCAAGAGAGTCTTTTGGCTGGAGACTTGAAATTCAGTCCATGTGTGGGCCGAAGTAACTAGATGTTACCTTGAACTGATGCTTGATATGAGGCGGTGCTCAATCTGAAATGATGTTCAACTAGAAGTAGCACATGCTGCGAGGCTCGTAACTTATGTTGCCTTGGTTGGCTCGGCTTATGACGTTGAAGGTGAGGGGTCCCTTTTATAGAATAAAGGCTTGCTCCTCAATACATAAATGATGGGCTAGAGTTGATGCTCGCAGCAAGGCGGTTGCTCAGTAGGTGGCGATGTTCTCTAATGGTGGTGAGGGAGTCCCTTTTATAGAATAAGGGCTCGCTCCTCAATACATAAGTGATGGGTTATGAGTGATGCTCGCGGCGAGGCGGTTGCTCAACTGGCGGCGTTGCTCTCTAATAAAGGTGAGGGAGTCCCTTTTATAGAATAAGGGCTCGCTCCTCAATACATAAGTGATGGGCTAGGAGTGATGCTCGTGGCGAGTTGGTTGCTCAGCTAGCGGCGTTGCTCTCTAATGAAAGTGAGGGGGTCCCTTTTATAAACTAAGGGCTCGCTCATCAATACATGAATAATGGGTGCTCTCTAATGAAAGTGAGGGAGTTCCTTTTATAAAATAAGGGTTCGCTTCTTAATACATAAATAATGGGCTAAGTCCCCCAAGTATTTTTCATAAGGCCCAGTTGAGGCCCAATATATGGTATATAATGTAGTTCCCCAAGTCTTCGGTCAATAGAGTCTGTTGGCTGGAGATTTCAAATTGAATCCATGTATGGGCCGAAGTGGCGGTTGTTCAGAGGCGGTATTTATATATCCTGCACTGAAGCTTTGTAGGTGAAGCTTTGCAAGTGAAGCTTTGAAGCTAGAGCTCTGTAAATGAAACTTTCGAAGCTGGAGCTTTTGTATATGAAGCTTTTGAAGCTAGAGCTCTGTAAATGAAGCTTTTGAAGCTGATTGACATGAGTGATGCTTATGCATGTTTATGTTGATTGACATGAGTGATGCTCATGGATGTTGTCATGAGTGATGCTCATGAATGTTAACATGAGTGATGCTCATTAATGTTGACATGAATGATGGTCATGAATGTTTATGTATGATTGTCATGAGTGATGCTCATGAATGTTTATGTATGAATGACATGAGTAATGCTCATGTATAATTTGGAGTACTGGGCGTACTTTTGATCACCTAGTTGGTGGCATGAAGGAGAGTACAGGTTGTACATTTCATCACCTGATTGGTGGCATGAATGGCTAGTTGCCAAATGATATTAGAGTACGGGTTGTACATTTCATCACCTGGTTGGTGGTAATAGCGGCATGTTGCCGAATAATTTTGGAGTACTGGGCGTACTTTTGATCACCTGGTTGGTGGTAATAGCGGCAGGTTGCCGAATAATTTTGAAGTACTGGACGTACCTTTGATCACCTGGTTGGCGTTATTTTGGGCTTATGGGCCTTCGCCCTCCACACAACATTCCAGCCCATTTATTTTGGGCTTGCCTTTTTTTTTAATTTTTTTTAATTACCATCTGATGGAGTTTATACAGATATCTCTGAAAGGTAAAAAATAAATTACGTCACTTTAAAGTAAGGAACCTTTATCTTCCTCCTAGGTCTTCCCGTAGATTTCTCAGAAAATAGGAACATGCATGATGAAGGTGTTGGCATCTTATTTGGTTTTAGTAAGATATCCCTTTTTCTTTTTCTTTTGCGTTGTCCCCATGTGCTCTAGAGGAGAGCCTCCCTTTTTCTTTTTCTCTTTTCTGCTGTCTGAAATATTCTTTTTTCACTGCGTGATATTTTTTCTTTTGCTTTCTCTAGATATCCTTTACTTTTTCTTTTCATTTCTTGAAGAAGACGCCGGAGAGGACGAGGCGGGCCTCGAGAAGCATGAGAGTGGTGCCATGGCGTTTAGCGCCAAGCCACCTTTCCATCCCTTTCTGCACTGATCTTGCAACCAGACACCACCAATTCCAAGCACTAAAGCTCTGGTCTTTTCTGCCACTGCACAAACCCACCCATCTCGCCGCTGCCGCCAACTTATCTTAACAAACACTTAACCTTCAACTTGTTCTTACCACCATTCAAGCTCCTCTCTCTAGTACAAAACTCTGACACCGCCATCTTTACCTTCCCCCACCAACGTCTACGCGGGCCTCCGATACCGATACGAGGATGCTCAGCACGTACGCCGACTTGTCCACCATGTTCGAACCGAAGTCCGCCATCAATTCCACCAGCGGCTTCATGATTCCCGATTGTACGACTCTAATCTTGTTCTCTTTAACTGAATATAGTGAGTACAAGGCCGTCAGACGGGTCATTCTTCCCGCGAAAACCACCGCACTCCAGAAGGCTGATCCATATTTATTCCTACTGTCACCTTTTTGTATCTGAGCACCTTCTTGCATCTTTCATTCTTCATTCGGTGGATTCTTTGCATCTCAAATTTTTAGATCGCTCAGGGTGTGGGCCTGCAACTTCATTTGTAGGCGCGGCGGATCTCCCTGTCTTGTGACATTTCTGAGAGAAACAGCTCTTTTATTTTGAAGAATTGCAGTTTTTTATTCCTACTTTTTACTAAAGAGACAAATGATGAATGGTGAAATGGTGAAGAGCAGTCTTGGGAGAAATGGGAAGAGTTTAGAGAAATCAAGAGATGTAAGTAGAGTGGCTATGGGCTCTTGGTGCAATTTCAAGGTTTCTCGAGGACGAGTCGGGAGACTCGGTTATTTATGCATGAGATGCCGGTCGAGGTGCACGGGTCACCGGAGATGGAGTTCCAGGTGGTGAGCTTGTTGGATGCGTCCGACGTGGCTTTGAATGATAGGAGAGGTTCGGTATCTGGATTTGAAGAGACGTGGAGAGTAGCGAAAAAGAAACTCGTGAGGAGACGAATGGGCACGGCTGCCATTGTTTCTCTGCAAGTGAGAGCAGAGAGAGTGAGTGAGGGAGATAAGTGAAATTTCTTGGGTTTTTCTTCGAAAGTTTTGGGTTGTTGGGTTTTTGCATATTCACGGTGGTTAGTGGTGAGGTCTCACGGTGGTGATATGAAAAAAATGAAAGAGAACCGACACAACTTTTCGTATCGATTCCCACAGACGGTGCCAAATGTTGATGCACAAAACCGGAGGTCTTGGAACAACGTAAATTCGACCGTGAATCTGCATGAAATGTAAATAACACAAGATGTATCGTGGTTCACCCCAAGGTTTGGGCTACGTCCACACTGATTATTGTATTTCTGAGGGAGAGAGAACTCTGAGAGTGAGAGCTTTGAGAGGGGGTGAGAGGGCCTAGGAATTGGCCTCCTCTAATTGTGAGGGTGAAGAGTCCTTTTATAGAATAAGGGATCCTTACTTATTACATATTTGCCATTCCTTTATTACATAATTACATATAAGTCGCCTGAGTATTTATACAAGATATAAATACGAGGGCCCTAAATATGGTATAAACAAAGGACGTCCTTGATTTGAGGCTTTAAGCTAGTGAGTCTGCTTGATTGTAGCCAAGGAGGCTGAAATGTCTCCTTAAATATTTCTGACCCTCGGAATGAATGGTTAACCATAACTTGCTACGAATTGTCTTTATTTTTTTTCTTTTTAAAGAAAGGGAATTTTAGAACATATATGAGTTTGCATGATTCTCTCTCTATCACTGCACATGCACTGTATAATTAGTCCTTTAACTAATACTAAAGACATGACCGTCTCTAAGATTTCGAGGGCCCTATGCGAAATTTATAAAAGGGCCCATTTTTAAGATAGTTTTTATTTTTAAAAAAGTAGGATAATATGTTGGTACTAAAAATAATAACATAAATCAAAACGACCTTTAGGACTCACTGTAAGTTTACAAATGTCATTAAATAAGTAAAAAGAGTTACAAATATAATCTTCACTAAATAATAAAAAACAGTTCAATCTTAAGCAATCAAATAAAGAAAAAAAAAACCTAAAAAACTCTAACTTTAAAGTTTCACTTGAATATATAGCATTATTATACAATAAAATTGAAAAGAAAATCGTTTTTTAAGGTGTTGTTTTGGCTCTCTTATTATCTCATTGTGCACTCCAAAATTTTTTATTTAGAAAGAAAAAAAAATACACTTATAAAAAGTACCCTACAAGATTTTAAAGTGCTAATAAAAATATTTTTAATATATAACATTATTACATATAAATATAAGATACCAAACAATTTTGGGGGGCCCTTTAAATTTGGGAGCCATGTGCGATTGCACCTTTCACTCCCCCTCAACGCCGTCTCTGACTAAAGAAACCTCATTTCGTTTTTATCAAATAGTTTGACATGTTATATGTTTTTGGTTGATGATCAAAATTGTGGCAACCAAGACTTGAGAGGCTTCTTTTAAATGCTTAAAAACATCTACTTTTTGCGGTTTTACGTTTCATTCTCCATTCTCTCACTATTGTATAAAAAAACCAATAAAAAAAAACTCCTCGTATAAAACGTACAAATAAATTGAAAATCTATCATTTTTCTCATATCACTCTAAGAATACGAGTTTATTGTCTGTGTTTAGCTGGTTGTATCATATTTGTACTTGCATTAAAAAAAAGATAACTTCATGTCGGTTTCAAGTCGTCTAAATAATTATTACTCCTATCTCGAACTATCACTTTCAAATCTTCATTAGTACATCTTGTTTTGATATTAAGATTTAACTTAAATTAATAATATGGTAATATATCATGGCGAACTAATTAAGAAGTGAGATACAACTTAGTACTACGATCTACTGTCATTCTTCTTTACTTGTAGATAAGATGTTTTAGGTTTGATTTTTGTCAAAGAGAATTTGAGTCACATTATTGGTAGCTCATTATGAGGCTAAATCCACTATCTCCCTTATTGTAGACAATATCGTTTGTTAAAAAAAAAAAATGTAAGAAGTGAGCTCATTTCTTTCATATGATCTCGCCAGCCATACAAACATTAATAATTTACATACATGCACTTTGGCCATACCAAATAATTAAGACTAAATTTGTCATTAACCCTAAGAACATTCCCTACCAAGTGGCAAATTTCCTTTCACGAAAACAATACATTGTCATCAGTATGGTTAATTATATTACAAATTTAACTTTAATTTCTTTTATTTTCAAGCGATATTCCTGTCACAGCCCGTCCCGAAATAAATTATCGATGACGTGAATTGACTATTTTACCTTTGGACATGAGTGTTGTGGTGTGTGTTATGCATGTTAGGGGTGGTCCAAACTTATGTTTTTTCTTAATTTTTGGACCAAAGTAGCACTTAGTTTTTGTGGTTTTGGTGGGTGACCACGTGGACCACTCACACACACACAAACTCTTCCTCTCTCTTCTCTCATGTGCTCTCTTTTCATCGGACTCACTCTCTCTCCTTTCTCCCTGTACGGACGAACTTCGAACCGAAAATTTCACGCACGGATCGACGTTCAAAAGGTAATGTTCTTGTTCCCTACAAGCTCCTGAGTCCATTCGTACTATTTTTAGAACTTGAAACCTTCGAAAACCCTAGTTTCTCTCGAACTTCGATTTAGGTACTATTCATGCAAACGTAAAATCTCATGTTTTTTGGGATTTCAAGCTTACATGTAGCTTAAGGAGGTCCTCATGAGGCTAGGAGTGGTTCGTTGGAAGATTTTGGACGTCGGAATAGTGAGATTCGACGAGTTGCAGGTTTGGCCGGAATATTGAGGAGTTTTCCAACGAATCCCGTGGGTTTTAGGGCTTTTAAAAGGTATGGTTATGTTCTATTCGTGTCAAGCTTCAAATTGGTTTAAGTTTCATGAAATTTGATTGAGAAAAGAACGAGAAATGAAGGTTTAAAGAATTTCCCAGTTTCCGGAGCCGGTGACGGTCGTCGGAGTTCTGAGGTAGGGGATGATGGAATATTCCGTCAACTTTGATGGAATATTCCTAACGGCGTTGGTTAGTTTGACGGGTTCCGTTACTATTTAACGGAATATTCTTAACGGCAGTTAGGGTTTCCTTTAGAGTTCCCTAAGCGTGGTTGTGCGTGTTGTCGTGCCTTGGTCGTCGCGTGGTGGCGCGTGGGTGGTCGGAATTTTTAAAAAAAAATATGGGGATGTTCGTGGAGTTGTGTAGATCACGTTGGTATATTCAAACACCCCATTTGAGCAATGTATGAGAAGTTATTAGCTAGTATTGGTTATGTGTTTTAAATTAACGTTTTTATAGTTATTTTGCATATAGGGGAGGCTTATCCCGAGGACGAGCGCAGTCAAGGGCGACTTGGGGGCTACGACCATTCAACATACCAGTGAGTGGGCTTTTTGTTTTCAATATATATTTATATACTTGATATTTTCTAAAAAAAATGCGTTTAAATGAAGTATGCCTTGAATGCCATGCATATAAATTTATATTCTGTATATGAATTAGTATTTGATGCATAATATATAATTGTGGTGTTGTGGACGCTCAGGTAAGCCCATATAAGTTTATGAATTGTGAACGTGATTTTAAGTTGTGATTAATTGAGAAGCATTGAGCTCATAAACCTGCACCTTGGGTGATTGTGAATTACTAGAGTTAGAGTATAGGCCTGTTATTAAAGTCACCTCCTGCACCATATGCTCACATTGGATCAAATTTAGATGTACAGTCTTATTGTATAGACCATCATAGGTGGTTCCGACTTGTATGTGACTAGCGATTTATCGCCCAGCTATCATGAGAGCATAGTATTGAGCATAACTATATTACACACAGTCTTGTTGTACATACCCTTTTTAGTGGTTTCGACTTATGTGCAATGTAGTGTCGTATAGGTCATTGTAGTGACTCCGGCTATATTAAATAATGAGCTATGAATTTGGTTGTACAGACTTACGCAGGGGTTCTAGCTAATATGTTAATTGTCATGAATTTATTCTCACCTCAGTTACTTGTTCTATTTTATATTTTGACATGTCATACTTATGAATATGATTATGTGAAGCATGAATTGAATTGAGATATTTACATATATATTTATTCATATGTTTATATTCTATTTTTGGGAAAATTATACAAGTTTTACAGTGAGTGGTTAGAACTTTTGAGAAATTAACTAGTTTTGTAAAACATTTATTTTTGTCCACTCACGTTTTCTGTTTTGCGCCCCTCCAGGTTTTAGGTAAGCTTGTTGTTGGTGGCATCGAGGATTTCGGCGGTTCTGACATAATAAAATATTTGTAGGACATCTTCTTGTACTGTATAATTAGTACTCGTCCTACTGGACTGCACCTAGACTTTCTATGCTCTGATTAGGAGTATTTACTTTTGTATCTCGCTCCTAGTACTTCCTGTTTATTAGTGCACATTAGTAACTTTTGGTTTTTAATTATTGGTATATTTCTTATCTTTATTGCTTCCGCACTGTGCACATGACTACGTCACCCTCACGTGACAGCCAGCATGTCTCGATCCCAGTCGGGGTGTGTCAATTCCACACTAATCAACTTTAAGGGAAAGAAAATGATTTAAACTCAGAATGCAATGAGTTAAAAAGAAAAATTCTAATCGTTAGGGTAATCCACCACTTGTATTAATTGCCATTTCTTAAAGACAATCGAACATATGTAAGTTAGTAAAGTCAGTTAGTTAGAACAAAGCATGTAACTATGTTCAAATCCTCTTGTTATAAAATAATAATTTAAGACCCGTTTCATAGTACTTTAGTATAAAACAATTTTGCTAGTAAGCACTTATATAATAAATTTTACAAACTGCTTCTACATCTCAAAAATGCTTTTAAACTTTTTCACTAAATATAAACAAAAATACTTTTAATTGTCACAAACACCGTTTCGTCAAATGCAATCTCAAACATAACCTTAATATCACTTTTGCAACGATGAACTTGGATTGCAAACATGGATCAAAGATTCAAACGTGAGGATAAAAGGGTGTCGTGGGCATGCATGCTCGCAACAACCAAGGTTGAACGGAACCATGTGACCTTAAACAGCTTTTGTCTGCAAACTCCCACAAGGCACACAGATTCGGATCACATATTAACACAATCACTTCACTCCTCATAAAAAAACAAAATAACTAAATTAAGAATAAAAACGTCAAATAGTACTACAATCGGTTGATAGTTCTTTTCATTTATAAATAAAAAATCTTAAGTTTGAATATCGTGGATAGAAAATTCAATACTTGCACATTGTGTGGTCTTATCAAACTCAACTCTTCTTTGATGTAAAATATAACGTTTAGACTAAAAAAAAAATAAATTAAAACTAACGTCATTTCAGAGGCCACGTGAAGATTGTCAGAAATTGGGATGGCAAACTCGTTATATTCGGTAAAACCTAAGGGCCTTTTTGGACGTTGGCATGCATATAAACCCTTCGTCTCTCCCTCTTTCCTTCAACTCTGCATAGCTCACCAGCTTACACCTCAAAAATTTGCAGACAGGGTTTGAATTTTGATTGATCAAAAACTATGAGAGGGGTAGCTTTTTTGTTGTCGGTTCTGTTGTTTGCCACTTGCCACTCAGCCTTCTCCCTCATCGATGGTAAGCTTTTTATTTCACAAATTTTCCATTTAATTATTCATATAACGGTTTTTTGGAGGTTTATTAAAAAAAATCAAAATAAAATCTGCATTTTATGTGTCGGTTAGTTATTCTTTTTAAAAATTCTTGGTCTTTCTCCTTAGAAAACTGAAGTTTTGGTTCTTGAATTTTGAATTGAATTTCAGTTTTGGTTATTTAACTACAAATCTGCAAGTATTGGTCGCAGATCTTGTTACAATGATAGTTTTTTAGTAGTTCCGTTAGAATTTTCATCCAAAAAATACTGTGTTTTATGAGAAAATAAAGAAGAGGGAATTCTAGCGAAATTATCCAAAGAGATTTTTGTTTCACATTGTGACAAATTTAGGAACTTATTATGTTCACAGAATTTTAATTTACAGACCAAAACTCTAATTGGACTAAAATTAATGAATTAAGCAAAAATTTTCAGTATATCAAGGTTATGTATGAACGTTATGTTAAAAAGACCAAAATGGCCTAGTACTTAAGCATAAGTTCATCTCTTGAAGACTTGGATGGAGGGTGTTTTGGTCTACTCACGTGGTCATTGACTCATAGAGGTTGGTTTGGTATTGCTTTCTAGGCTGTGAGAATAAGAGTGTTTGGTAAATTTTTTTGTAAAAAAAAAGGTAGTATTATAGTGTTTGGTAAATTTTTATGTAAAACAGATGTAAAAAAAATCGGTTTTTTAAAGTCGGTTTTTCAAAGCTGGTTTTGCAGCTTCTTGTTTCTTACTTTTATTTCATCCAAAATTGTGAAAAAAAACTGAAGCTGAATGTTTACCAAATATAAAAAAAAAACTCTTAGTTTTTTTATATACTAACTTATTTTTAGAATTATCTCAGTATCAAATTAGACCAGAAAGAAGGGTTACTGGAAGTTTCAATCCACCTAGCTGCTGAAGATTTTCAGTTTTATTTTTTTCTGTTGGTAGAAAATTTGAATTCCTTGAGGGGTAAATTTGCCATTTCATTTCTCTTCAGTATCTTCTCATTTTCTGAGCTGTGACAGCCTTTAATTTATCTATAGAGGATTTTGGATTTCCTCGGATCTTTAGGGATGAATGTTTGGGCGGTTGTGATTAATATATATTCTGTGTAGGTACCCAATTAGTTACCAGCTTTGCAGAGTGCACAGAAACCTCACATGGGTGCCTCTGGTACAAGCACAGTAGATCCCACTATATTTGTATAACATCAAATTTGGAGTAGGCTCATTTTTTCCTCCTTTTTCGTTTTTTTCTATTTAAATGGTCATAATTAAATCACGTTAAAATTTTATATTAATTTTTTTGTAATAAGAAAAAGATAAAATAAGAGAATGTAAGAGGTGAGAATAAAAGAGAATGGGAAGATGAAGGGCGAGAAGTCTATTCCATCAAATTTAGAGTAGTATTATCC